>NC_057733.1:47644101-47735100 GCF_004010195.1 Chiloscyllium plagiosum | reverse complement strand
GAGGTCAGGCTCACCGGTCTATAGTTCCCTGGCTTGTCTTTACCGCCCTTCTTAAACAGTGGCACCACATTTGCCAACCTCCAGTCTTCCGGCACCTCACCTGTGACTATCAATGATACAAATATCTCAGCTAGAGGCCCAGCAATCACTCTCCTAGCTTCCCACAGAATTCTAAGTTACACCTGATCAGGTCCTGGGGAATTATCCATCTTTAACCGTTTCAAGACATCCAGCACTTCCTCCTCTGTAATCTGGACATTTTGCAAGATGTTATCTGCACATTTTTTATTTCCAAGCAATCGGGAAATGCAGAATGTATCACCTAGCAGATTGTTTAATACTTGTAACGTGCTAGCTTGCTGGAAAAATGTCTACTTTCCAACAATCTGCGCATTTGATCATTGTAGCCAATTGAAAAAAACTGATCAGGTCCTGAGGATTTACCCACTTTTATGCATTTCAAGATATTCAGCACTTCCTCCTCTGTAATATGTACATTTTTCAAGATGTCACCATCTACTTCCCTACATTTTATATCTTCCATGTCCTTTTCCTCGGTAAATACTTAATGATTATTTTGTTCTACGGCCTCCTAGTTTCCGCCTCAACTTTTTCCTGCAATGTAAATGGCTATGGGCGGGCCTTGCAATATCTCAGGATTGCTTTCTGCTCGATGTGTAAAGTGGCTTCGCCCCCTTTGATAGTCCTAAACCCTTCCTGAAATATTCCTGAGTATTTCACTCGGACTTCACTGAGGTAGCCATTTTCCAATCAAAAGCTGTTGAGCCAATCCAGGTGAATCGTGCTCGACCAATTCCACCCCAATAGGCTTGGGCCTGAGCCTCTTCCTACCATCAGTAGCACCTGCACCAGTTGCATCTCATAGGAGGCCAGAACCAAAGTCTACCCTTAATCTGTAATGCATGTTCCCAGTGCATGTTCTCAGTCTGGCTGAGGTCTGGTGCAAATTTACGGGTTAGTGTCCCAAGTGAATCTTGTTGCAGACAGAGTCTGTAACCATAGATACAGCTGCACCGACATCAACCTCCGTAGGAACTGGTGACCATTTAACCAAACGTTAATTTTAATCAGTTCCGATTTCGATGTCACTAAGCAATTTGATTATTCCAACCCACACGTAGGGGGGGACTTTCCAGGGTGTACACTCTCCTGGGTACTGGCCTACGTGTTTTCTTACTCAAGTCAGGCCTTTGTAGAAGTCCTTTGCTGTCTCACGTCTACATGCTAGCACCAAATACAATAGCTTGCCGGCCCAGATCCTGAAGGACGTTTTAGCCATTTGGCCAAGGCTCGTCTTTGTTGTGGGGTTCTGCAGTGGATTGGCCGAGGGTCCCTCTGCTCAGGATATGCCCTGCGTGAGGCTCTGCGATTGCCTACGTTCAAGTGGTGTTCCCCATGCTCAATTGGAAGGTGAAGGAATCCAGTTCCATTGGGATGCCCTGGAGCTCCCGTGGTCCACTGCCATGTTTTCTCATGACAAAGCCAGTTGGAGTGCCTGGCCAGTTGGGCTTCAAGTAGCAGGTGCTTTTGCATGGTTACATCATTAATCCATATACCCAACAGTGTCTCAGCATCTCACTCAGGATTAACCCAAAATCATGTTTCTCTGCCAGTCATCTTAAAATCTTCAAACGTCCCGACACAAACTCCTCTGGTCCTCTAACAGCCAAATAGAATGGATAGTGTCTAAGGAATAGAGGGGTATGGGGTCGTAATATTCCTTAACCAAATCTGTCAACTCTTGGAAGGTTTTAATGTCTGGTGCGTCTGGGAAAGTTAAGCCCCTTATAACCAAAAACACTGTGTTTCCGCAAGCAGTCAGAAGCATTGCTCATTGCTTTGCATCTGCCCCAATGTAATTTGCCCAGGAAACATAGCACATTCTTTCCACATACAGGGCACAGTCTTCAATAATAGGATTGAATGAGTCAAGTTTCCCAAATAAAGGTGTGATGCCAGAAATGCTTACTCCAACTCAAAGATGACCATTGCCAGCGAATGTTTTTCAGGCACATTCCATTTTCTCTTGTTGCTACTGAATTAGCTGCACAGACGACCCAGGGTCACCCTTTATTTACTGGTGCACAGTACACTGGCTGTGTGGTCAGCCAGCTCCAAATCAGTCCCTGAACTGAGGAGATTCAAGTTCTCCTGGTTATTTTGGTCAGCCAGGGCTTCCTGATTGGCCTGGGTTAACTCTCCCTATCAAAAACCCCATAGTCAAGAAGGTCAACCTGGTTCCAATCACTATAGGAACAGATCCCCTCCTTTTCACTGGCTGGAGTTGGATTGTAGAATAGAAATTTATTGTCTGGTGAACTTTTACATGAAAAATACAGTGAACATTTTACAAAAAACCTAAACCAATGACAGAAGTGGGAAGAACAATGGGGTAGCAAAATAGAGATCAGATGAGATAAGTCCGGTCTGCCAGGTAGAGGCTGAAACGATGGGTCTGCTATGGCAATCAGAATCATAGAGTCTTACGTCCCACAGAAACAGACACTTAATTCCAACCAGTTCATGCTGGTCGTAATTCCGAATTAAACTAGTTCCCACCTGCCTGCCCTTGGTCCCTATCCTTCCAAACATTTCTCAGTCACGTACTTATCTGAATGTCCTCTAAGCCTTGTGACTGTACCTGCATCTACCACTTCCTCAGGAAGTTCATTCCACACATGAACCACTTCCTGTGTAAAAAGATTGTCCCTGATGTCTTTTATAAATCTTTCTCCTTCCACCTTAAAAAATATGCTCTCTAGTCTTGAAATCCCCCACCCTCGGGAAAAGACAGCCTAGGTCATTTTTTTCAGTTTGTGGATTTTGGGAAGGAGGTGGAAGATGGGAGTACAGAGCTGGGGGAAGCTGTGGAGGGGAGATCTCCAGAAGATATTGAATTCTGAGTTTTGATGAAGAGTCACCAGATCTGTTTTCTCTCCACAGACGCTGCCAGACCTGCTAAGTTTCTCCAGCAATTTCTGTTTTTGTTTCAGATTTCCGGCATCCACAGCTAGTGTGTTTGATTATTGAATGTCAGCTTCATTGTCCTCGAGAATCGACCAGCTCCCTCGTTCGAATAATGTTTATTCAGTGGCTGCTATTTTTAAGTATTCATTAGCAAAAAATGGACTTTGTATAAGAGAACTGTTTAATTATTACTTCTTCTTATCACAGAATATTTACACTTTGGACTGGATTGTGCTTCTGATTTACAGCAGAGTCCAAGGTGATTGGTTGTTCCAAAAGGATTTCCAATTCTCATCAATGCGCTCCCCTTCTTCTCTCCTTCCTCACTACCCTCATTGTTCCCCCATCTCGGTCACTCTACTCTGGGGCACAGCTATAGTGGAGGGTGTGTGGTTGCAAGGATTCCAACTCATGGATGTATCCATGCGTGAGGAACAGGGTGAATCTGGAGGGGACGCTGGGCAGGAGGTGAGCAGCCTCTCTGTTACGGACCCCTATGTGTCTCCTGCTGGGGTTAAGTCCGATGTTCATTCACTGCAGGCCAGGGGCATCAGAGTGGACACCTGCAGCTAAGCATTTTAGCCCATCCACCCTTGCTGGGTCAGCCTGCCAGCTATGTTCCCACCCTCCCTATCATGCACAGAACTGCACACAGTACTCCAGCAGTGGTCTAAAGACAGCATGGCCTCCCATCCCTTATGGTGACACCTCTGCCAATATCTGATCTAACTTTCCAGCCAGTTTCAGGAATCTGTCAACATCCATTCCCGGGATCCTCTGACCCTTCACATTGCTTAATGTCCTCCCATTTATCCTTTATTCCTTGTCTTTATGAACCTCCACCAAATGCATCGCTTCCCACTTCTCTGGACTGAATGTGTCCTAATAATCGTCACAGTTTTAGCTGAGAATCATTTGCTCCGAACCTACGGATACAGCAGAGAGAAACAGCCAGTGATTCATTGCCATTTCGATCAGGCCAATCAGTGCTGGCATTGCACTGTGTAACCATTTCACTTGGTCACCTTGACTCCATGGGAAATCAATCCACATCGGCCTTGCAGTGTCTGGCACAAACAGTGCCTTGTTCTCACTTGGGGATATAGGGACAGGGACTGTTCAGGGGCAACGGGGATGCAGTTATTCAGGAGCTAACATGCTCCTTATGCCAGCAAATCAAGCTTCCCTTTTGCCTAGCTGTACCTAGGTACTGACAATTAGCCAAGGTCCATCTGTTAGTGGGAGAGAGAGAGAGTATCTTGGTTACTTATAGCCCAAGGGATATCACTCCTTGCCCGGAAACACAGAAAACAGGAGCAGGAGTAGGCCATTCGGCCCTTCGAGCCTACTCTGCCATTCAATATGATCCTGACTGATCATCCAACTCAGTCCCCTTTTCCCATTTTCTCCCCGTTCTCTTTAATTCTTGTAGCCCTAAGAGCAATGTGTAACTCCTTCTTGGAAATATTCCAAGTTTTGGTTTTAATTGCTTTCCATGACAGAGAATTCCACAGGCTCACTACTCAGTGGGTGAGCAACCCTCTCCTCAGCTCATTCCGAAATGACCTAAACCTATATCCATAAACTGCGAGCCCTAGTTCTGGACTCCCCAGTCATCAGAAACATCCTTCCTGTGTTTATCCTGTCAAGTCTTGTTAGAATTGTATGGGTTTTTATTGGAGTCCCCCTTCATTCTTCTAAACTCCAGTGAATATAGTCCTTACTGATCCAGTCTCCCTCCATACTTCAGTCCTGCCATCCTGGGAATCAGTCTAATAAATCTTCCCTGCACTCCCTCCATAGCCAGAATATCCTTCCCCAGATAAAGAGACCACAACGGCACACAATACACCAGCAGCAGTCTCACCAAGGCCATGAAGGTGAGAAGGTTGTGACTCTGTGAATTACCATGCAGATTGAACCAGTGCTCTGGGAGTCATTGCGTACGACAGTCTATCCACTGAACTAGCCAACTCCACCATGTAGCATGATAAGTCCAAGAAAAGACCCAAATGAATCTTCCATGATTCGGGAGAGTCTAGGTCTCTGATCGGAGTGGTAACATCAGCCGCAGCTCCATATGCTGGAGAGTTTATAACCTGCTTTGTCCTGGATGGGTATTGAGCTTCTTGAGTGTTGTCGGAGCTGCCCCCGTCCAGACAAGTGGGGAGTATTCCATCACACTCCTTACTTGTGCCTTGTAGATGGTTGACAGGCTTTGAGGAGTCAAGTGGGAAGTTACTTGCCACAATATTCCCAGCCTCCGACCTGGTCTTGTAACTACTGTATTCTTATGGGAAGTCTACTTGAGTTTCTGATCAATGGTAACCCCAAGGATGCTGACAGTGAGGGACTCAATGATGGTGACACATTGAATGTCAAAGGGTAATGGTTAGGCTCTCTCTTACTGGAAATGGTCACTGCCTGGCATTTGTGAGGTTTCAAAGTTATTGCCAATTATCAACCCAAGCTTAGATATTGTCAAAGGTCTTGCTGCAGTTAGACTTGGGCTGCTTCAGTACCTGAGGAGTGACAGTATTGCAGAGCCGTGTGCAATCATTGGCTCTTAAATCGGCTGATTGATTGGACACCTAAGGACGGGTGTCTTTGAGTCCATGACATCTGTGCTGACAGCAAGATCCTTGTGTATATGGCTGGCATCTTCTGACTCATCGATATGGCTGCAAACATTGTGGAGGTGCCAGGGTTGGACTGGGGTGGACAAAATCAGAAGTCACATGACACCAGGTTTATTTGGAAGCACTAGCTTTCAGAGCGCTGCTCCTTTGTCAGGTTTCACCTGTTGGACTACAATTGTGTGATTTCTGACTTTGCTCCAAAATTTGGATGGTGCATGGACACCAAATCAACACCCAGGAGAAGAACCATCAACGCTGTTTGAGACAGATTCCCTGAATCAGCTGCGAGGACGTGTGTATTAACATCAGTGTCCTTGAAGCAGCCAATAGCACCAGCATTGAGGCCACAATCATTCAAAGCCAATTCCACTGAGCTGGCCACATGCTTAGGATTTAAACAGGCAGAAAGCTGGAAGAACACAGCAAGCCAGGCAGCATCAGGGAGCGCGGAAGTCAATGTTTCTGAAGAAGGGTTACACCTGAAACATCAACATTTTGTGTGTAACCCTTCTTCAGAAACATCGACTACTGCACCCCCTGGTGCTGCCTGGCTTGCTGTGTTCTCCCAGCCTCCTGGTGCTGCCTGGCTTGCTGTGTTCTCCTAGTCTCCTACCTTCTACTTTGGATTCCAGCACATGCTGACGATGCCTGAGATCCGACTGCCAAACTAAATCATCTTGTCTAGCTCAAGAAAGGCACTTGAACAAGAGGAAGATAAAGCAAACATTACAATGACTCCTTGAAGATTTCCCTCAAAGACGGCAACATAGATGCATGGAAGACCTGTGTTCAGAAAAAACTGACTCCAAGGAAGTTCCTGTATGAAGGAATACAATTCTTTGAGAATGCCTTCAGTGGGAGGGAGTCTGGAAGAGGAATTGGAGAAAGGAATGTCAACAATCTCAAGGAAAAGGACTGATTCCACCTCCCAGAAACACCAGCCAAATGTATGTTGGAAATGTGGCTCTCGGATTGGGCTCATCAGCTACATGAGGAGCTACAGTACCACGGGGAGTGACACGGACTTTCCTAGGTGGACAATCATGCTCGTTAGTGAGTGACTGTTGACAATGAAAGCTCGCGAAGTGAGTCCCCAATCAGCAGGAAGTAAAGATAAAAGGCTACGTGCTTTAGACTCTACAGTCATGAAATCTCTCAGAGACTGCACGCTGTAGACAAAACACCAATGGGAACTGCCTCAGCCTGGTGTTACTTTAGACCTGGGATCCTCTCCAGTGACAATATAATTTTCTGCCCATGATCCTAATGGTCAGTGTAATGATTATGATGAGGTCAGCCAACTGGACACTACAGAGTATGAGTGAGGATTAGAGTGGTGCTGGAAAAGCACAGCAGGTTAGGCAGCATCCGAGGAGCAGGAAAATCGACGTTTCGGGCAAAAGCCCTTCATCAGGAATCCTGATGAAGCATCTGCAGTACCTCTCCATAGAATATGAGTGGCCTGACTGAGGCAGTTAACTGACCCAATCAGGAAGCTATGGCTGATATAAAAGTTGTAATGTCCAGATATTGAGCCCAGGAATGGCTGACTCAGTGAGAGGCGGTGCTATTGTTAAAGGCTATACATTTGTAAATGAAGGGTGATTGGTGATCAGATACCAACCTCTGAAGAATTACTTCAGTCAGAAAGTCTATTCCACTATTAGCTTGTGCTGATCTACATTGGCTCCTAGTTAAGTAGGATCTTGGTTTTAAAGTTCTCATGTGTGGTTCCATATTTCTCCAGGGCCTCCCTATCTCTGTAAACTCCTCAAGCCCCACAACACTCTGAGTTATCTGTGCTCCTTTAACTCTGACCTCTTTTGTGCTCCCAGTTATAATTGGTCTGCTCTTGATGACGATGCCTTCACATGAATAGGCTCCAACCTCTGAAATTGACCCCCTAACCCACCTTCTCCTCTTAACCTAACTAATCTTCTTGAACACATTCCTTAAAACCAACTCCTTCAACCAAGCTTTTGGTCACCTGACCTAATACCCCCTGATGCGGCTCAGTACATTTCCCCCTTTCATTCAATGACGTTCCTGTGAAACATGTTGGGAGATTTCATCACATTAAAGTCACCAGCTAAATATAAGTTGTTGCTGTACCATAAAGCCAAACTTTGTTCCGTCAGCCACAGGGTAGTGACAGCCGAGTGGTATCATCACTAGACTATTAATCCAGGTAATGTTACAGGAGCCCAGGTTCAAATCTCACCAAGGCAGATAGTGGAGTATGAATTCAATGAAATAAAGGTTGCCATGAAAATGTTGTCAATTGTTGTTTTAAAAAGAAAACAATCTGGTTGACTAATGTCCTTTAGGAAAGGAAATTGCCATCCTTGCTTAGTCTGGCCTTCATGTAAATGGGAACTTTGTATCTAAGATGGTGCCATGTGTTGGTGACGTTGTACACTTTCCAATGTACTCCTGCTCCTTTGCACTTGAGGACACACGATAATAAAATCTAATTCTGATGTGACTCCAGACCCGTAGCGATGGGGTTCATGTTACTCCAGTTAGGGACGAGTAACGAATGATGAGTGACAGCCTTGAGTGACTTAAAAGAAAAGTGTATTAAGGCGCTGTCTCATGAGAGATAACTGTTGGATTTCTGTGTGTATTGTTGCAGGATTTGGCCTGAAAGCCAACATGTTTGAAAACATTTTGAAAGACTGCATGACTGAGGAGTCAGTGCTCCTGGTCCAGCTCAGCAGCCTCTGATTAGAGGTAGGATCCAATCTGGTTGGAACATCCGGACAGTAACTCCACACTGATGCCAGGAACTCAACCTGCCAAATCCATCAGCAGTGCTTTTTTTCTGGAAAAATAATTATTCACATTTTATTGCAAAATCAGATGTGACACTGAGAGACACGGTACTAAATTTCTAGCTTTTTCCTGGGGGTCTGTCCATTTTGTAATATCAGAGTTGCCTCACTCTCTCATATACTGAGGCCTGGGAAGGAAGCTTTTGTTTCACAAATAATGACAGAAAATGTTGGCAAAACTCTGTGGTTTCTGGCAGCAACCGTGGAGAGAGAAGCAGCGTTAATATTTCAAAGTTTCACTAAAACTTAACCCTTGCTCACCTACGCTTTTCCAGCAACACATTTTCAGCTCTGATCTCCAGCATCTGCAGTCCTCACTTTCTCCACCTACAGATCTAGTGAAAAGTCATCAGAGGTTTCTAAGGGGCTTGACAGGGTCAATGCAGAAACGCTGTTTCCCCTTGTGGGAGACTCTGGGACGAGAAGGCATCCTCTCAGAATAAGGGGGACGCCCATTTAAGCCAGAGATGAGGAGGAATTTCTTCCCTCAGCGGGGAATAAATCTGTGGAATTCTTTACCACAAAGGGCTGGGCTATTAAGTACATTGAAGTACATTGAAGGATGAAAACGAGAGATTTTTAGTCAGCAACAGAATCAAAAGGACCGTGGAGTTGAGGATTAACACATGGGCCATCATTTCATTGAATGGTGTAGCAGAATTGAGGGGCTGAATGGCATATCTTTGCTCCTATATCTTATGGTGCTGAAATGTTAACTCTTTGTTTGTCTCTCTACAATGCTGGCAGGCCTGCTGAGGTATTTCCAATTGGGGCTGTTAACCTGGTTCAATCAGGGAGCCCTGGCTGACAGATATAAACAATAGTGTCAGAGGTTCAGTTCACGCTGACGGCGCAGGCTCTGAGGGAGCTGGATTAGTGTCAAGGACTCTCCGTGTGTAAATAAAGGGGGATTTGGTGACAGGATTCCAGCCTCTGGGGAGTTTTTTCATA
Source organism: Chiloscyllium plagiosum (assembly GCF_004010195.1). NCBI lineage: Eukaryota > Metazoa > Chordata > Chondrichthyes > Orectolobiformes > Hemiscylliidae > Chiloscyllium > Chiloscyllium plagiosum. The sequence continues at coordinate 47,725,688 of NC_057733.1, read as the reverse complement.
TAAGTGACTGGATTAGTTTTGATTTGTTTCTCAGGTTACCTGCATTTACAGCATTCCCCTTTCTGATTCACCATTTTGTTTTTGTGATTAATGGAGAAAACGCCCAGTTTTTACCCAGTGTGTAACGCCAACACTTTTCCACACAATCACGACAGTCTGCACACTGATAACAGGTGATGCGGAGGCTTGTAAGTATTTTATAAAAATTAATTCATAGGACTGCATATGGCTGGCTAAGTCAAATTATTGTCCAACTACATTGCTGTGGGTCTGGAGTCACATGTAGGCCTGACCAGGTAAGGACAACAGATTTCCTCCCCTAAACAACATGACATAGTGATTTGAACAGGGTCGTTCAGGTGGGCCTCATAGAATATGAGTTCCAACTGGGGCTGTTAATCTGGTTCAATCAGGGAGCCCTGGCTGACAGATATAAACAGGAGTGTCAGAGGTTCAGTTCACTCTGAGGGAGCAGGCTCTGAGGGAGCTGGATCAGTGTCAAGGACTCTCCGTGTGTAAATAAAGGGGGACTTGGTGACAGGATACCGGCATCTGGGGAGTTTTTTTCATATAAGTGACTGGCTTGGCAGGATTTGAATCCAGGTCCACAGGACATTATCTGGGTCTCCGGATTAACAGGCCATCCCCTCCCTACCTAGTGTCACTATCTGAATGGAATTCATATCGCTGGTGGTATAAAGGGAGTGGCCGAGAGGAAGAAAGACTAAGAGGGATCGAGTCCCTTCAGATGCAGAAAGACTCAAGACTCGAGACTGCTTTTGGAGCAGTGTGTGACAATTATCTCAATTGAAGGTATTTAAAAATAACATTCCCTGCCTTCATTCTTCACACATGCGGTTCCTTTTATTTTTTCACTTCTGCATTTACTGCTCTGAGAGAGTTAAAAAATGTTTCAACCACTCGGTCAACCGTCTAACGAAATCGTTGGCAGTTGGTGGAGTACGTGCAGTCTCACACTGTGTCTCACTGCCTCATCAGCTGGGATATACTCACTCCCCTGTGGTACACCCACTCCCCTGTGGTACACCCACTCCCCTGTGGTACACTCACTCCCCTGTGGTACACCCACTCCCCTGTAGTACACTCATTCCCCTGTGGTACACCCACTCCCCTGTGGTACACTCACTCCCCTGTGGTACACTCACTCCCCTGTGGTACACCCACTCCCCTGTAGTACACTCATTCCCCTGTGGTACACTCACTCTCCTGTGGTACACTCACTCCCCTGTGGTACACTCAGTCCCCTATAGTACACTCATTCCCTGTGGTAAACCTATTCCTGTGTGGTACACCGACTCCCATGTGGTACACTCACTCCGATGTGACACATTCAGTCCCATTTGTTTGAGAAATGTTGTAAGGAGAAACCAGGGATCCATAGACCTGTGAGTCTGATTTTGGCTGTGGGTAAATTGTTGGAGGTGATTATAAAAACTGGGATTTATAAACATTTAGAGAGGCAAAAAAATGTTTAAGGATAGTCAGCATAGTTTTGTGCAAGGAAAATCGTGTCTCTTAAACTTGATTGGGTTTTTTGATGATGTTACCAAAAAGATTGATGAGGACAGAGCAGTAGACTAAGTCCAATCATTTGGATTTTAGGAAAGCCTTTGACATGGTTCCGCATGGTAGACTAATTGGTAAAGTTAGGTCACGTGGGATTCATGGTGAGCTTGCCAATTGGATACATAATTGATTTAATGGCAGGAGACAGAGAGTGGTGGTGGAGGGTTGTTTGTCAGACTGGAAGCCTGACACCAGTGCTGTCCCACAGGGATCGATTTGGGTCCTCATTTATATAAATGATTTGGATGAGAACGTAGAAGACTTGGTTAGTAAGTTTGTGGACGATACCAAAATTGGTAGCATAGCAGACAGTGAAAAAGGTTTTCTAAGATTATGAAAGGATCTTGATCAAACGAGTCAATGGGCTGAAAGCAGCAGATGGAGTTCAATTAGGATAAATGCAAGGCATTGCATTTAGGTACAACAAACAAGGGTAGGGCTTACTCAATTAATGATAGGGCCTTGGGTCATGTTGTAGGACAGAGGGACCTAGGGGTGCAGGCAGATTAGATTAGATGATTAGATTTGTGGGCGGCACGGTGGCACAGTGGTTAGCACTGCTGCCTCACAGCGCCAGAGACCCGGGTTCAATTCCCGCCTCAGGCGACTAACTGTGTGGAGTTTGCACATTCTCCCTGTGTCTGCGTGGGTTTCCTCCGGGTGCTCCGGTTTCCTCCCACAGTCCAAAGATGTGCAGGGTCAGGTGAATTGGCCATACTAAATTGCCTGTAGTGTTAGATAAGGGGTAAATGTAGGGGTATGGGTGGGTTTCGCTTCGGCGGGTCCGTGTGGACTTGTTGGGCCGAAGGGCCTGTTTCCACACTGTAATGTAATCTAATTACTTACAGTGTGGAAACAGGCCCTTCGGCCCAACAAGTCCACACCTCCCCGCCGAAGCATAACCCACCCATACCCCTACATCTATCCCTTACCTAACACTACGGGCAATTTAGCATGGCCAATTCACCTGACCTGCACATCTTTGGACTGTGGGAGAAAACCAGAGCACCTGGAGGAAATCCTTTGAAGTTTGTGTCACACATAGACAGGGTGGTTAAAATGGCGTTTAGCACACATGCCTTCATTACTCCGTTCTTTGAGTATAAGGGTTGGAATGTTCTGTTGAGGTTGTACAGGACATTGGTGAGGCCTCTACTGGAAAACTGTGTCCAGTTCTGGTCACCCAGATGTAGGAAGGATATTATTAAGCTGGAAAGAGTTCAGAAGAGATTTACCAGGCTGCAGCAGGGTATGGAAGGTTTGAGTTATAAAGGAAGGCTGGATAGGCTTGGAGTTTTTTCACAGGAGTGGAGGAGGTTGAGGGGTGACCTTATAGAGATTTATAAAATAATGAGAGGTATAGATAGAGATGGTGGTGGTTGTCTTCTCCCTCGGATGGGGGATTTTAAGACTGGGGGACACATTTTTAAGCTGAGAGGAGAGAGGGACAATGTTTTGCGTGTGGAATAGACTTCTTGAGGAAATGGTGGATGTAGGTACAATTACAATGTTTAAAAGACATTTGGTTATGTACATGAATAGGAGAGGTTTGGAGGGATATGAGCCAGGAACAGGGCAAGTGGGACTAGTTTAGTTTGGGAACATAGTTGACATGGACTGGTTGGCCCAAAGAGTCTGTCTCCGTGCTGTATGACTCTATAACTCTATGTGATACATTCACTCTGATGTGGTAGACTCAGTTTTTAACCAGCATGTTAAACATGGCTTGGAAGAGAAATTTATCTTCCTTGTTAATGGAGCTGAGGAATGATTTGACAAGGACACTGTAATCTCAGTGCACTGTGAACCTGTTACTCACTGCTGATTGATGCTGGATTGTATTCAATTTACAAGCTGTAACATCAGCTTCATATTTATTCAACAGAAGAGCCAAAAATACACTACCACGAGGAGCAGGTGAATTGATGCTAAAATACTGAGTTAATGTTTAAACAATTTTTTCCTGACTGCTAATATTGTCCCATGGAGTTAGTGTACCATAGATACTCCAACTCAACACTGTGAGTAGCTGCAGGAAATGGAGCATTCTATACTGATGGTTATTCTGAATTGTTTGAAACTAGTACAATGTGAAAGACTAGGGTGTGTTTGTCTTTCTGATGAAGTTCAATGGGGCTCTGCTCGGTTATCGGACCCTCCTGGTGCCTCAAATGTTTGTAAGTATGGTCTTGTACAAGTAAGACATGCCTTGGATTTTGTTTCTGGATGGAGAAGTTTTGAGCAAACTTCTGCAGATGCTGGAATCAGTACTGACAGCAACAAACGCTGGAGATCACAGCGGGTCAGACAGTATCCGTGGAGAGAGAACAAGCTAACAGAAGAGTCACCTAGACTCGAAGTATGAGCTTGCTCTCTCTCTGTAGATGCTGTCTGACCCGCTGTGATCTCCAGCGTTTGCTGTTTCCAATCCTTGTTTGTTTCTTCATATTGCTACTGTCCAAAACCAAACTGCTTTAGTGACTGTGTATGTAGATAAAGATATTTTATGAATAAAGTATATTTTTGAAATAAAGAAAAGGATTGTGTGGATTTGTTTATTCTCCATATGTAAAGACTGTGTACAGAATCAAACTAGGACACAGTGAGGACTGCAGATGCTGGAGATCAGAGTTGAGTATGTGGCGCTGGAAAAGCACAACAGGTCAGGCAGTATCCGAGGAGCAGGAGAATCGACGTTTCAGGCCAGAGCCCTTCTTCTACAGAATCAAACTACTCGGGCGACCCTGTATGCATCTAAAGAGTTTGCTGAATAAAGTACATTTTTGGAATAAAAACAAGATCATCTGTTGATAGACACATTAAAACTAGAGACAGATGCTGGAGATGTACAATGGGTAAAGGCTAATTCTCTCAGTGGAAGAAGAAAATATGGGCCTTTGAAATATGGACACTTAAAAATTCCAGATAGCAACCACAATGCAAACAAAGGGGTGTTTGAAACTGCAAGAGTAAAATACTGGAAAGCAGAAAAGGTAATGCCAGAATTTTGTCTGTTTGATCAGAGCTAATCCCTTCTGCAAGGTAAATTGAGGGGCGATTGGAAGGGGGTAGGTTGACCAAATGTAGTTGAATGGTGCACAGTGACTACAGATGATCAGCAATGCATGACATAAGACAGACGGGTAAGATTTTCAATGACGATAGACCCCAGGAAGGGTAGCTGTGAGCAGCAGCTAAACCCCTCCTGCCATTGGAGACAGAGGGGCTGGGACCTGGTAACACACTCGACACTGAATGTTGACATGAGATGTACATCATAAATATTATCTGAAATTGCAGTGCCTCACTACAGGGTCCCATATACTGTACTGAGAGAAATTGAACTCTATTACACTTTTTGCAATCTCAAATTTCTGTTAACCATGTGCTGATCAGTTTTAAAAACCTTATCAACAAACTACATTTTAGTGGAAAAAGAATCAGTGAATTATTTCAAGTCTCTCAGTGTATGTCTGAATGAGATAGGGCTAGGGATGTTAGATACAGGAAAGATGTTCCTGATGGTGGGCGAGTCCAGGACCAGGAGTCAGAGTTTAAGGATAAGGGATAAACTTGTTAGGACTGAGATGATGAGAAATGTTTTCACCTAGAGAGTGGTGAGCCTGTGGAATTCACTATCACAGAAAGTGGTTAAAGCCAAAATATTATGTGTTTTCAAGAAGGCGGTGGATATAGCTCGTTTCTCAGAGGTCAAGGTATTTGGGAGGGGTGAGTGGGATTAAAGCATTGAGTCCGATGATCAGCCATTGTCATAGCACAGCAAGGTTCGGGGTGGAATGGCCCACTCCTGCTTCTACCTTGTATGTTGCTATAAGATTGGCAGAGGTTCGGTATGTGAGTTACCTTCTCTGCTCCAACAACACAGGCTGATCATCCATTCACCACATTGCTATACCACCCCGAGACCATCCGCCCTTCCATCAGAAGGAATTCAGACATACCTGAAAAGAAAATGCTACTCAGTGTGAAGGGAGAGTGGGACCAGCACTGCGATCGATCTGGCACAGGCTGAACCAGCCAAGTGGAGGGCCAGGGTTCTCTTTCATCGGCGGTGAGGACACAGGGCATCCCTCCACCCCACACTAGCTCTGTATACCCTGGGGCCTGCCACCTCCTGCAATAGGGCAGAAAAGAGGATAGGGGCAGTAATGAAGTAACAGTGGGTGGCACACTCTGTGTGTGTCGTGCAGGTTTAGGGATGGTGATGAGGTACGCCTAAGGACTGAGTAAGCAGCACAGAGGCCAGGCAGGGTTGGTGGGGCGGGGGCTGGGGTGGGTGACAGTGAGTGAGAGAAAGCCTTGCTGTACAACTCTATGACTCTGTGCTACATGAGAGTGGTGGAGCATGAGCCTTGCTGGGAGCTGGGCCCAGTAGCGGAGACAGAGAGAGCCTGACCTATCCAAACATGGCACCAACCCTGGCAGAGCAGAGGTCACTGAGCTTGTGCCACCTGCTGGCTGTTCTATCGCACCCTGGAGATTGCATCGACCAGGCGGTAACCTCAGCCTGTTGGCATGGGCTCCCGTGCCAGTCCTCTCCTTTGTACCTACAGATTGACCAGGATCTCCAGGTCCCTGCAGTGCTGTCTTCCCTTCATCCAACATCCTCTGGAGAAGTCCTTGACTGAGTAGGTAGCTTTGGAATGCTGGTTCTCATCCAGGTCCATAGCAGCCTTCTAAAGATGGCACCGACCCAACGGATGCTGGTCTCTCGGTGGATATCTGCTGAGGGATGAGTTGTTCTGGAATGTTTCGAGGTAAGGTAGGGCTGGAATTGGACATGAGGGATGATGTAGGGATGAGGTAGGTGGTTAATGAGGTGAGATACAGTGAGGAATGCCACTGGAAAGCTCCATAGAAAAGCTTCCAATAAACTTGATACAACTTGGACAAAGAAAGATAACATTCAGCCATATATGGGGTTAGAGCAGAGTGGGATTTGGAGATGTATGTGACTCTGGAACTATGTGATGTGGAAATGAATGGGATGTGGCATTATGTGGCTTATGGAGTTTGTCAGAACCTAGAGGTTTATGAGGTCTGGTGATGTGTGGGATATGGGGATGGTTGGGATGGAGGGATATGTGGGGTTTAGTAGTGTGTGAAATGTGAAGCTGTGCGAGATATGGAGTTAAGGCCAAAAGAAATAGGAAATGGAGTAGGCCATTCAGCCCTTCGAGCCTCTCTGCTATTCATTCAGATCATGGCTGATCGGACATTCCTCACTTTCTTGCTCCATTCCCTGACTGATCAAGAATCTATCTCAGCCTTAAGGATACAGAGAACTCTGTTCCCCCCCAGCTCTCTGTGCCCCCCACAGCTCTCTGTGGCAATGAGTTCCAAAGACTCTAAGAGAAGAAATTCCTCCTCATGTCAGCCTTCAATTGGAGTCTCCTTATTCTGAGACTATGCCCCCTGGTCCTAGACTCCTCCAGGAGGGAAAGCATCCTCCCAACATTTACCCTGTCAAGTCCTTATGAATCCTATATGTTTCAAAGAGATCACCTCTCATTCTTCTAAACTCCAGTGGACAGAGTCCCAACCTGTTCAGTCTTTGTTCATAAGACAATCCCTCCATACAGGGGATCATTCTAGGGAACCTTCTCTGAACTGTCTCCATTGAAATGATGTCTTTTCTTAAATAAAGAAACTGCTGAGAGTGCTGCAGATATGGAATTACCGTTACAGTAAGACTTCCCTACTCATTTTTTTTATTCGCTCATGGAATATGGGCACTGACCATCCATAGTTACCTTTGAGAAGGTGGGTGTGAGCTGCTTTCTTGAACCACTGCAGACCAAGTGCTGTAGGTTGACCCACAATGCCCTGAAGTGAGGGAATTCCAGGATTCTGACCCAGCGACAGTGAAGGAACACCGATATATTTCCAAGTCAGGGTGGGGAGTGGCTTGGAGGGGAATTTGCAGGGGGTGGTGTTCCCATGTATCTGCTGCCCTTGTCATTCTAGATGGTTGGTCATGGGTTGGAACTTACGGTTTCAGGATCTTGGGTGAATTTCTGCAGTGAATCTTGTACTTAGTACACACTGCTGCTACTGAGCATCAGTGGTGGAGGGAGTGAATGTGGTGCCAGTCAAGGGGCTGCTTTGTCCTGGATGGTGTGAAGCTTCTTGAGTGTTGTTGGAGGCTACACCCATCCAGGTAAGTGGGGAGTATTCCATCACACTCCTGATTTGTGCCTTATAAATAGTGGACATGCTTTGGGGAGCTGGGAGGTGGGTTACTACTATAGTATTCCTAGCCTCTGACTTGGTGTTATAGCCACTGTGTTTACGTGGCAAGTCCAGCTGAGTTTCTGGTAAGTAGTAATCCCCATGATGTTGGTAGCGGGGGATTCAGTGATGATCATGCACTGATGCAGTAAATGTCAAGGGGCACTGGTTCGATTCTCTCTTATTGGAGATGGTCATTGCCTGGCATTTGTGCAGCGAGAATGTTATTTGCTTCTTGACAGCTCAAGCCTGGACATTGTCTAGATCTTGTTGCATGATACTCCAATCCCCTTGAAATAAGGACCAACATCGCCTTCCCCTTTCTGATTACCTGCTGCCCCTATGTGCTAGCTTTTCATAATTCAAGCAAATGTATCCCCAATTTCTGTTGTGTTGCAGCTTTCTGTAGGTCACCTCATTTATTTTTTGTGTGTGCTCCCTTCCAAAATGAACAACGTTGCATTATCCCACATTATACTTCATTTGTCAACTTTTTGCCCACTTTCTTAACCTAGGTAGCGTGAGATATGGAAGTGTGTGAGATATGGAGGTATATGAATATGGAATTGTGAGGGATATGGAGCTGTGTGGGATATGGAATTAAGTCTGAGATAAGAAGTTGTATCAGATATGAGACTGTGTGGGATATGGAGGTGTCTGGGCTATGGAACTATGTGGGATATGGAGGTGTGTTGGATATGGAGGTGTGTGGGATTTGAATTGAATTGAATTTATTGTCACGTGTCCCGAGGCACAGTGAAAAGCTTTGTCTTGCGAGCAATACAGGCAGATCATAGAGTTAAGTAACATAGATAGTAAATAATAGGCAAACATTGACAAAAACAAAAACACAGGTACAGACGAATGTGAAGAGTTTGTGAGTCCATTCAGTATTCTAACAACAGTAGGATAGAAACTGTTGTGAAACCGGCTGGTGCGTGTGTTCAGGCTTCTGTACCTTCTCCCCGCTGGTAGTGGTTGTAGAAAAACATTGCCAGGGTGGGATGGATCGTTGAGAATGCTGGCGGCCTTTCCTTGACAGCGGGCCTGGTAGATGGATTCTATAGATGGGAGGTTAGCCTTTGTGATTGTCCGGGCCAAGTTCACCACTCCCTGTAACCCTCTCTGATCTTGAATGGTACAGTTGCCATACCAGGTAGTGATACATCCAGACAGAATGCTCTCGATGGAGCACCTATAAATGTTGGTGAGGGTATTCACCGTCATGTCAAATTTCCTCAGCTGCCTGAGGAAGAAGAGACGTTGTTGGGCCTTTGTAAGGATATGGAGTTGTGTGAGGATATGGAGGTGTGTGGGATATGGAGGTGTGTGGGATTTGGAGGTGTGTGGGATTTGGAGGTGTGTGGGATATGGAAGTGCATGAAGATATGGAGGCGTGTGAGAATATGAAGTTGTGGATATATTTTGATATATTTAAATATCAATAATATTTATGTTTGTTGTTTTGGGTTTATGATACTTTGATCTGTGGCATGATTATACTTATAATATTTCAAAGTTACTGAACAATTAATAATATTTTAAATATAATTTGAGGATAAAAATATTTCTGCTAAAAATAGGACTGGAAAAAGTTGTAACTTAGTGATCTGTCTCAAGCTGTACACGTCCCTGAGGGACTGTCTGATCGCTTCATGGTGTCTCTTGTGCAAAACACCAGCTGTGAGCAGCTCACCATTGTGATGGTTTCTTGTTTTTAGAAAAGTTATTGGAGTTTCAATATTTTACATTACCCAGTTCTCTCAACTGAGGACCTGGATTAATCAGCTGCTGAATTTACCAAAGGCACCTCACGCTTGGATGGAGAGAACATTGGAACTGACTGGCATTGTAGAAGTCTCCTGTCTGTGGGTCCTTCTAATCTGCTGGAAAGCAGGAGACCATCAGACAACCAATGAGGAAACACATACGCTTGGGAATAATAAGCTTTCAGAAAGCAGAACTAGGAGAGTAGATATAAGAACATACACTCATATACCTAGTGCTCAGCATAGAGCAGCATTAGATATCAGAATGTAACTCAGAAGCAATTATTGGACATTCTGCCTCTCAGGTCTGCTACACCATTCAAAAATGATTGACTACCTAAACTCTTCCTTCCCACTCTATAGGCGGCACAGTGGCTCAGTGGTTAGCACTGCTGCCTCACAGCGCCAGGGACCTGGCTTCAATTCCAGTCTTGGGCGACTGTCTGTGTGGAGTTTGCACGCTCTCCCCGTGTCTGTGTGGGTTTCCTCCCCCAGTCCAAAGATGTGCAGGTTAGGTGGATTGGCCGTGCTCAATTACCCATAGTGTGCAAGCTAGGTGGAGTAGCCTTGGGAAATGCAGGGTTATAGGGTTGGGTCTGGGTGGGGCATTGTTTGGAGGGTCAGTGTGGACTCGATGGGCTGAATGGCCTGCTTCCACACTGTGGGGATTCTATACTCATACATATATTTAAATTATGAGCAGGAATGGGCCACTTGGCCCCTTGACTCTGTTCAATAAGATCATTGGCTGATCTGACCATAAACACAAATCCACATTCCTGCTTGCTCCCAGTAACCTTTCACTCCCTTTTGCTGAACAAGAATCTATCTGCACAAGAAAAATCCAAGGAACTGCAGATGCTGGAAATCAGAAACGGAAATTGCTAAAGAAACTCAGCAGGTCTGGCAGCATCTGTGGAGAGAAAGCAGAGTTAACGTTTCGGATCTAGTGATCCTTCTTCAGAACTCAGAGAGAATCTATCTGCCTCTGCATTAAAAATATTCAAGGACTTTTAAAGTAGTCAGGCCTAGTTCTAGATACTCTTGAAGACGGAACATAAGACCATAAAACATAGGAGCAGAAATTAGGCCAATCAGCCCTCGAGTCTGCTCCGCCATTCAATCATGGCTGATAAATTTCTCAAACCCATTCTCCCACTTGCTCCCTCGTAATCCTTGATCCCCTGGATACTCAAGAACCTATCTCCATCTTAAATATACTCAATGACCAGGCCTCACAGCCTTCTGTGGCAGTGAATTCCATAGATTCCCCATTCTCTGGCTGAAGAAGTTTCTGCTTATCTCCGTTCTAAAAGGTCTTCCCATTACACTCAGGCTGTGCCACCAGATCCTAGTCTCTCCTACCAATGGAAACATCTTCCCAATGTCCACTCTGTCCAGGCCATTCAGTATTCTGAAAGTTTCAATCAGATCCCCCCTCAATCTTCTAAACCCCATCAAGTATAAACCCAGAGTCCTCAAATGTTCCTCATATGTTAAGCTCTTCATTCCTGGGAATATTCTCGTCAACCTCCTCTGAACATGCTCCAAGGCCAGGACATCCTTCCCGAGATATGGGGCTCAAAACTGCTCACAGTGATCTCAATGTGGTCTGGCCAGGGCCTTATAAAACCTCAGAAGTACATCCCTGCTTTTATATGCTAGTCCTCTCGAAATAAATGCCATCATTGCATTTGCCTTCCTAATTACTGACTCAATCTACCAGTTCATCTTAAGAGAATCCTGGACTAGAAGCTCACAAATTTCTTTGCCCTTCAGACTTCTGAATTTTTGCCCTATTTAGAAAATAGTCCGTGCCTCGTCTCTATTCTTCCTACCAAAGTGCATGACCTCACATTTTCCCACGTTCTCCACATCTTCTCCACATTGATCCTGTCAAGACCCCTCAGTATCTGAAATGTTCAAAATGCTTTGATTCCACCTGTGCCCAAGGGCCTATTCATTTCAGCCGAAAATATAAACAATGACTGTCTTTTTCTCTCTCAGGTAGAGATCTCCAAAGATTTACAATCACTGTCATAATGGCAGAGCCACCTCCTCCTGAATCTCTGCGCCTCAGACTGATTGGAATATTGTGAAGGTCTGTGTGTGTCTGTGTGCGTATGGGTGTGTCTGTGTGTGTGTGTCTGTGTGTCTGTCTGTGTGTGTGTATCAGTATGTGAATGTGCGTGTATATGCAAGCTTATGTCGATCTGTATGTGTGTACATGCATGTGTGTTTAAGTATAAGTGTGTATGTGTGTCTGTGTGTGTGTATCAGTATGTGAATGCGTGTGTATATGCAAGCTTATGTCTATCTGTATGTGTGTACATGCATGTGTGTGTATGTATAAGTGTGTGTGTATGTGTGTCTGTGTATACATGCGTCTGAGAATATGCATTTGTATGTCTGTCTGTATGTGTGTTTGTGCATCTGTGTGTGTATGCATGCTTGTGCCTGTGTATATGTGTCTGAGTGTACAAGTATACGTGTAAGAGTGTCAGAGTGTATATGTCAGTGTGTTTGTGTGTATGTGTGAATGCATGTGCCTGTGTGTGTTTGAGTGTATGTATGTCTGAGTGTATGTGTGTGCATGTCTGTGTACATATGTGTCTGAGTGTATGTATGTGCATGTCTGTGTACATATGTGTCTGAGTGTATGTGTGTATATGTCTGTGTGTATGTGTGAATGCACGTGCCTGTGTGTGTTTGAGTGTATGTGTGTCTGAGTGTATGTGTATATGTGTGTCTGAGTTTACATGTATGTATTCATCGTTCTGCTCATGAGAATCTCTTTGTAGATAGATATGTTTACCAACCATCAGATAATTCCCCGTGGACGGGATGTAAATAGGAATAAATCAGAAAGTATTGGAGAAGCTCAACAGCATCTGTGGTGTGAGAAACAGAGTTAATGTTTTGAGTCTGAAATGATACCTCTTTCCGATCCCAAGCCCACACCCACCCAGAAAATAACGATAGCTTCAGAGTATAGTTCACAATTGAATGACCATAGAAGGAAGTAATTATTAATTGATATTATTTTTTTCTCTCTGCCGGAAACTGTGCTGGAGATATTTATATCTGACTAATAATATATCCAAACAAGAAAAGGTGATTGAAGTATATCTGTTCACAGCTGTTTGTCAGCTACAGTTCATTAAGTAGCTCTGATTCATGAGAGTCATGGGTTCAGTGCCCACTCCAACATGAGCCTATCATTTCGGCTGACTCCATGGCTCAGCACTGAGGGAGTGCTGCACTGTGGGAGATGTCATCTTTCAGGCCCAGTGTTAAACTGATGCCCTATCAGAAGTGGCCGTCAGAGATCCTGTTATAGCATTTTGAAAAACAGCAAGAGACATCTTGTGGTACTCTGACTGATATGAAACCCTCTACTAACATCAGGAAACAAATGACATGGTCGTTCATTGAACTGTCTGCCATGCATCCCATAACACAACAGTGTTGGCACGTTGGAAATATTTACATGGCTGTAAACTCATTGTGACATCCCAAGACTGTGAATATGGATGTAGGTTTGTTCGCTGAGCTGTAAGATTCAGCAAGCAAAACTACATCCAGAAACTCAATCTGAGCTACAAATCTTCCCAAAACTCACTAACTGTGAAAATTGCTGCAAAAATGCGATGTTTTAAGAACTAAGTTGGGATGTTTATAGGAATATTTTACAGCGACCTGATGAAGGAGCAGCATTCTGAAAGCTGGTCCTTCCAATTAAACCTGTTCGACTATAACCTGGTGTTGTGTGATTTTTAACTATAGGAAAATTGACCTCAAAAGAAATTGACCTTCAAAGGTGAAATTATCAAGCGGTCAGAGAACAGTATGAAAACAGCTGATTGTAACTTAGGCCAGTATGGGTTAGGCATAAATAATAGTTTGGAAATTGAAAAGCGCATTGCTGCAGTAGCACTAGACGAGCTTTTTATTATTTATTTTAAAAGTCTTGACAATGATTAGAAACATTATCCTTCAAAGGATTTCAAAGGCAAGCCAGATTGAATGTCAAGGTAAAAATTGGTTTTCCCGTCTAAAGATACAGTGTATGTCTAAAGGCATTTCAATAGATCTTATTGCTAAGGTGATCTTAGCTACAAGCGTGGTTGATAAGGTTTGAGGACCACATCAGATTATTATGACAGAGGCAGTAAGTCAGGCTCATTGGAAGGGGGGGTGCTGAGACTACAAACTGGTGAAGTCTGCCTTCAAATTGTTTTCTGACATCGTGAGCTTGCGAATGGCACTACCCAAATGCTTGAACTTGCTTTCTTCTTTTCAGTTTTTTTTATTTGCACATAGGCATCACTGGCTGGCCAGCACTTATTGCCCGTCATAGTTGCCTCTGAATGGCTTGCTAGGCCATTTCAAAGGGCAGTTGAGGGTCAACCACATTGCTGTGGGTCTGTAGTCACATGTAGGCCTGGCCAGGTAAGGACGGCAGTTTCCTTCCCTAAAGGGCATCAGTGAACCAGATGGGTTTTTCTGACAATCAACACATGGTCATCAGTAGATTCTTAATTCCAGATTATTATTGAATTCAAATTCCACCATCTGCTGTGGTGGAATTTGAACCCGTGTCCCCAGAACATTAGTTGAGTTTCTGGATTAATATTCTAGTGATAATACCACTAGGCCATTGCCTCCCCTGCATTGTTAATCAGACATCCCCTCCCTTTCCTCTGACCTCATGGTACCTCCCTCTCATTGACATTCCACCCAGTTAAAATCCTTCCAAGTGGCCTCTCGCTCTTACCCACGTTAGGATGAGCCCTTCTGCCCACCGCCCCCCCCAATCCCTCTGCTCCCTGCAGCCTCCCATCTCTCCTCATATTGCCGTCCTCAGAACTGAGCTGGCAGACTAGAGAGTGGAAGAGTGTGGTGCAGGAAAAGCACAGCTGGTTAGGCAGCATCCGAAGAACAGGAGGATCGCTGTTTTGGGCATAAGCTCTTGGCTTATCCTTGAAACGTTGATTCTCCTGCTCCTCAGATGCTGCCTGACCTGCTGTGCTTTTCCAGCACCTCACTCTTGACTCTGATCTCCAGTATCTGCAGTCCTCAGTTTTTCCTAGTCTAGAGGGTGGCCCAACATCAAGGACATCTAGCGCTGAGTGCAAGAACTTTCAAGATGGTGCCAACACTGGGTGACTCTTTGCAAGCTCACTGCAGCATCTTATTCTCATATTTTTTTATAACTATTCCACACTTTTAAACCTAAGTTCTAAGTCTGCAAAAAATCCTCGCTCTGTCTGAGCACTCTATAATCTGTATGTCCTTCTATGTTGTGATCTGCCTGTAATGCTCGCAAAACAAAACTTTCCACTGTACTTAGGTACACTTGACAACATTAAATCAAACAAAATCAAATCCGAGAGAGTTTCACTGAAATGAAATGGATCAATGAGACTTGCAGCCCATTAATGAACAGCTGAAACCGTACTAAGTCATGGCAACCTCAGATTGTTTACATCACACCCATCTCCCAAGTGGAACCAAGTTATGAATGAAATCAAAGAGACAGCTAACATATCCCAACTGAATGAATGATCACTGCACGATTGCAGTTTCCCATCTCTCTCTCGCATTGTTTGGTTTGCTTTTTATTCCAGCAAATAAGGTTAAACCTGCAGCTGGTTTCATCATTTGCAAAGGGACATTGAGTGAAGCAGCGAGACCTTCAGAATGAGAATCAAACTCAGAGCACTCTGTGAGTGACCAATTAGGCTTTCTCAGGATTCACTCCTCCACCTTGCTTTTGAATGTGTTGGACATGGAGGGATTTGAAAATCGGGACGGGAATTTTTTAAAAAGTAAGGATTTATCGGATTGGGAATGAAGCAATGTAAGAGAAGTTGGGGATGATGGCCAAACAGCAAATCGCTCCAGCAAAAGTATTGAACCTTCCAGCTCCAGAACTAGCTGTTTCCCTAGCTAAATTGATCCACTCAAGGGAAGGTGATGGCATAATGGTATTATTGGTGGACTGTTAGCCCAGGGACCTTGTTAATGTTCTGGGGACCTGGGTTTGAATCCTGCCATGACAGATGGTAGAGTTTGAATTCAACAAAACAAAGATTTGGAATAAAGAGTCTGATTAGATTAGATTAGATTATTTACAGTGTGGAAACAGGCCCTTCGACCCAACAAGTCCACACCGCCCTGCCAAAGCGCAACCCACCCATACCCCTACATGTACCCCTTACCTAACACTATGGGCAATTTAGCATGGCCAATTCTCCTGACCTGTACATCTTTGGACTGTGGAATTGAACCCGGGTCTCTGGCGCTGTGAGGCAGCAGTGCTAACCACTGTGCCACCGTGCCGCCCACCAATGATGGCTGTGAAACTATTGCTGGTTGTTAGGAAAATCCCACCTGGTTCACTAATGTCCTTTAGGGAAGGAAACTGCTATTCTTACCTGGTCTAGCTGACCATGTGACTCCAGACCCACAGCAATGTGGTTGGCTCTTAACTGTCCTCTGGGCAATTAGGGATGGGGAATAAATGCTGGCCTAGCCAGTGACGCCCTCATCCTTTGAATGAAAATTTTGAAAAATCTCCAACTACAATCTGACAGTATGGAAAATTGTTCAGGTCTTCTGTGCCCACAAAACGCAGCTCAAACAATCTGGATAATTATTGGCACATGAGTTTACTCTCGTCACCAGCAGTGATGGAAGATGTTGTTGACAATCATAACAAGTGACACTTACTCAGCAACAAGCTCCTCACTGGGTTCGAGAATCATCTAATGCCCTGCTAAAGGAAGTATATAATTAAACTGGAGAGGGTTCAGAAGAGATTTACCAGGATGTTGCTGGGAATGAAGGGTTTGAGATATAAGGAGAGGCTGGAACAGGCTAGGATATTTTTCACTGGAGCCTGGGAGGTTGAGGAGTGACCTCATAGAGACTATAAAATCATGAGAGGTATAGATAAGGTGAATAGCAATGGTCTTTTCTCTAGGCTGGGGATTTCAAGACTACAGACATATTTTTAAGGGGAGAGGAGAAAGATTTTAAAAAGACATGAGGGGCAATGTTTTTACACAGAGTGATTTGTGAATGGAATGAACTGCCAGAGGCAGTGGTGGATACAGGTATAATTACAACATTTGGATGAGTGCATGTATAAGAAATGTTTGGAGGGATTGGGCCAAGTACAGGCAGGTTGACTAGTTCAGTTTGGGATTATGGTCAGGATGGACTTGTTGGACTGAAGGCCCTGTTTCCGTGCTGTATGACTCTATGATTCCTGTCCTCATTACAGCTTTAATCTATAGCCAGACAATACTGATGCATTCCAGTGGTGAGGTGAGAGCGACTGCCCTTGGAATTAAGGCACCATTCGACTGCGTATGGCATCAAGGAGCCCCAACAAAACAGAAGTGAAAAAAAAACAGGGAAAACACTTGCTGGTTGGAACCATATCCAGTATAAAGTATCTCATTAGTCATTGGGGAGGCAATGGTTTAGTATCATTAGACTATCAATTCAGAAACTCTGCTAATGCTCTGGGGACCTGGGTTTGAAGCCTGCCATGGCAGATGGTGAAATTTGATTAGATTACCTACAGTGTGGAAACAGGCCCTTCAGCCCAACAAGTCCACACCAACCCTCCGAAGAGAAACCCATTCCCCTATATTTACCCCTAACAAATCCACCTAACACTACGGGCAATTCAACATGGCCAATTCACCTAACCTGCACATCTTTGTACTGTGGGAGGAAACCGGAACACCGGGAGGAAACCCACGCAGACATGGGGAGAATGTGCAAACTCCACACAGACAGTTGCCCAAGTGGGGAATTGAAACCAGGTCCCTGGCGCTGTGAGGCAGCAGTGCTAACCACTGAGCCACCGTGCCACCCCACAGTGAATTCAATAAAACAATTAATCTGAAATTAAGAATCTAATGATGACTGTGAAGACATTGCTGATTGTTGGAAGAACACAATTAGTTCATTAATGTCCTTCAGAGAAGGAAATCTGCCATCCTTACCTGGTCTGGCTTACATGTGACTCCAGACCCACAGTGTTGTGGTTGCCTGTCAACTGCCTGTGAAATAGCCAAGCAAGCCACTTGGTTCAAGGGCAGGCAGGAGGCTGGAAGAACATAGCAAGCCAGTCTTCTTCCAGCCTCCTGCCTGTCTATTTTGGATTCCAGCATCTGCAGTTTTGTTCTCTTACTTGGTTCAGGGGCAGGTAGGGATGGGCCAGTCAGTGACGTCCATGCCCCACGAGTGAATTAAAAAAAGCCTCAAGGATTTATCAGCAGGAGTTATTCAGGGTAGTGTCCTAGGCCTAACCATATTCAGCTGTTTCATCAATGACTATCACTCCATCATAAGGTCAGAACTGAAAATGTTTGCTGATGATTGCACAATGTTCAGAACCATTTGGGCCTCAAATACTGAAGCAGTCCATGTTCAAATGCAGAAAGTCCTGAACAACCTAACATCAGATTGTGGCTGATGTGGAAAGTAACATTTGGTGAGATGAGGGGGTTAACTGGTTAGAAACTCAATCTGAGAACAAATATAGCACCGATGTTACTTGATGAGTCAGACTTAACCTCAAACAATTACCAGCAACAAAGTAATATCTCTTATCAGAAATGTATGGACTGCAAGTACAACACTGCAAATGGTAGAAATGTTTTGTGCCTATTATGTATTTACATGTGTGCATGTATACCCCATGGTATAAACACACCATATATATCAGATATGTTATTGTATCCCTGTCACCAACAGTGACTTAGACTGCAAGTGCCTTAAATATTTGTGAATGTATTTAATTTGAAATAAATGTGACAGAATTCATTTCCGCTTGTTATTGCTACTTTCAGTAACTGTCTCAGTGTGCCTTCAATTTCTTCACGCTGTTGTCACTTTTTGTTGTTTGGGTCAGACCCATAAAGGGTTTTTCCCAACTCACTCTTATTCCTAGTGAAAGGTCAAAACCATAGCATCAGCTGGTCTTTCTCTTTCAGATGAGAAACAGACTCAATGTTTAGTTTCAGTTCCACCTTTCAATTTCTTTTTCATTTCAGTTGTGTCTTTTCAAAATACACATGCTATTGTTATTTTCCATACGTCAAAGTAGGAAATTTGTAACCAAGGGTCAGTACTGAGGAATTCCAGGAAATGGCACCTGTCAAGCTTTGTCTGCATATAAGATTTCCTTTAAACGGTGTGAGAAGGGTCAAAACCTAACATTATAGAAAGAAGCCAGTACAATAATATATCTGACAGATAAAAGTGTATCGGAGGATTCAGCAATCCTGGCAGTGTCACAGTATACTAACATCACAGAATAAGGGGTCATGTTAACAGGCCTGCCGTAGAACAGAGTGTATCAGGGCTTTGCGCCACTGTTGTAGTGTCCCCACCCCTGAGTCAGGAGGTCTGGGTTCAAGTCCCAGTTGTATCACAATATGTCTGAACAAGTCGTTTAAAGTAAAAATAGAAGAGTGTGTAGCGAATTGGCTTTGATGTGGGAGGGGCCTCTGTGGGAACAGTGTGGGGGTTTGGTGGTCATTGGCTGTTAGTGTTGGGTTGCTATTTT
Organism: Chiloscyllium plagiosum; assembly: GCF_004010195.1. NCBI lineage: Eukaryota > Metazoa > Chordata > Chondrichthyes > Orectolobiformes > Hemiscylliidae > Chiloscyllium > Chiloscyllium plagiosum. The sequence continues at coordinate 47,706,488 of NC_057733.1, read as the reverse complement.
TGAGACGGATAGGTGTGAGAGTCTCTCTCTTGGTGTCGTATCTGTCTTTGGGAGATTTGCTTTGTAGGAGGGGGTCCTGTGTGTGTGTGGTTCTCTTTTTAGTGGTTTTGATGGGGAGGGTCTCTATCTTTGTGGCGGGAGCATTTTTTAAAGAGGAGTTGATATGGACAAGTGTATCCTTTTGGGGGCTTTGGTGTGAGGGTCTCTGTATGGGGCATTTGGGAGCTGGGGTCTCGCCTTCTGTTAATGGAGATTTGGTGTGGGGGAGGGTTCTCTATGGGTGATAATGGAGAAGTAATTTTAACGGTTATCTCTTTATACAGGGTTTTGGTGCTGGGGGATCTCTCTCTCTCTGTATGGTGGGGGGTGCTGTGGAAGTCTCTGCCTGTATTGAGGAGATATTTGAGGTGGAGGGGGTGGTGTAAGTGGAGTGTTGAATCTGTGCCTGGACATGGTCGCCGCCATCTTTGATCCTGGCAGCGGCGGGGCCTGACCGTTGATCCGGAAGCTGCCCCCCCGCGCGCGCGCACACACCGTCCCCCCCCCTCAGAGAGAGAGAGAGTGCCCGCCTTCCCTCAGGGTCACCGGGCCCTCAGCCTCACCGCCGCCGCCTCTACCCCCGCTACCGGAGTCGCACTGACCACCCCCCACCCCACCCCCGGGAGACGCCATGTGGCCCGTCCGCCTGCTCTCTCTGGCCGCCCTGGCCTTGGCCGCCGACATTCCCGAGGAGGATGAGGTCTTGGTGCTGAAGAAGGACAACTTCGAGGAGGCGCTTCAGAAATACCAACACCTCCTGGTGGAGTTCTGTAAGTGACTGGGGCCACAGCTGGTTAACCCGGGGCCTAGTAACCAGTCTGTGTATTAAATGTGGGCTATAACTAGTCAGCATGGGATCTGACTGACAATTGGATCTACGCAAAATAAACCTGTAACTAGCAACTAAACCACGCCTGTAACTAATAATAAACCATCTGTAACCAAATCTAATTCTAACTAACAACAAATCTCCTCTGTAACCAGCCACTTTTTCGCTTGTAACTGAGTAATATGCGCTGTCTGTTACTGATAGCTGTTCCCTTTGTAACCAGCAATAAACCACTGATGAGAACAACTAATGGTAACATATTTAACGTGTAATTGATTTAAATAATCTGTAATTAAACCTTGTCTTTTGGGTCTCGTTTCATCCACTCGTCCCCAGACGTTGAGTTGCACCTTTCCCCTGCCTGCATTTGGATAGCTTCGTCTGGTCACATACTCCCTGCGTTTCCACTAGCGCAGGTAGCCAGACCGGTTCCGTGATATTCTCGCCAGCTCACTGACCAGCTGTGCTCTCTAGCCCCTGGTTCTGTACTCCCTTTTTGATTTTATGTTGCCCCTCTTGTGTTTCTGGCTATGTCTGTCTGTCTGGAATTAATTACTTTTAAAAAGGGAGCGAGGTTGCTGTTTTTCCTCCGGTGTTGCAGACAAGCAAATGTGCTTTATTTTCAAAAGCTGTGTTTAGAAACTGAAACCCTGCGGATGTTGGCAATGTAAATGAAAAGCGGAAAACGTTGAACACTTCATTGGAGAGTGAAAGGGTTCATGGTTCAAGCTCGGTGAAGACGGGACACTTTTTTTGGAGGAGGCAGGGCCTTTTTTTTATTGCTTTTTCGGGTGAGGTTGTACGTGTTTAAACTACACGTACTTAAAGCAGGAGGGATGGCACGACTGGAACTAACTGACAGTTCTGTCGGCCACTAGCGACCCGCAAAATCAAAAGTGAAGGAGGCGGGTTTTCTGCAACTTGGGAATGTTGACGTGTACGAGAGTCAATGGGTGGGGGAGTGTCTGCTCTCCAGACCCCCACGGTGGACCGCAGAGGGAGTGTCTATGGGCAGTACTTTCAGCTAGCCGTTTTAAAGTTAGGCTGACGCGTCCCCTTTTTATTTGCAATTTTTTAAAAACTCCAGTGTGATGTGTAATCTTCTAACAAATGCAAAGGCTCTTTGAGGGATAGTTGCCTATTTAATATAAAGTACTGTATTGTCAGCATTTACTGTCTTTCTAGTTAGTGACCTTACTTTGATCCAATGAATTTGGAAATTGAAAGATCCCTGTTTGTGGCAAAAGTGAGGGCTGGCTTTAGGACATGTCTGAAATCAATTGTGAAGGCAAAATGCTGCAGATGCCATGAAATTTTTTTAAAACTTAGAGCTCACTCTGGACAAAAGTGAAGTGCTGCATATGGAAGGTCAGGTAAAGGTGGAAATTAGTGAATGGCAGAACCCTTGGGAGTGTTGAGTGCAGAGTGTTAAGTCCACAGATCATTGAAGGTGGCAGTGCAGGTAGGTAAGGTAATAAAAATGACCTATGGTATGTTTGCCTTCATTGGTAGAGGCATGGAGTGTAATAGACAAGTTATGCCAGGCTTTTTAGAGATTCAGTTAGGCCATGCTGCTGAAGGGTCTTGATGCTTTGGAGAGGGTACAGAAAAGATTTACCAGTGTTGCTTGTTATGGGGGATTTTAGCTATGAAGGAAGATTGAATAGACTGAGTTTGTTTTCACTGGAATGTAGGAGATTGAGGTGCAACCTAATAGAAGTTTGATTGTGAATGAGATGGATAGGGTGGAAAGTGAGGCTTTCCCCAGGTTTTTTTGGGGGTGGGGTGTCTTAATTTCTAGGTTCAAGGTGCAAGGGGTTAAGTTTTTAAGCGATCTGCGAGGCACGTTTTTCTCTCTAGGATGGTGAGTGCCTGGAGGTGGTGGAAGCAGACACAAAATAGCAGCATTCACAAAGCACCTGGATGAATACCTGAAAAGGAAGCAAATAGAGGGATATGGATCCTGTAAGTGAAGACCGTTTTAATATGGAAGGACAAAATGTTTGTGTGGTGAGAAGGAAGGGAATAGAGTACAACACTTGTGTGAAATACCAATTCCACTTGTGTTAAGCCACTTACAGACTTGGGATGTGCAATCAAGATAAATGGGTTGGGGTCAATCTTTTCACTTCCCAACATGCACAAGTTTCTGCCAGCCTTGATATTTTGCTTAAAATGTCAATCATGTGATCTTTAAAAAAGAAATTGCTACAGGTTGGGAAAGATGTGATTTAATCATCCAGCACAGAAACTGACCCTTCGGTCCAACCAATCCTTGCTGACCATAATACTAAACTGGTCCCACCTGCCTGTGTTTGGCCCATATCCCTCCAAACATTTCTCCTTACTGTACTTCTCCAAATGTCTATACATGTATCCACCAATTCCTCTGGAAGTTCATTCCACATGCAAACCACTCTTTTAAAAAATAAAAAAAAGCCCCTCATTGCCTTTTTAAATCTTTCTCTTCTCTCCTTATAAATATGCCCCCTAGTCTTGAAATGCGCCATCCTATGGAAAAGGCACCTTGTTTGTACCCTTGATTTTTATAAACACCTATAAGCTAACCCCCCTCAACCTCTATGCTCTTGACCTAGCCTCTCCTCAATGCAAAGCCTCCATTCCAAGAAACACCCTTGTAAATCAAGCTGAACCCTCTTCAGCTTGATATCCTTTCTATACCAAGGTAATCAGAACTGGACACGTACTCTAGGAGAGGCATCACAACGTCCTGTACAACTGCAACATAACATTCCCAGCTCCTATACTCAATGGACTGAGCAACGAAAACGAGCGTGCGAAGCCCAAAGCCTGTCGCATCCTATCTATCTGATGCAAACTCTAAAGAATTATGTACCTGTGCCCCAGTCTCTGTTCATAACGCTATTCAAAGCCCTACTTTTTAATTGTATAAGACCTACCCTTATTTCTTTTACTAAAATGCAATACCTCGCATTGATCTAAATTAAACTCCATCTGTCACTCCTTAGTCCATTAACCTCATTGATCCAGATCTCTTTGTGGAGTGCCACATGGATCAGTGCTGGGTCCTCTACTTTATCATTTACATAAATGATTTGGATGTGGGCATAAGAGGTATAGTTAGTAAGTTTGCAGATGACACCAAAATTGGAGGTGTAGTGGGCAGCGAAGAAGGTTACCTCAGATTACAACAGGATCTGGACCAGATGGGCCAATGGGCTGAGAAGTGGCAGATGGAGTTTAATTCGGATAAATGTGAGGTGCTGCATTTTGGGAAAGCCAATCTTAACAGGACTTTTACACTTAATGGTAAGGTCCTAGGGAGTGTTGCTGAACAGAAATCTTGGAGTGCAGGTTCATAGCTCCTTGAAAATGGAATCACAGGTAGATAGGATAGTGAAGAAGGTGTTTGTTATGCTTTCCTTTGTTGGTCAGTGTGTGGAGTACAGCAGTTGGGAGGTCATGTTGCGGCTGTACAGGACATTGGTTAGGCCACTGTTGGAATATTACGTGCAGTTCTGGTCTCCTTCCTATGGGAAAGATGTTGTGAAACTTGAAAGGGTTCAGAAAAGATTTAAAAGGATGTTGCCAGGGCTGGAGGATATGAGCTACAGGGAGAGGCTGAACAGGCTGAGGCTGTTTTCCCTGTAGCATTGGAGGCTGAGGGGTGACCTTTTAGAGGTTTACAAAATTGAAGGGCATGGATAGAATAAATAGACAAAGTATTTTCCCTGGGATCGGGAGTCAAGAACTAGAGGGTATCGGTTTAGGGTGAGAGGGGAAAAATGAGACCTAAGGGGCAACTTTTACACGCAGAAAATGGTAAGTGTATGGAATGAGCTGCCAGAGGATGTGATGGAGGCTGGTACAATTGCAACATTTAAGAGGCATTTGGATGGGTACATGAATAGGAAGGGTTTGAAGGGATATGGATTGGATGCTGGAAGTTGGGACTAGATTGGATTGGGATATCTGGTTGGCGTGTACAGGTTGGACCGAAGGGTCTGTTTCCATGCTGTACATCTGACTCTATAATCTTAATGGCCAGTGCAGCTGGCTATCTGTATGTATATCTATGCTTGCACTATATCTACTTGTTAAAGATATGTTAACACCTGACTTTTTTAACATGTTAATTTTGTGCATGATTATCAATGCAAAATCTGCTGAAAGTGTTTGTCAAAGATGCTTTAGGCACCAGTTGCTTACAGAAAATCAAGAAGTTGGCAAATATTTTATTTCATTGCACCAAATCAGTTGAAGTCTGGAATCAGGATTTGCAAGTCCTCTTACAAATAAAGATCAGATGTGGCAGGCACCATAAGTAGAATTTTTGCATAAGGCATTTTAAAAAGTAAAAGGAAGCTAACTAGCTTAAATTGCTAGTAGATTTAATAGACGTGAACCATTAATGTACAGCAGGTTTGTTTCCTACATTCTATCTACTTTCATGAGAATTTTGTTCTCCTTCACTTAGTCAAATACTTGACGTCAAAACTTACTTGGCTTGCACACTGACTTGTTTAGCAAAATCCTTAAATTACAGGGAGAGGTAAGGGTTTTGTATAGAAAGCCTAAACATGCCACAGCCTCTAGCTTCAAAGTTTCTAATTTTGACTACTTTGGAATGTTGGTATAATTGTAAACTGTGCTCACTTTTGCATACGATGTGATCATTGTCTTGTCTTGTAAGAAGTTGAATTAAACCCTGTATTGAAGTACCTCTTACACATCGTTTCTGTCAAATTGACAGTTTGGGACTAAGACTGCAAATTATAAAGAAGGTGCCAGAGATGTTGTAAATGGTTCCAGCATAGGATTTGATCCATTGGGGCACTGGAAAAGACTAAGATGAAGCAAGATCTTTGAGGGTGTGACAAGGTGATATAGATACAGATGAAGATATCCTGCTTGAGTAGGGAGATCAAAGCTGGCTGTCATAATGCAATAATTGCTAAATAGGTGAAATAGGAATTTTAAGAGAAACTTCTTAATCCAGGGCAGGGTTAAAATGTACTGCTTGGAATGGCTGAGGCTGATTTAGGGGAACAAAGATGTGTTGGAGTTTGGGAGGGGGGGAGAATGGGAAGTTATGAAGTAAGATGCTGATGTAATGGGCGGAGCCTTTTGAACTGTGTAAACACTGATGCAGGTTCAATGTAATCTGATAGCTGAGCATACAGAAAAAGGGTGGGGAAAATTTAGTGTTTGCCTGAAATCACTGCTGAATTGTTATGGAATGTTTGTGCAGTGGCTCTGATATTCTAGTTATCTCTTGTTTTCTTGGATTAAGATGTTGCTTTCTGTTGCTGCAACTATTTTAGTGATGGTGTAACTTTACAGTGGACTTTGCCATTACAAAGATAAATGAGTTTCTGTGGTTAGTTGGGAGCCATGTTCTGTACTCCTTTCTGATCTTACCAAATAGATTAAAGGAACTTAGAAATAATACCCTGAAAATTACATTTTTGTGTAGACGATCCTATCCCTAGTAAGGTGCTAGCACCTGTTGGATGGAGTTGAAACAAATCTACTGTTCTGATTTTTATATCAATGGTAATTAGAAAGGGATTGGAGTTAGATTCCTTGACTCCAGGTTGTCGGTCAGTTGTTATGAAACTTGTATTGACAGAATTTTTCAAAATCTCCACAACTTCATTAGTATGAAGAGGCCCTCCTTGCAATGAAAGATCTCTCTCATTTAGGGTCTCTGATACAGATTGCTATCTGTGAGGTAACTTCGGTGCAAAGCGACATAATTCACATCTTTTAAAAATGTCTGAAAAGTGGTTTGGAAGGATCTGTACTGAGCAACTTCTTAATGCAGGCCTTTGCTCTCTGCTGTTCCCGAGAATGTATGAAATGCTCATCAGTTGCTGCTCAACGGCTATGAACTCAGAAGCTGCTTTTCATCTGCATGAAACATTCTTGCTTCCAACCAATGTCTAACCTCCGGGACTACCATACCGAGGAAAGCACTGAACTGAGCTGTCACTACAGCCTTTTTGTGACAAGTTTGCAATTGGTTGAATTTAAATTCAGTTAAAACCTGGAATAAAAAACTAGTTCTTGTAATCATGCCCATGAAATATCTAGTTCAGTTTTTTTGTGAAGCATCTTTGGTCTCCTTGCCCAGTTTGGCCTGCATGTGACTTGATCCACATTGAACATCAGTGGTGTTTTTTTTCTTAACTGCCCTCTAAAATGGCCTAACTAGCCATTTGGTTCAAGCGCAACAAATGCCCATATCCTATGAATGAAAGAATAGAAAATGGCAATTTTGGATTCTGAGGCTTTCTAACTGAAATCTTTTTGGTTTTGTATGAAAATGTTTACATTCTGTGGAATGAAGAGTACAGAGGACATGCCAGGGGCAGCACTAAGTTTCAACCTGGTGAAGCTATAAATCTGGACTACTGTGTACCAAACAGTATAGGTAGCAAGTGGACAGAGCTAGTAGTCTCAGACCAACAGATTAGATCCAACCTCGGCAGTCCTGCCACATGATAATGGGCAACTAAAAACTCATTGGAGGAAGTGACTCCACAAAATCCCTATCCTCCGTGGTGGAATAGAGTGCATCTAGTGTGTAAAACAAGGCTAAGGCATTTAAAGCAATCTTCATCCATAAGTGCCAAATGGATGATTCATCTTGGTCATTTCCAATGGTTTCTAGCATCACAGATATCAGTCACCAGTCCCTTTGCTTTACTTCATGATATCAGGAAATGATTGGAGGCACTGGAAATGACAAGGCGATGGTCTCTGACAACATTCTGGCAATAGGATTGAAGGCATGAGCTCCAGAAAACTAGCTGCATCCCTAGCCAAGTTGTAACACTGACTTCAATGTGGAAAACTGACCAGGTATGTCAAGTTATACATGGCGAATCCTGTGTAGCAGCCGATTTGTCGATCCATCAGTCTCCTGTTGATCATTAGTGATGAAAAATGTTATCAACATTGCTACTAACAGCACCTGCTTACTGATGTCTAATTTGGCTGCCACCACATCCAATGAGCTCATAACCACCTCAGCTTTGGTTCAAACATGAACAAAAAGTTCATCCACGGTGGCATGCACTTGTCATCAAGGGTGCATTTGATAATGCAACATCAAGGAATCCTAACAAAACTGGAAGTCAGTGGGAATTGACGGGGGGAAGGGGGGGACCTCTCTGGATAGTTATATTTGGGGTGGTGGTGGATGCTAGTAATCCTAACTGCAGGAGTTCCTCGATCAAAATCCTGGAATGCCATAATGACACTGTGGTCTACCTACAGCACATGAACTGCAGTGGCTCAAGAAAGCAGCTCACCACTCCCTTGAGGGTCACTATGGACAAGCAATAAATGCTGACCCAACCAGCAACACTCACATCCCACAAGTGAACTAATATAACTGCATGATTCTGGATCAGTGCGCCAGACTATCACTGTGCCCCCTTTATCCGCTGGCTTAATGATGAGGTTGGGATTAGAGCCGAGGGATTGGAGGGCTGCGCGTTGTGAGGGTGAAAGGTTGGAGTGGGGTCGACAGGTTGAGGTGGTTAATGTCCCGGCGGCAGTTGGGAATGAAGAGGTAGAGGGCAGGTAATAGGCCAGCGCGGGGTGTCCAAGTGGATGCAGTGTGTTGGAGGTGGGCGAAGGGGTCCTCGGAAGATGGGCGGGAGTCCTGATTGTGAAAGTAAGCTCGGAGGCGGAGGCGACGGAAGAAGTGTTCAATGTCACGGCGTGTATTAAATTCATTGATGTGTGGACGGAGGGGGGTGAAGGTGAGTCCTTTGCTGAGCACTGATCGTTCGTCCTCAGTGAGTGGGATTGCCGTTAGGCCCAGGAGTTGGTTTTCCCCTATACACTTGCTGGCTATCCTCTTGTCAGATTATGGGGTCACTTTTTTAACGGCGTATTTAAAAATAAATGTCAGAAGTTGGGTAAAGTGCTTTTGAATATTGACTTTTTCCTATCCAAGCTTTGAATTGGAGCAGTGTATAAATGCAGAGTTCTGTTTAGAGTAGAAGCCTGCCTTGGCTTGCCAGACTGCCACTCTACTGTTTAAGGGTAGACAAGCAGCCTTGCGGTGTTGTGGCATTAGATTGGTGTGATGCAGGTTCAATGCTGCATTGCATTTTGAGGTGAAGTGCAGACCAGTTGCATTCGTGGACTTGCTCAAAGGTGTTCATTGAAGTTTGTACATACTGCCTGGTTTGATTCTCTGACAATTCTAGGTGGTATGACCAGAGGTGAAGGATAATCTTGAGCAAATCATTGTGCTACCATGTTTTAAAAATCATTCTTGTCACTGATCATCTTAGTTAACTTAAAACTGCAAAAATACTTCTGTGCCTAGAGCAGAAAGCATAATCATACCCAGACTGCTCATCCTTTCAATGCTCCCACTATTCTAACCTGTGCTTTGCACCATCACTTGAAAAGTTGCTCACTATAGCTCATCTCCCATGAAAAATTAATTATTATTAGCTGCTCAGTTTTAAGGTTGCATGGTTGAAGGGGCATAATTACTGGCTGAATACACAATTGAGATGTAATAGGATGTTGATTAGCCAATCTACTGATTTTGGCTAAACTTTTATCTGGATAATCAGGCTGCTTAATCTGCCAGAGACCGTTCCCTCATATTCCATGTCAAGGGTATTTGGTAGCTCAGTTAGCTGGATGGCAATTTTGTGACCATGATGTCAACAGCATGGGTTCAATTCCTGCACTAGCTCAGATTTCCATGAAAGGCTCTTTCAACCCTTCCCTTCTATAGGAATAGTGCCAGAAGACGGAGGATAGCAAATGTTATCCCTTTGCTCAAGAAGGGGAGTAGGGACAACCCTGGTAATAGACCAATGAGCCTTCCTTTGGTTGTGGATAGTGTTGGAAACGATTATAAGAGGATTTATAATCTAGAAAGGAATGATTTTATTAGGGGTAGTCAAGTGTTTTGTGAAGAACTGGTCCTGCCTCCAAACCTTCCTTTTGAGAAGGTGACCAAACAGGTGGATTAGGGTAATGCATTGCTGTGGTGTATATGGATTTCAGTAAAGCACTTAAGGTTTCCCACGGTAGGCTATTGCACAAAATATGGAGGCATGAGATTGAGGGTGATGTAGCAGTTTGGATCAGAAATTTTCCATCTGAAAGAAGGTAGTTGATGGGAAATGTTCATCCTGGAGTTCAGTCACTAGTGGTGTACTCCAAGGATCTGTTTTGGAGCTACTGCTGTTGGTCATTTTTATAAATGACCTGGATGAAGGCATAGAAGTACGCATTAGTAAATTTGCGGATGACACCAAGGCTGGTGGAGTTGTGCATGTTGCAGGTTAGAGGGGCATCAATAAGCTGTTGAGCTGTGGGACATGAAGTTTAATGTGGAAAAATGAGATTCCTTTTGGAGGAAATAACAGGAATACAGAATACTGGGCTAGTGGTAAGATTCTTTGAGCAGGGAGATCAGTATCCATGCGTAGATCCCTGAAAGTTGCCACACAAGTTGATAGTGCTGTTAAAAGGCATACTGTGTTTTAGGTTTTATTGATAGCGGGATTGAGCCACGAGGTCATGTTGCAGCTGTACACAACTCTGTTGCGGCCGCGCTTGGAGTATTGCGTACAGTTCTGGTCACCGCATTATACGAAGGATGTGGAAGCATTAGAACTGGTTCAGAGGAGATTTACTAGGATGTTGCCTGGTATGGAGGGAAGGTCTTATGAGGAAAGGCTGAGGGACTGTAGGCTGCTCTCATTAGAAAGAAAGTTGAGAGGTGACCTTGGAGACCTAAAAGATGATCAGGTTAGGGTGAGCTGCGAGAGCCTTTTTCTTCATTAGTGATGGCTGGCATGAGGGGACATAACTTTAAATTGAGGGATTACAGATATAGGACAAATGTCAGGTAGTCTCTTTACTCGAGTGAGGGTGTCGAATGCTCTGCCTGCAATGCTAGACTCTCCAACCGTAAAGGCATTTAAATGGTCACTAGATGATCAAATGGATCATATTGGAATAGCGTAGGTTAGATGGGCTTCTGATTGTTGCACCAACCTGTGAAACCCTTGAGGACCGGAGCGTCTGTACTGCGCTGTAATGTTCTATGTTCTCCTTGCCAGAAGTGTGGTGACCCTCACGTTTATCCATTACCAATTGTTTCATGAGCGAGTAGCCCTGCAGTCCTCTGGGACTAGATTTATCTATCTTCACTATCAGATGTGCCCTGATGGGGAGTGCAGGTGAGGCAAAGATGCAATTGTATCACCTTATTCTTTCCTCCCTCCTGTCCTGGAGGACACTGCCTGCGATCGTGCTTTCTAACATCTGTTTTAAATGTTGCTGGCCCCTTGCAGTAATGTAAAGGCATTGCTAAATGTTACAACCTGTCCATTGACTTGAGTGACTCTTGGAGCAGTCAGTCTTTTTGCAACCCAGTGTTAGCAAACTGTCACAATTGCTTCTCTACTGTGGCTGAGCAAAGGACCGTTGCTCCCGGTGTATAGGATGTGTTAACTGGTGGACTGTCCCATTAATTTGTCACTTCCACCTCTTATTGACTGTGTTTCTACAAAGTGATACTGAAATGATCTGAAGGTCATCTGCCCAGTAGTACCCAACCTATGGAGTTAATTTGTACCATACTTTAAAATGGTGCTCACGTTGGTTGGAGAACATGACTCAGGATGTGAGTAAATGCCAGTAACTGTCTGGGTGTTGGATTTCTGTGGCAAGTTTTTCCCTCTGAAATAGCTTTTTCCCTACCGTCCTGTTTGGTTGTAGTGAGCTGAATTTAAAGTGGTTATGCTGTATTGAGTTTCCCAATGGTCAGTACAGACAGGAAGAATGCATACAATGAGCTTGTGATTTGCTGCATTGAATGAAGGTGTTGCTATGCTTTCACTGCTGTCGTTTTGTTTGAATTGTGTGGTTTTGTTGTAACCAGCTGCTACATTGATGCATATCTTCTGGAACTTTCTTGTAAATGCTGAGTTCCCTGTAGAAGAGAAGGATATGCATTGCAGCAGTTACAATTGCAAGGGAGTGTTGTGTGGAACCGAAGACTTTATTGATCATTTGAGAGGTTGGAACTCTATTTCCCTGTGGATGGTATGTTTGTCTGCTTTTCCCACTCTTGCATGCTATCCTACTAATTGCATTGTATCCCAACCACTGGCTGAAGTAAATTTAACCAGTTGTGGAGGCTGATTTTATAAAGTACTTAATCTTTTGATATTCCAAAAATCCGATGGCTATTCTGAATTAAGAAGTTGAGGCCTGGGTAGGTCAGTCATGATTCTCTTGAATGGTGGGTCAGTCTTAAGGGGCTGAATGGCCTAGCTTTCTAATCTTATGTTCAATGCAGTTAGTTCACGTATGTGTGAATTTTGTCTTCCTTTCTGAACTCATTGCAATATCTAAATATAATCCTAACTAAATATGTATCCTACTGCCATTAATCTATTGCAATATTTATCCCACTTTCTTAGAATATGGCAAAGGCTAATTTTAAAATTTTAGAGCTTTGAACACTTCAAAGCAAATGGGGTGAGCTGTATTCTTTCTATGTTTTAGACTTTGTATTGGAAATCCTTGGATAGGGAATATGCTGAAATGCAGCATCTCAGAAAAATCAATGACATTTTAGCTTTTGTTCTAAATGCAGGCTTTGTTGTACACTTTCAGTTGTAGCCTGAAATGTTTGCTTTCCCTACAGATGCTCCCTGGTGTGGACACTGCAAGGCGCTTGCTCCTGAATATGCCAAAGCAGCTGCAAAGCTGAAAGAAGAAGGCTCTGAGATCAGACTTGCAAAAGTGGATGCCACTGAGGAGTCTGACCTTGCACAGATGTTCTCAGTACGGGGGTACCCAACCATTAAGTTTTTTAAAAATGGCGATAAAAGCAACCCTAAGGACTATTCAGGTAATATTTAAACATTAATACATGGTCCAATTAATGTATAAATAACTTTTTGGATTGTATTTTTCAACTATTTAATTTCCCACTTCTGAACTTGAGCTATCAACTTTTGTTAGTGGCTAACTTGTCAGAATTGGGCTGTGCGGTCTGTGTAGATCAGCTCCATTTGCAACTTAATTGCACATGGATGGTATAGAACTGATCACAGTTGAAACAATGCACTAAATTTACTCAAACTAATTGTTGCTTTTTTTTTGTTACTGCCAATTCTTTAGCCACTGTCCTTTCTTTGTCTGAATTTCTAACTAGAACCTCTTCAAAGTTACAGCCCAGAAATTGGCCATTCAACCCATTGACTGCACTAAATTAACTATCCAGATCCACTTTCCATCACCTGAACTTAGCCTTGCAGGTTCTAGACTTTCAGGTGCCATTTTTAGTTACTACTAAAAATGAGTGAGTTTAAGATTTTTTGCCTTAACCATCACTGAAAAGTGAATTCCAGGCATTCAGCATCCCCTGGTAATTGATTCACCAATTAGGGGAAGTAGGTCTTCCCTACCATTTTTATCTATCTGGGGCTCTGCTAATTTTGTGCTTCAAGTCACACCTCTCTGCCTCTAAGGAAAGCAACCCTTGTCTATCCAAACTTTCATAGCTGCAGTTTTCAAGTCCTGGCAACATTCCTGTGAATCTCCTGTAGGCCAATGATGTCTTTCCTGTTTTGGTCAATGAAGGTAGACAGCACTTTATTGAAAAACTAACCCCTTCAGGAACCTATGGATTGGTTTTAAGGTCTTTTTTTTTTTCTACACCTCTTAATATCCTCCATTTATTGTGTATTCCCTTGTTTGCCTTCAAATGCATAACCTTTCACGTTATGTTGAAAAAATGGTAAATGGAATTCATTCATCCAAACCATGGACATTGTGCTATAGTCAATAGTTATCCTCTTCAGTATCAGCTACTTGGTTACTCTGCAAATTTCTAAGTTGTGCTCCAATCTAATTCATTAACATAACCACAACAAGACATCCACGTTGAGCCTTGTGCAACATGACAGGAAACCACTTTCGGTTTGCAAACACAGATCTACGGTTATCCTTTGTTTCCAGTCAGTGTCAATTTTGGATGTAACTTGCTACTTTCCCTGTCCCTTGGGTTTTCATTTTTGCAATTTGACTCCCATATGAGACTGTCAAAAACTGTACTAAAATTGTATAAATATCCATTGGACTGCCTTTGTAAATCCTAGTTATTTCTGCAAAACGTTGAATTCTTGGTCAGACATTACCTTCTCTTAAAGCCATGTTGATTATCCACGCCTTTCCAAATAAACTCATTCTAATGGACACTGATCCCAATATTTTGTCCTTTACCCAGGTTGGACCGACTAGACTGTAACTATTCATTTCTGTACTGCAGAAATGTAGATAGTGTTTGATCAGCATTCTCTTAGCATGAGCAAGTTTGATTTCCTTCATGTGGTTTCATTCATCTTTGTCTTACATTTTGTGCAATTTATTACATGGTTTTTGTTTCACTTTGAGACTGAAAATCCTGTTTCATTCAGGTTTGTTGTCAGTGTCTTAGAAGTGAAATCCTAGTACTTCACACTCGAACATGATGCCAAAATTATATCACTTGTGTTGGCTAGTATTCTCATTTAAATCTCTGAATGTATAATTGTGAATGTGAAATTTACATCTGAGGGCTGCAGAAAAGGAATTTAAGGTTGGAAATGTTTTGGGCATTTTGCATTTCAGGATATGACTTGAGCAATTTTGATCCAGACCCAGTGATAAAATTAGTCACCTGAAGCATCAAAATGGTTAAAATCCTTTTGAAGTAGAAATTAATTCAAATTGAAGAAGAAAATGGAGGGAGCTATGTTTGACCTACGCTTCTATCAACCAGGACTGATCTTTATCCCACTATTGCTACCTGCACTTTTACTTTTCCTTGACCTCTTACTAGCTCCTTTTTATCTTGCACCATTGTCCTGTTCCACATCTAACCACCCACATCTTTCGCAGACCTCTCCTATCTGTTTTGTCTCACTCCCTGCTGTCTCATTCCTTCTTTCATTATTATAGCGTCTTGCATTTTCAATTTTTCCGACTTGAGGTAATTGGGCTGAAACGTTAACTGTTTCTCTCTACAAGTGCTGCCTGATTTGCTATTCATTGTTTGGGGCAGGGATTTGAAATTCCTGAGTTTCTTCAAGGTTACCCTTGGAAGGCATTAGATGCTTGTTTTGGGATATCGTTCCTATGGCCTTTATTGTTCACAATTATTGTTCCTCCAACCACAAGGGATGAACTTGGATTTCACCAGTTTCCTCATTTCCCCTCCCCCCAGCCTGTCTCAGTCAAATCCATCAAATTCAGCACCGCCTCCCTAACCTGCACTCTTCTTCCTGACCTCTCCGCCCCCACCCCAATCTGTCCTATCACCCTCACCTTGACCTTTTTCCACCTATCACATTTCCGACGCCCCTCCCCCAAGTCCCTCCTCCCTATCTTTTATCTTAGCCTGCTGGACAAACTTTCCTCATTCCTGAAGAAGGGCTAATGCCCGAAACGTCGATTCTCCTGTTCCCTAGATGCTGCCTGACCTGCGCTTCTCCAGCAACACATTTCCATCTCTGATCTCCAGCATCTGCAGACCTCATTTTCTCTTTATTGTTCACATCCTAGTTAGTAGTATACCGGTATAAACCTTGCAGTGAGCGGCTTATTGGTGGTGGGGGGGGGGCATCTGTTTTAATTCCACTTGGACCTTGGCTGATGTCCAATCATGTGAACCTGATTTTGGATAGTGTGGCAAGCATCTTTGGACATGGAAGATCTCTGGGAAGGGAGAACCTCAGCTGTGAACCTTGTGACTTTCTTCTTGAATTGCCAAGTGATTCCCTGCACTACTTAACAAAAGAGCTCTATCTCCCTCCCACTTCTGCAGCATCTCTTGTCAATTCAGTACCATGTCATAAGGATTCATACTGTGATTTACTGATAAGATTTCTTGCATATTGAGACTGATGTTTTATACAAAATTATTTTCCCTATCTGACTACAAAACCTAACATGGCAAGAACAGATCTGATTTTTGACATTAAGTCCCAAAAGTATGGATATTGCTGCAGTAATCAAGGTAATGGGTGCTGGCTGCTGGAACTCTGATCTTCTGAAGCCAGTACTTTGAAAGTCTGATTATAATGGTTTGGTTTATTTTTAAACGGAAACCTGTTTAACTTGTGTTTAACAATATTGGGAGGGGGGGGTGCCAAGACACTTTGCAGTTTCAAAAATTCATCCCGAGAACAATAAATAATCCTCTTCATTAGCAACCTTTCCCAGAAACTAAGCTATTTGCAGAGCTCTTTCCTTTGGGCCTGCTTTGAAAGAAGTTAGCTAGTTCTCAATTTTAACAAAGATGCCATTGCATTTAAATGGTAATAGTGAGCACTATCTTATACAATGGGAGTAAAGCTTCATTATTCAGTTCCCATCAGCCAGTAACTCTGAAGTTCAATGCTCCAGGAACTTGATTACAACGCTCAGCCAAAGCCTCCAGTTCATTAGCAATTTTTCAACAATACTAATCAAAAGGACTTGCCTAACAGTTGCGTGTGTGGACCCTGTTCATACTTTGTGCATTGCACAGTAGCAGACCATTTGGTCCACACTAGTGTTTATGCTCCACATGAACTTCCAGTTTGCTTCTTGTTGCTCTTTATTTCTTAATTTCTTTCTCCTTTTGTGTGCTCATCTATCTTGCCCTTCAGTGCATCACTGGAATGTTAAGTCTTTTAAGTTCTCTGGTTCTGGTGAAGGGTTGTCAAACTGCACTTTGCTTGTCTGCAGATACTGCTTGACCTGCTCTGTATTTCCAATCTTTTGATTTTTTTGTATCATGAGAGAGCCTGGAGTTAGCTAATGTTGCTTTTCTCCTGGATTGCCAGTGTTAATAACAAGGTTGGCTCTATAAAGTGCACAATAAAAAGGTTAGCCAACGACCCAAATGGCAATCCTCATTACTTCATGAACTAGTTGCTCACTAACAAGTATTCCTTTTTTTAAAAAATTCTTTGATCTTTGGTTTTGTTAGCTGGACGACAGCATGAAGATATCATGAACTGGCTGAAGAAGCGTATGGGACCTGCAGCAGACACCATTAAAGAAGCAGATGCTGCTGAGAAACTTGTGGACTCATCAGAAGTGGTGGTTATTGGGTTTTTCAAGGTACTGATTATTTAAGTTTTCGGGCAGACTGTTGTGGATTTACCACCATGAGGGTAGTACCATGTGAGTAAGGGCCAAGTGCTATATTAGCCACTCGTGATTTGGGAGAAGTTTTTTTTTTGCAGCAGATTCTTTTTCTAGCTAATGGCTGCAGATGATTAATGCAAGAAACAGGCAGACCTGCCCCGTGCTTCCCCTTTTTTTTTCCTTGAATGATACATTACTTCCACAGAAGTAGATTGAAAGTCAGGTTGATGGTGGTTGGAGTTTCCCCAAATTAAACTGACACTGTAGCCTTGATAGAAGTTTTAACATGTTGCAAATTAGCAAGTTTACATGCTACTGCTTCTGTATGGGATTCTAATAGAATAGCAATTAAAGAATGTCTTGAGCATGTAGCAAGTGGAGGCTGAGAGAGACTAAATGATAAAGATGCTAGGTTTATTTGTCCCCTGCTCCTCTATGCACACTTATTGCAGCAACAGGTTAGAGGATTGAGTTTTGTTTGCTGCGATAATACTAAAAGGTAAAAGTTTAGCAATACTTTAAATTCTGTTATTTGTAGGTTGCACAAACTGTATTGAAGATTCTAAAGTATAACTCCAATTCTGGAAATACCCATGGATCAGGCATCATCCATGAATAGAGAAACAGTAAATGGTTTTTGGTTAACAGCTTGTCATCAGTATTTGGTTGGCAACATAATCCTGGGTCAAAATCCTGGAACTCCCTCCCTAACTGTGTGCGCCTTCACCAAATGGACATTGGTGGTTCAAGAAGTCAACTCATTACTTTCAGCTAGGGATGGGCAATAAATGCTTGTGCAATCAGTGAGTCTCTCATGCTATGAACAAATTTTTTTTAACAAATAAAGTAGTCTCTACACTCTCTCCTCTCTCTCCTCTCTCTGCAGAAATGCAGATTTTGCTTCAGTGTGTACCATGAGGTCCAGTGCTATTCCTCTGTCTCTTTCAGATTTGAGACTGACATTCTCCTCCAGTTTGACTCTTGCCAGGATTAATGCTTTACTGGTCCTGACACAGATTGTCACTAAAGACTAGTGATGGAGTTTAGGGAATACTGTTCCACTCATTTCTGCTGATCTGCTCTTCCTTGATTCTTCTTGCCTCTGCATTGTGTGTGTTAAATGGCTGCATGCAATCTGTACTCTTGTTACCTGCAGTCTTGATTTGAACTGTACTAAAACAGCAGCTCTAAACCAGTCCTCCCAAATTTAAAATTGATCATCTTCTAGCAAAGTCTTGGATCTGTAACTTCAACTGTCCAGTTTACACTGGCTCCCTTACATTTAGCAAGTCAAAATTTCTTGCTGCCCTTTATAATCTAGTCCCAGCCTGTGTCTCAATCTCTAGCTTTGTAACCCTTCAGATGTCTTTTGCTACAACAGAATCTCTTTTCTCCCCTTGTTTTGATAAATGCTTATTGAACCACTACATATCCAACTTAGTCCTGATGCCTTTATTTTTAAGAAAAATAATTGTTTTAACCCACTCTTAATTGTCTTCGATGTTCCTTCTTGTATGAGTGCTAGAAAAATGCAAGCTGTTTAACTTTGTATCCAGTACAAAGCTTTGACATCAACTCTTCCTAATTACTATAGGTCAGAGTTCTAATTTTATTATTCCTGAACATTACAAAGGGTCATAAAGCCCAACTGAGTGGTGCTTTGAACCCATGATGGAAGTGTTTTAATCCTGTGCAGCCTGTCTTTCACTTTCCCCTGTTGTGATTTAAGGCCATGTAGATCACTATCTGCTGTCATCCAATAACATGGCTGATTTTACTCCAGCAGTCACTTCACTTCACTTCACTTGCCTGTTTTCTCCATAATTCTCAACTCTCATCAATCAAAAATCTAAATCGCATTGTGACAGTTTCCACTGCTGTCTGGGGAAGAGAGTAGAGGAGAGATTCCCCCTACGTTGAAGGGGTGGCCCCCTCATTAAACAGTTTCCTGTTGGTGGTTCTTTTCCCTAAGGGGAAGCATCCTTTCATCACACCAGAGAATTGTAACTGGTGCAGTGTCTGCAATGATGGCTTGAGTTTGAAGTGATTTGAATACTTAATTTCTTACCATATTCTGTCATTGAATAGTCCAGATAAGGAACAAAGCTTAAAAATGTGTTGCTGGAAAAGCGCAGCAGGTCAGACAGCATCAAAGGAACAGGAGAATTGACGTTTCGGGCATAAGCCCTTCAGGAATTCCTGAAGAAGGGCTTGTGCCTGAAACGTCAATTCTCCTGTTCCTTTGCCTGACCTGCTGCGCTTTTCCAGCAACACATTTTTAAGCTCTGATCTCTAGCATCTGCAGTCCTCACTTTCTCCTAGATAAGGAACAAAGTTTTTCATTGCTTATGTCATTGCTGTTACGTGTTGCTTTCTTCTATTGCAGAGTTGCTTATTTGGACTCCTGGATGAGATGATTTAATTCTATATCCTGGCCCTTGAGTATATGACTGGCTGCTCAGTGCATATGTGCTGAACAGCTTCAGTCTTTCAGTTGCTCGTTTTGAAAGGATGTTCTTATTGAACAGAATTTCTTTTAGCTTTCTCAACATCTTTTCATCTGTACCTTTATGAGCACCAATGCAATCATTATTTTTGTCAACTTGTATAAAACGTTATTAAAAAGACATGTTTCTTTTTCAAAGACAATTGTCACTGAAGTAAAACTTTAAAACCTGTTGCATCTTTCTCAATCTTTCACTTTAGTGTAAGTATTCTCAATTAGTGTATGGTTGCTAGATAGTGACATTGGCATTTCATGTAGTCTGAAAGTTGATTTTAATTTAATCCTCCTGAAATGCAGTTACTATTTAATGAAAACTCTATGGTCTTACTACAGTAAGAAAACCCTGCCGTTTTTGTTTTTTGTTAAACAAGCTCAAACTTGCATGGCTCCTGAGTGGAATGGGAATGTATCTGAATAAAATGGTTTCCCTTTCAGGATATGGAAGGTGGCGATGCCAAAACATTCCTGCAGGCTGCAGAGACATTTGATGAGGTGCCATTTGGAATCACTTCAGAAGGAGACCTTTTCAAAAAATATGATGTGAAGAAGGATGGTGTTGTCCTTTTTAAGAAGGTATTTGATTAATCCATCTACTTTGTAGCAGATTTTGATTGTTAGCCTTGGCTGTTTGTTTTATTTTGAAGCAAATGGTCTCCAAGTGGAGACCAATCATACTCCTGACTGCAGTTGGCCCAGTGATAATAAGATGTACTCTCGGCTAGAAAGCTGCTGATGACATACTTTTGACCTCGACTTTAGGTAACCATAGGTTTGTAATGTTGGTGTTGGGCTGTTCTTGCAGCAACTCTTGAGAATTTTGACTGAAAAGTGCAGCAGTACAATCAAATTCTTTCTAAAATTGATTATCTGTGACATTTTAAGTGGGGCTGTCCACAAGAAAGCTTCAGGGTTTTGAACCTTAACATTCAGGGATGATGCTAGGAATTACTTCAATGTGTGATGGAATTTCGTGTCTCAAAAACTTTGCTGAAGCAGAATTAGTTTGGAAAAACTTCAAGGCTGATGGGTCTCTATCAGCAAGGGATTTAAGGAGTCATAGAGATGTACAGTATGCAAACAGACCCTTCGGTCCAACTTGTCCATGCCGACCAGATACCCCAACCCGATCTAGTCCCACTTGCCAACACCTGGCCCTTCCTATTCATATACCCATCCGGATGCTATTTTAAATGTTGCAAATTGTACTAGCCTCCACTTCCTCTGGCAGCTCATTCCATACACGTACCACTCTCTGTATGAAAACATTGCCCCTTAGATCACTTTTTATATCTTTCCCCATTCGCCCTAAACCTATACCCTCTAATTCTGGACTCCCCTACCCCAGGGAAAATATTTTGTCTATTTCTCCTATCCATGCCCCTCAGCCTCTGCTCTAGGGAATACAGCCCCAGCCTGTTCAACTCTCCCAGTAGCTCAAATCCTCCAAACCTGCCACTTCTCAGCCCATTGGCCCATCTGATCAAGATTCTGTTGTAATCGGAGGTAACCTTTGCTGACCACTACAACTCCAATTTTGGTGTATGGAACATTTTGTTAAATGGAGCTAAGAATCAGATCCAGCTAATTGAGTGATAGTGACACAGAAGGGATGAGGAGATTGCCTTACTACTTTATTCCAAAGGGCTAGTGATTGGATTCTTTCACTGGGAGTGGTGGAAATAACTTGCGGTGAACTGTTCTTAAAGCTGTCCCACACTTTCCCAGTATAGGTACTGACAAGTTAATAAAATTCTTTGAATGCACTAAATTCAGATTCCAGTTTGTGACTCCCATGATGAGTAATTAATGTGTGCAATAAATAGCTCATCTCAGTTACTGATGTGACCCCTGTGTTAATGTCTTTGGATTGCAGGGTGATCCATTCATTTGTATTGATCTGGCTGGCATGGTCCTGAATTGCAAACAAGTGTTACCTATTTTTTCCATTTGGAGCTGCCAACACATTGCTAAATAGCTGAATTTGTAACTATTTGTTACATTTTTTAAAAACTGGAACCGTGTTAATTGCCCAAGGCAGAGCTGTAGTCTCCAGCCATTAAGTGCAGCTGTTGCATATTTTGTAGGTTTGATTGACTTTGAGCCTACAACCTGATACCAGTGGGCGGCAGTATTTGAATGTTAAAGGGAAAGCATTTGAGACGATAGCTTAAATAATTCTTGTTTCTGATGCTTCCATGTTCTAAAAATATCCAGACTGCCTGTAACACTTTCTTTCTGCATAAAATTGTCATGCAGCTAACTTTTTAACTTTAAAGGTGAAACTTTTTTTTTTCCCCTGAGGTAAGGTGTAGGAGGTAAAAACAATGACTGCAGATGCTGGAAACCAGAGTTTCGATTAGGGTGGTGCTGGAAAAGCACAGCAGGTCAGGCAGCATCCGAGGAGCAGTAAAATCAGTGTTTCGGGCAAAAGCCCTTCATCAGGAATACAGGCAGAGTACCCGAAGGGTGGAGAGATAAATGAGGGGGGTGGGGGTGGGGAGAAAGTAGCAGATCTGAATTCTTAGACCCAAAGCTCCTGGCATTTTCTCTGGAAAAACAAATAGGTCAAATAACTGGGAATGATCCTTATTCCCACGGTGAGGACTATTAAACCACCTGCCACGGTCCATCAGTTTCCCATGTTGTAGTTGGAGTGAGCTGAGTAAACAGGGTATCAGGTGGTGGTTCTTCAGTCCCCTGTCATCCACCCAATGCACTCGGTTACTAGCTAGTTGCTAAAGAGTTCAGTTTTTGGGAACATAATGTTTGAAGGTTTTTTCAGGGGAAAAAAGCAAGAACCAGTTGTCCTTTCTGATCAGTAAAGCCCATCTGCCAGTTCAAATGGAAATCATATATTTATTATTTTTATTTTAAACTTTTTAATTTACTGGAACTAGTGATCTGGTAACCACCCTCCCTTCTGCTTCACTGCACAGTCTAGTTTCAAAGGATTCCCTGAACTATCTGTTTCTGGTGATAGGTGAAAAGTTTGAAATTTTATGGTTTTGTTCTCCCTTGTGTGTTCCCTTTTTGAATGGAGGTTTTGAGTGTCATGTCATTAGCATGGATTTTAGATGGTCTGTTGTTGGGGAGGTGGGGCTAAGTATTTAGCTTTTCTGCAAATGGGCAATTGTGTGGAAGATTTTCTTCACCCCATGACTAAATCCTCATCTGTGGGCATATTGCAGTGGGAACAGAGTCTCTGGTTTGACATTGAGCGAAATAATAGAAATATACCAACTTGAGCGACACTGTCTTGTCTTTGTTGTATCCCAACAATCTTGTATGCTGCAAACTCAAGGGCAATTGTCAGTGAATTGGTTCTATGCCCTGTTAATGGGGACCATGCCCAGACTGTGTGATGTAAAATCGAAGTTAAATCTAAATCCTTATAGCTGCAATTTCCAGGGAGCCACTGGGTGGCAGGATTGATCTAATGCATTAACCAGCTTTGGTTTATCCAAGCCTTTTTGGAGGTCCTATGAAATGTTGGCTTTGGCTTTGACTCCACATTATTAAATTTGAAATTCAATTACTTTTAAACTATTTGGAAATCATTACCATGAAAGTTTTACAACCCATGGTAGAGCATCATAAACTGAGCCCTGCTAATCCTAGAATTGTACCAAATGTTTGAAATTATGCACACTACCCCAATTTATGTGCCTTTCAGATAAAGGTTGATACTGCAGTCAAGATTTCTGTAGTAAACAAAAGTTAAGTAATGAGTAAATAGATGTAAACCATTGACGTATAGCACAATACTAACTAAAATTCTAATCCCTACGAACTCCCCCCTCACAGGCAACATAAGGAAAATTGTTCAGAGGCAGAGAAAATCTAGGGATGTCAGCTCTGTGGTCATTGCTTCCCAATTCAATATTGAAATTGTACATTGGGTAGCGAGGGTCTTGGTATTCCATTGTCTTTCTCTGGAAGCTTCTGGTGAGTTGTATAGAGAAACTAATTTTACTTGGACAGGTCTCTGATTTATCAGTTGTAGCAACTACTACAAGAAAGGTAAGTACTTTTCTTCAAGTTTCATCTGTAAGTCCTGTTTGCTGTCCTATCTTTGCCTTATTGTGACCTAGTGATATTTTGAATGTTCCTTGTTCAGACAATAAGCAAAGTAGCTGGAGTTCCCAATGTTTGCCTTCAATCCTATAATTACTGAAATGGTCGCTTTTTAAGGAAAAGATCTGGTTTGTTTTGTTTCCCTGAGTGACTTTTTTTTTAAAAACTTTGTTT
This sequence comes from Chiloscyllium plagiosum, assembly GCF_004010195.1. Classification (NCBI taxonomy): domain Eukaryota; kingdom Metazoa; phylum Chordata; class Chondrichthyes; order Orectolobiformes; family Hemiscylliidae; genus Chiloscyllium; species Chiloscyllium plagiosum. The sequence continues at coordinate 47,682,702 of NC_057733.1, read as the reverse complement.
GTGGGAGATTGCTTGGCATTTCACTAGTGATCTGAGTGCCCTATTGTTTATCAGCTAATAATTTTTAAAATGAGGTTAAGGAACTACTTTTGAGCAGCAAGTAAATGAAGTAAGACCCTTGTTTGGTAGTGGTTGTACCTGGAATAGGTTATTTTTCTGCAGTGTCCAGTTGAGGGCTGGACACTTTAGCGTTCCCTATTTATTGTGAAAGCAAGCTCCCTTTTTTTCCTGGGTTGTCATTCCTGATATTTGAGTCACTAAGCAGGGATCAAAGTATTATTTTCTGCTAAGCAGATGTTGGGAAATGATTTGGAATTTAATGTCACTTCATTCTTTTGCTGTGGGTGGCACGGTGGCTCTGGCTCGCACTGCTGTTCTCTCAGCACCACGGACCTGGATTCGGTAAATGCAGTGAAATGTGTGGGTGGGTTACTCTTCAGTGTCAGTGTGGACTTATTGGGCTGAAGGCCTGTTTCCACACTGTAGGGAATCTAATCCTGTTGTGCTTTGGATGTTGGGTCTTGACAGTCCCAGTTCAAGCACAGGATTATCATGTAATTCCCTGCACTCACGTACAGTGTGTGTGGCCTTTGAGATTTGGCTGTGCTTTCAGTTCTAAGTGACCATTTCCAGTTACGGTTTTAAGTTTCATGGGGAGGTGGGGATGAGCAGTGCTAACTTAAGATCATGATCCCATGTGTTTAAACTAGTTTGATCCACTTGTCACCAGTCCATCCCACTAGATGTACAGATTTAGAATGTGGGCTTCAAACTGAATGCTGAGTCAGAAAGGATGATCATCTTAAGCAAAGCACAAAACTTTAAAAGGGGAAATGAAACCAGTTGCATTTAATTTCCTGTTACTAATGTTAATAATTTCTTTACATTTCAACACTATCAACAAGTAACAACACTTTCACTTTTGTTTTAAGCCCTTCCTGAGTGGGAAATGCTTCATGATCTTCTAGCTGTGCTAACAAAGAAGAGCATGTAACTCTGGATTTTTGTGGTGTGCGGGAAAGAATGAAATTCTGGCTCAGCACTGGTATTTTCAATGGGTGAGATACCACAATTACAGTTATGCTGTGTGCACTGGAGATGTGCAAAAGTTTTACTTTTTTTTTTAAGTAGTTTATTTTTGTCAGTCTGTGTTGAGCAGCCACAAACCATGGGGTATTGAGTTTAAAGGATTAGGAGACTTGAAGAACTTGTCTGCTGTCTTGATGTGAAGTGATGCACGTAGGCAGAATGCTGGAATAACCTTTCACTTGTCACTAGTGGCCTTCAGACTTCCTAGATACTGTTGCTGTGTAGTCTGCTAGTTGTAGGAATTCCAAATCTGAGAGATTGTCCATCCTCTCTCGAAAGGGAAAGTAAGGTGACTGGAGCTTTTCTTTAAAAGCTTAATTGCATAAATTATAAAGAGGTATCAAGCTTTTATTTTTAGCTTTGATATGGTGCAAGCCTCATTTAGTGCTTTCTACTGCTAAACCTGATCTCATGTGTGTAATTTCACACTTCCTGATGGGAGGTACGCCTTAAGCATGACTTAATGCGCAGGCAGGAAGATGATGTCCATAATTTCCTTCTAAATTGGGGACTCAGTGACTACTGGATGACTATATCTATCTATCTATCTATGAGCTGGTGTTAATGGAACTGGGGTTGTAATGCCGATGTGATATTTCTAATTGCAGCTGAGTTGGTCTCAGCTTTCCTGGTATGTTTTTACTCCCTGCCTCAGGACAAAACTGGGATCTGTCTAAAGGGTCGTCCTAGATGGATGAGGCTTTGTACAGGAGGCAAATTAAAGTTATCAATGCAGAATCAGGCCATTCACCTAATTGTCCTCACTGCTGTTTATGCTCCCCAAACTTTCCTGCCCACTAACTGTCTGCAATGTATGTTTTATAACCTTCTCCATGGTGTGCTTTTTGAGCTTCTCAAATGCATTCATTTTAGTTTTGTGCTCCCTGGGTGGCAGGCTCCACATTTAGATTATTTTCCAGGTGAACATTCAATGTATCAAGCTGGTCAACTTCCTTTCAATAACCTCTGCTTTACATCTTGAAATAAGGAGGCCAAAACTGGCCACAGTGTGATTTTATAGTTGGACATTGTGTAATAAAATGGCCGCTTTCTCTGTATGTAAAGTGTTTCAGTGGTTATTGAATTTTTTAAACTGATGTTTAAATGTTACTTCTGTTTCAGTTCGATGAAGGTCGTAATATCTATGATGGTGAAGTTACAAAGGAGAATATAATTGAATTTATTAGGAGCAACCAACTGCCTCTAGTTATTGAATTCACTGAGCAGGTACAAAAACATCTGGTTATTTTTGGGAACTGGGTGCTCAGTGTGATCCCTCCTAAATCTATGGATTAAAAATCTATGGATTAGCAATGGCACTGTTGATTTTTCTCACTGTATGTTGAGGGAATATGTATAGTGCCTTGAATGAGATGTGAACAAATCTTGTAAGTTGGCACAATTGACAATCTCTTGCCAACCTCTTGCTGCCATTGTGTATAATAGCATGTTGTTTTAAAGTGGGTGACTGTATATTAATGTACTATAATTGTGTTGCAGCAATTAGCTGTTGGGAAGATGTCACTTCACACAGACTTGCAGCTTGACCCACCTTTGTACTTCAAATGGACATTAACACAATGCTGTGAAGTATTAATGTTGGGGGAGCATGCTGGTAAAAACAGTTTTGCAACAATTTGGGTGAAAGTTCATTCACGAATGATGTTTTCTTGCAGTCTGCACCAAAGATCTTTGGTGGTGATATCAAGACCCATATGCTGCTGTTCATCCCCAAGAGTTCATCAAGCTTTGAAGAAAATTTGAACAATTTCAAGAAAGCAGCGGAGAGCTTCAAGGGCAAAGTAAGTGCATGCTTTGACATTGATCTTTTCTAGATCAGACATAATTATGGTGAAGTTTTAACCCGTGGCTTAAATATCAAAATTCCATTAATGAAAATGGAAAGCCTGTGTATATCTCCTAACTATATCTCTATTCTGGTCTAATTAGAGTTCTTTCCCATTTAATCTTATCTGAAGTTGAAGCCATCCACTTTGGATTGGAGTGGTGATTTAGTGGCTAATGCACTGCTTAGACACATGTCATCTGAAGCAAATGGAATTTTGGTTGTAATCTCGATTGATCTGACATTCAAGCGAACAACTAATGATTAACTTCCACGATCTTCCATTTTTTTTGGTATCAGGCTGCTTCTGTATTGAGCAGATTCACCATGATAAAGTATGAAGGGGTTACACTGATAACTGGCTTGTTCTCTGGAATTTAGAATGAAGAGTATTTACAACTGAAGGGATTTGCTAAGGGTGAATGTTTGTTTGTCTCCAGTGGTGAGGGGCCATCAACAGCATTGGCTGAAATTTAAATCCAGGATGTTTAGGAGCGAAACCATGATTTTAATTTTATCAACCAGCTAGCTTCATCAAGCTGCCACTGAAAATACTATGACCTCCAATCTTTCTCTACTACAAGCAGCATACCTTGCAAATGGGATCTCCTCTCCAGTCCATGCACTGCACCCCAGTCACAACTTTTTTTTTTTTTGTGCCCTTTTCCCATACCACTGTGTGGTACTTGTAATCTGAACCCTAACTGCCTGCCTTCATCTGACTTAGTTTACGTAACATTTGAATTTAGATTATGTTCCTTTTTGATCAGGTTCGGTTAATATCATCTGAGTGCTCTATAAGTTAGCTCAATCCTCAAAGCAACTGATTCATCTGGACTTGCATTATTGCAACACTATAGACTGTGTTTCTAACTTAGCATCAGAAACACAAGTGGACTTGCTGACTCTCCAGCTGTTTAGCAACATGATCCCAGACTTTGCTTATGTCCCATTTTCTACATTTGCATTTGTCATTTTCTACTTTAAATCCTTAAGGAATATTCTAGTTAATATACACTGGCCATGAATTAGATATTGGGGTGCTATTTGTCACTAAGACCCAATTGTATTCCTTTATCTTCGTGCATTGCTTTTGTAGTGGATGATTAACGATGAAGTAAAGTGCTTTCTTGTCTCTTGTTAACCATGGGCTGCTTGAGTGTCCAGGTACTAAATCCCACCCTGATATACAGAAACCAAATTTGATATGAATTAATGTTTATATCTCTGGATTTGGGGGAATGACTGTCACTTAATAACTAGGTTTTAAGGATCTTTCCGTCCCCATGTTTGAAGCAGCTCCTTTTGATCTTTCAAATGAATCTGCCCCTTCACAACTCTCCCACCAGATCCTCTTCATCTACATTGACAGTGAAGTCGAGGACAACCAGCGGGTTCTGGAGTTCTTTGGTTTGAAGAAAGAGGAATGCCCAGCCATTCGCCTCATCACCCTTGAGGAGGAGATGACCAAATACAAGCCAGAGAGCAAGGACATCACTGTAGACAATGTCAAAATGTTCTGCAACCAGTTTTTGGAAGGGAAATTGAAGGTGAGACATCTTTCAAATCACCAGGTACTGTCTGTCTGTGGAAGCCTGTTTTATAAACTGTGTAGTTTTCTTTAAGAATGTTGGTAACCGGAGGTGAATCGTGGATAGTGCTGACCAGGTAAGGGGAGTCTAGGCACCAGGGAGAAAGGAATTGAAGAATATGCTCGTGGTTTGAGATGAAAGTGTGTGAATGCCCTTCTGGGGCAGTGTAAGCTGCTTGGCTGGATGCCATTTGGGGAGTAGTTGTATTAGAGCTCTGTTTTTGTCTTCGTTTTTGCCCTTTATGATAGTACTAATCGTGCACTGGGATGCATGTTGTAGATATTGGCAGACTTCTACTGTGCTCAAGTGAGTATCATCTTTATTTGATAGTAATGCAGTGTTCCATTTTTCAGTTGCATTAATTTACACTTGTGGATAGTACTCCATTTCCCTACCTAGCCAGTGTGATATAGCAAGTAGATGATTGGTGAAGGGGTGTGAGGGTGTTGAGACTAGTGAGTGTAGAGGGCTTGTAAAGCTGAGGACGGTTCATAAAAGCCTGGTGAAGTACTTGCTAATTATGTAGACACTGAGAGTTTAATTAGGTGGACTGTGAACTGTAGCCTTGATGTTTGGATTTATAATGGAGGAAATCAAATCAAACTGGAAATATCAAGTGAACTAGGCTGATTATTTTATAGGGTTAGAGTAGAACATATGTACCAAAATGTTGTAAGTGAAACTTATCACTGGATGTGGAGGCCATTTAGTGTTGAGGATAAAAGCTAGCTAATGCTTTGCTTTATCTTTATTCTGAAGTTGAATGCACAACTCCATGCCAGATGCCACACAGGTTTAATTATGATGGGGACTGTCCTCCTGATGGCATGTATTACCTATCGGTCAGAAGTACTTAAATGTGCTTCATCTGAAAAATACAAACACTGGTAGCAATTTAAACATTTTCACTGTCAAATACTTAACATCAAACGTAGCAGTGACTATCCTGGAACTGAAAACTTCAAGGTTTTTTTTTGCTTTGACTCCTGTAGCCTCATCTCATGAGCCAAGATGTTCCTGAAGACTGGGACAAAGAAGCGGTCAAAGTTCTTGTTGGCAAAAACTTTGAGGAAGTTGCCTTTGACGAAACAAAGGATGTTTTTATTGAATTCTGTAAGTGTGACAAGCGCTTCAATGCGGTTCTCTTCATTGGCCTTTCTGTTTGATTTGAGTATACCTCTTTAAGTTTTAAAAACACAAATCTTTTAAGGTAATATTTAGTCATTTAAATGGTGACTAGTGCATGTACACCTAAGAGGCCTTGAAGTAGAGTTGCAGTAGACTTTATTGGAAATAATTGTGCTTCCATGATCCAGCAGCCTTGGTACTGGTGTTTGCCAGACTGGAGAAGGGAGGTCAAGTGTATTCAATACACACACCTTATTCTATCTTTCATTTGCATGCTAATTGGATGAATGTCTATTCCAATTGGAGACCAGAACTGAACAAAGTATAACAAAGTAAAGATCAATCTAGAGTCACTACAGGGAAAGCTGAAAGTGCTATGGGTACCAGATGAGATCCCTCTGATTTTAGGAAGGTACAGTTTGTAATGAAATGAATTCTACATGGGCCCATGAACCCATGTGCCAGGAACTGCAATCTGGGGGTAACTTACTGGTATAAAACATTCTTTTGCCACAGATGCTCCATGGTGTGGTCACTGTAAACAGCTGGCTCCTATCTGGGAATCTCTGGGAGAAAAGTACAAAGATAATGATAAAATAGTAATTGCGAAGATGGATGCCACTGCCAATGAAATTGAATCTGTGAAGATCCACAGTTTCCCCACACTCAAATTCTTCCCTGCCAGCTCTGAGCGAACGGTGAGTGTTGGTCCACAGATCTCTGAGACCAATGTTTTGTTGCTCTGATATTTTCATTTTCGACGTTTAACTTGCAATAAGACGTGGCATTGCTGTTTCACAGGAGATGCTGAAAATATTTGATTCTCCAGTTACTGAGTTAAACATAATGATGAAATGTCTTTAACATGAATATTTACACTTACCATTTCTCTAACTTAAGTTTAATGTCTGTTTACAGATTATAGATTTCAATGGTGAGAGGACACTTGAATCTTTTGTCAAATTTGTAGAGAGTGGAGGAAAGGATGGAGGTACCATTGATGAAGTAAGTATGAACCAGTCTGGCCAGGTACTCTGGTTTTGACTGTGACCTAGAAGGTGGTAATATTGAACTTGTGCTGTTCTCAGATGTTAGTTCTAGTGTGGTATGCAGTGAGCTTCACTGTAATGACATGTGGCTGCAGTGTGACACTTTTGCCCAGATCATGCTGGCTGCTATTAGAGTTGGACGTATTGTTCATCACATGGTTTTATTACATTGGGGAATACTAATCTGGATAGCATGTTGTAATACCCTACTTCTTGTTAATTTCTTTGAACAATGGTTCAGAGCTGAAATGTGAGGAAGCTGGAGGGATTTAGGAGGGAGAAAATAACATGTATTTAAATATACTTAATACTATTTTTAAAAGCACTCGGTATATTTTTGGCCTCCGTTGGACAAATACAATCCACATTCCTTTGTCCTTAGACAATTTGATCTTCCCAGAATAGTCAGAGTTGCTTTCCTGGTAGTCAAATCTGATCAAGTGGAAGGACGGGTGCATGTTGGTGTTGATTTTTTAAAAAAAAAAAAATGTTGACCAGTTTTAAACTTAAATAGCTGTATGTCTTTGACACCTCTAACATTGTTGTTTGTCTTTTGCTGGTCAAGTGTGCTGCCTTCAAATCCCTGCTAACTGCTTTAATGTTATCTAAAGTGGCTAAAAGAGTTTAGCATGCTTGTGTTCATCACTCAGCCCTTTGAATTAAGGAGTTAGGACGTAATGTTCGGGTTGTACAAGACGTTAGTGAGGTCTCTGAATACTGTGTCCGTCTGGTCATCCAGTTGCCGGAAGGATATTAAACTGGAGAGAGTTCAGAAGAGATTTGCCAGGAATGGAAGGTTTGAGTTATAAGGAGGCTGGGATGTTTTTTCACGAGTGTATAGATGTTTTTTCCTAGGGTGGGAATTTCAAGATTGGGGCTACACTTTGTGACAGGAGAAATACTTTTTAAAGAAATGAGGAGCAATGTTTTTGAGGGTGGTTTGTGTGTGTAATGAACTTCCTGAGGAAGTGGTGCATGTCAGTACAATGCAAGCTTTACAAGAGGCTTGGATAAGTACACCAAATAGGAAGGGGTTTGAAGGAATATGGGCCAGGAGCAGGCAGGTGGGGCTAGTTTAGTTTGGGGTTGTTTGGCAAGGACTGGTTGGACTGAAGGGTCTGTTTCTGTGCTGTATGACTGTGACTCTATTACGTCTTTCATCTTGAAAGCTGTAATATAGGATGGAAATGACCAACTCTCATTGATTGCAATAGTGCATCTAAGGGGGAAAACTGGCATCTGGTAGTCCTGAAAGAGAGATTGTCCTACTTGAAGGGGAATTGGGTGTTTAACTATCTAGTCAAAATCTAGATCCCTGGCAAAAACAATGGACTAAGTGATTAAGAACATGCTTGCCAGGCTTTTCTAGAGCTTTATTCTGTTGAAATCTGCATTTGAGTAACCAATCTTCATTTCAGGAACCGCCACCCTAAATGATTGGATGGGTCACAGAATAAGTCATCTAGGGTTCTCTGTCCTTCCTCAATGCTCACATTCTCTCTCTCTCGCGCTCTCTCTCGCGCTCTCTCTCGCGCTCTCTCTCGCGCTCTCTCTCGCGCTCTCTCTCTCGCGCTCTCTCTCTCGCGCTCTCTCTCTCGCGCGCTCTCTCTCGCGCGCTCTCTCTCGCGCGCTCTCTCTCGCGCCCCATAAAATGAGGCCGGGCTGAAGGAAGAGTTTTTTACCTGAAGCGTGTAGCTGTCTGATCAGTCCATTAGAGGCTGTGATTACATGTTTGGGCACTGGTGTGATTTAAGCTATTGATCCTATTTTAAGCATATGATGCCTCCAAATGCCTTTCTCATTCTAGAATGCCAGTAAACAGTTGACAATATTGTGTGCATTTGGCAGGTCGGGACTCAGTTCTTGGAAATGGAATGATGGTTGGGGGGAGGCAACTGAAGATGTGTGAACTGATACTGTGAGCAACTCGTTCTACAAATTGGTGCTGCTGCTTAATACCTGCATCTGTCTGTTCACTCAGGACCTTGAAGATCTTGATGAAGATGAGGAAGCAGAGGAGTTAGAATCAGAAGACGAAGAAGCTGATCATCTTAAAGATGAATTGTAAAAATAATTGCAGCCAAAAACACTACTTTTTTTTTTTGTACAACTCAAACAGTAAACATGGAATATTTAACATCAAGTTCTGAGTTGATAAACCAGGGACTATCCAAACAATTGTCAATGCACACAGTGCGATTGCTATCACTTAATTTATTAGGGATCTTCATCCTTAATTTTTGAAGCCACAAACTGATATCTACACTTGGGACTTTTTTTCTTGTTACTGATTCATGTAATGTACTTTTGTACAGGGTTTTTAAACTTGTTTGTATTAACATTACATATTTGACTAGTGATGGAAGGTTGTCTCTCACTTAGTGTCTGTGTTGCCTAGAAAGTGATGAATGTTGAACTAGGGGCCACTGATTTTGGGGCAGGGCAGGGGGAAGAAATATACAAGCCATTAAAATCCATCAACTGCAGTATTGTTAAAAGGATGTGGCTTCTAGTTTTGCATTTCAGGGACACTTCTGTTTCAAAGTAAACCTTTTTGATGTTTGAATTTGGATCCAAGCTGATTAACATTTTGTTTTTGCTCAAGGGTGGGTGGGGTGGGGTGGGGGGAGACCATGCAACAGTTGAAGGGTGGGGTGACAAAGCTTCATATGTGAATTGTGCAATTCTTTTGAGCATTCCGAGCTGTTTAAACAGAGGCAAAAGATTTGGTGGTCAGGATAAAATTAAAGGAAAATTAAACCTTTTTTTTCTCCATTCTGTGACTTCTCCTTTCATTCTGTTTAGCTCATTTTTTAAAAAAAAAATTCTTGTTTGTATTGAGGCTTGTTGATCTTAAAGATGTTGTGTTGGGATTGCTGGTCAGCCATTTTCAAATTGAATAGAATAATCTCCAGAAACTAGCTACCTGCAGTCTTTATAGTGCAGTCTCTCAGCAAGTCTGACTCCATCAAGTTGATCATGACTGGGCTTTAAAATCCAGTGTACTGGATTTGTAGACCCCACAAGCTGTGTTTCAGAATGACCTGTCCATAATGTCTCATCTCGACTTTAAACCTTGCTAGCTCTTTCCTTTCTGGGCTGCCCCACCTTGTTCAGATACACCTTTCTATTTGGTGGATCTATTCAGGAGCAGCATAGTTCAAACCAGGCTGCTCCCTATGCACCAAGATTAATTGTACTTCACAGCAGCTTGCACAGTTGTTTGGAGGTCAGTGAAACATAATTACTTCCAACCCCTACAGATTCCACTTAATGAACTGGTCAAGGATTCTCTGCTCAGTTTGTACTGACCTGAGAATGGCATCTAAGTTAAGTTGGAATAAATTATCTAAATCCTGACTTGTTTGGACAGCAGTAAGGGTACCCTTATTTGACAGTACTTCAGTTGGGAATTGATCAGGGTTGATGAGTGTTTGAATAATGGGTGAGGATGTGATTGTCTAAGATCTGACTTCAGTGCATCATGGAAACCTGGTGGTATCAGACCATGTGAAGAACTGTTTTAGGGTTACATGGTGACAGGACATCAACATCTGAAAGTTTAGTCTGCACCTGTTTAAGATCACTTGCCTTGCCCAGTCCACAGTAAAGGTCCAATACCTCTGGCCTGGCTAGCATACAAGAACTTGTTTAATCATTACTCTCTCCATTTTGCATATGTATATGCTGGTCTATAAGTTGCTTTTTCAACAAGGGGAAAGTCAGGAAAATGAGCCACAAGGGTTAAGTTTCTCATGTTTGACTGGGAAAATCTTGTTAACGTGACAATTTTTTTCTATTGCTGAAAGCAGCCATTCTGAAGCAAGCAATAGTTAACTATTTAAATGTTAGACCTTGGGGTGCTAAATCATCTAATTTCTGTTAATCTATCTTCAGTGTACCTACCTGTATCTGATTCAGCTCCTTGACTCTAATGAACCTTATAGGTCCTAGGGAGTCTTGCTGAACAAACAGACCTTGGAGTGCAGGTTCATAGCTCGTTGAAAGTGGAGTTGCAGGTAGATAGGATAGTGAAGAAGGCGTTTGGTATGCTTTCCTTTATTGGTCAGAGTATTGAGTACAGGAGTTGGGAGGTCATGTTGCGGCTGTACAGGACATTGATTAGGCCACTGTTGGCATATTGCATGCAATTCTGGTCACCTTATCGGAAAGATGTTGTGAAACTTGAAAGGGTTCAGAAAAGACTTACAAGGATGTTGCCAGGGTTGGAGGATCTGAGCTACAGAGAGAGGCTGAACAGGCTGCGGCTGTTTTGCCTGGAGCATCAGAGGCTGAGGGGTGACCTTTATAGAGGCTTACAAAATTATGGGGCATGGATAGGATAAATAGGCAAAGTCTTTTCCCTGGGGTTGGAGTCCAGAACTAGAGGGCATAGGTTTAGGGTGAGGGGAAAGATGGGCAACTTTTTCACGCAGAGGATGGTGCATGTATGGAATGAGCTGCCAGAGGATGTGGTGGAGGCTGGTACAATTGCAATATTTGAGAGGCATTTGGATGGGTATATGAATAGGAAGGGTTTGGAGGGATATGGGCCAGGTGCTGGCAGGTGGGACTAGATTGGGTTGGGATATCTGGTCGGCATGGACGGGTTGCACCGAATGGTCTGTTTCCATGCTGTACATCTGACTCTATAACCTCTTTTTGATTTTCTTGTTGCTGGCTGGACCTGTTTATTTCTTGATCCTAGGTGTCCTTGAAGGCAGTGGTGAGCTGCTACCTTGAGCACTAGGTTAATCATCTAGTACCATCTTTGAAAAGGCCCAGTTGATGAATTTGATTGGATTGTGAGTCTGTACATGTCCCTGTGAAGTGAATACCAAAGGGCTTTGGGGCTTGCCCTCAGCTGCTGGCAAACTGACCTGATGGTGAACTCTTTCACAATCCTGAGCGCTCTTAAAATTCCCTTCTCAAGGCTTGGTTTGTGGTAATGTGAATCACATGAGCCTCTAATCCAGGTAAACATGCTGACTTAGCTGTTCTGATATTTGATTAGATTACTTAGTATGGAAACAGGCCCTTAAGCCCAACAAGTCCACACCGACCCTCCGAAGAGCCACCCACCCAGACCAGTTCCCCTACATTTACCCCTTCACCGAACACTACGGGCAATTTCCCATGGCCAGTTCACCGAACCTGCACATCTTTGGACTGTGGGAGGAAACCGGAGCACCTGGACGGAACCCACACAGACACTGGGAGAATGTGCAAACTCCACACAGTTGCCTCAGGTGGGAATTGAACCTGAGGGTCTCTGGCACTGAGGCAGCAGTGCTAACCACTGTGCCACCATGTTGTTTTGACCTCCCAGCTTGCGATTGGTGTTTTAAAATTAAATAGAAGTGTTGCCATGTACTAAACCTGGAATTCTGTGCATCTTTCTGGAGCTTGAGCAGCTGTAGATGGTCAGCCTTGTCATAAGATCAGAAGTGGAGATGTCTGCACAATGGTCAGCACCATTTGTGACTCTTATATTGAAGCAGTCCATGTTCAAATGCAACAAAAACTGGGCAATGTCCAGGTTTGTGCTGATATGGCAAGTATTGTTTGTGCCAGGCAATGACTGCCTCCAGTACAAAGCAACCTAACCACCACCAATTTACATTTTAGTGCTGTTACCATCACCAAATTCCCCCACTGTCAAAATCTTGGGAGTTGCTGTTGACTAGATTTACCATCACTACTGGCTACACTAACAGGGCAGAGGGTAGAAATCCTGCAGCAAGAACAAGTGAGTGTGGAGTCCTCTCCTTGCCTAGAAGGGTACATTTCCAACAACACTTGAAGCTTGACACCATCCAGGAGACAGCAGCACACTAGATTGGTACTAAGTACAGAAAACTCTATTCCCTTCAATGCTTAGTCGCAGCAGTGTGTATTAGCTAGGAAATGCACTGCAGACATTCACCTGGAATTGTTAGCACTTTCCAAAACCGTCACTTCCATCTGTTGGAGAAGCGCAGCAGACACATGGGAACACCACCTGCAAGTTCCCCTCTAAGCCGCTCGCCATCCTGCCTTGGAGATACATCACTTGTTTCAGTGCATCTGGGTCAAAATCCTGAAATTTCCCTCACTAAGGCAATTATGGGTCAATTTTCAGCACCAGGATGACCAGTGGTTCAAGAATGTAGCTCACTGCTGCCATCTCAAGGGCAACTAGGGACAAGCAATAAATGCTGGACCTGTGCTACCATTAACATTTGTAGACAAGGAAGAAATATTGTGTTTTAACATCTCTTTTTGAGGGAAACAACCTGAACTCACTCCTTGCCCAATTCTCTCTGGTTTGCTACCATCAAAATTCAGGGCAAGTTACACAAATCCCAAATTTTGTCCTTTAAAATACCCAAAGATGCGCTACCATTAACATTTGTAGACAAGGAAGAAATATTGTGTTTTAACATCTCTTTTTGAGGGAAACAACCTGAACTCACTCCTCGCCCAATTCTCTCTGGTTTGCTGCCAGCAAAATTCAGGGCAAGTTACACAAATCCCAAATTCCTCTATTTTGTCCTTTAAAATACCCAAAGATGCTTTAAGCTGTTTCGTAGTACCTGTTCTTTCTAATAGCTACAAGTTTTTACTTCTAGTTATCCAGTTACTAACTACTTGCTTTCAGCCATGTTTTATAATTATACTTTTATCCAATAAAACTGCATTTTTAAAAAGTACCCCTGAATTTCCCCTTCCTAAAGCTGTTCCTGATTAAAGCATATGTTTTATCACTTAACTGACCAGAGCAATGGAATTGTTCCAATGAATTTTTGTAAGCTTAAAACCTCTTTTTGCTTTGGTGTTATTGTTAATGATATATTGACATGACTGATCTCAGTCTCGGTGAATATAGGACAGAATGGGCATCCTGGCCTTCATGCTTGAGCCATATACTGCGTATTCCCAGTCATATGACATGTAGTTCCTTGTATTATAATGTAAAAGTTCACCTCAGCAATTTAATCATGTGCATTTCAGATCATGAATTCTTAAACTGCAGGCAGGGGACAGCAGTCTAAATTTAACCTTGTCCATTGGTGACCAGGAAGCTGCTAGGATGGGACAGAATTTGCAGCACAAAAGCAGGCCAGCCAGTCTGTGGTGTTAAAAGCTTCAAGTTGATCTCTATCTAATCCCATCAATATCTTATTCCTGTTCTCACTTAGTGCGTCCTTTAACGTGTCTGCAGAAGATGCCTTTATTGTTCCCTTTGGTTGTGATCTTCCCTGCAAGTAACAGCCTTAAACTTGCATTGATGCTTGGGGAGATGTAATGTGTCAACAATACAGTCAATGAATTGGTTTGAAGTGGGCTTGTGAAACATGGCAGTTGACGTGTACTGTATAATCCCATAAAGCAGACAGACTTGCTTTTTATTAGGCAGATGAGTACTATACCTGCTTAGGAATCAGTATCTTTGGGGGGAAAGCTGGCAGTAAAATAACTGATTAGATATGCAGCAGGAGCAAGTGAGGACTGAAACTGCTGGAGTCAGTGTTGTGCTGGAAAAGCGGAGCAGGAGAGGAGAGTTGATGTTTTGGGCATAATCCATTCAGGACCTGGTACAGGCCATCCATTGGAAGGGAAAGGGTGCCCACACTAATCAGGAAGATGAGCTGGAAGTGGATTAAATCTGTGTTTTAGATTTCAAAGATTTGAAAAGTCATACATTTGTATGTTGAAGGTGCGATTACATGAAACCGGGAGAGAGTTGATTTTTATTTTGAAAAGACTGTGATATTCAAAGATGTTGGTGATGGTAAAGGGAGGAACGTGCAAATTCGTGAGGAATGAGATGGAGCTGAATGAACCTAAATCCTGAGACCATGCTGGGTCAGGCATTTTTGGGAAGATGAGGTCATGTGTATACCTGCTTCAGAGCAGAGAGGGGAGTATAGCTATAAATAAGAGGAATGTTAAAAAAAAAATTACATTTTTAAACTGAGCAGGAGAGGTGACAGTTGGGTCAATGATCTATCCCAATCATTTACAGAACAGAAGGAGATCTTTCATCCAATCGAATCAATGCCAGCTCTCCATGGAGCAATCCAAAAATATTTTCCATTTACTGCATTATTCGAGAATTTTCTTAATTTCTTCCAAAAACATGCCCTATTTAACTCAAAACAAGATGCTGCCTTACCTGCTGAATTTCTGCACTTCTTAAAGCAGATTGTGATTGATGACTCTCATGATGTTGGTTTGGGGATAAATAATGGGGGAAATTCCGAATGATGGCTGTGGATTGTTTTCGGTCTGACTCAGAGAACAATCCGGGGACTCCCGAGATCTTGGACCTTGTCTGGATGGGACAAACGTCAACAAGCTGGTGTGAGCTTGAATTTTGATTTCCAGTTTCTGAAGTGGTCTGTGAAGGCACAACCTACTGCCTCAGGTGGGAGTGCCACCTGCAGACTGTTTGCTGACCCATCAGGGCAATGAGGAGGACACTTCACGCTGACTGAATGAAGGATTTTGTCTACTGCTGAGAGTGGCTAGAAACTTTGGAGGGTCATGAAACTTGGTGAACCTATTTTTGTCTGACATGCAATCTTACACTTGTTGATCTCAAGTTGAATTAGTTTCTGTGTTATTGCCATTCAAACCTTGTCCTTGTAGTAATCCAACTATAATATTTCTAGTACCCAAGAAGGGTTGCACCTGAAATGTTGACTTCTCCACCTCCTGATGCTGCCTGGCTTGCTGTGTTCTCCCAGCCTCCTGCTTGTCTACCTTGGATTCCAGTACCTGCTCTAAATAATATTTCTAATTAGCTGTACAGTTAGAACGTTCAAATAGGTTGGACCTATACTTATCAGAGTTTAGAAAGAATGATCTTATTGAAATGTATGATTCTGAGGGATTGTTAGGAGGATGTTTCCCCTTTTGATACAGAATAAAATCAAGGGATATTGTCTTGAGAGGGAGACCATTTATTCTAAACCGATTAGATGATTTCTTTTCCTCTCTTGGTTATTAATAAATGGAATTCTTTTCTGCAAAAGGGAAGTGGAGGTATTAAATTAAATTTGAACATATTTGATGGTACAGTGGAGTTGCAGGTTATGGATTGCAGACCAGAAAATGGAGTTAAAGCCGCAATCAGATCAGTCAGCTGCTAAGTCCTCTGTAAATCTTAAACGGGAGTTTATTTACAGACTGGTGGGGCTCTGGTCCAATGGTAACAGGCTGGGACTAAAGGTCTCTCTACATGTAATTCAGTTGTTGATCCTGGTAGGCTTAAGAGCAGATGGATTTGGTATGAGAATATGAAAAGACTTGCGTTTATTAATAATTTTAATCCACCTGTTCTGATGCAAGGTAATATACCTCTGGATTTGGCAGAGCTTGTACCCGGGCCTCCTGGCTCCACGACAGGGACACTACCACTGCACAAGAGGCAGAACGTACACTAATATTACTACCTTTTATTATGTGGAGATGCCGGTGTTGGACTGTGGTGTACAAAGTTAAAAATGACACAACACCAGATTATAGTCCGACAGATTTATTTGGAAGCACTAGCTTTCAGAGCACTGCTCCTTGAGGCCTTATAAGCAGCAGCGCTCCAAAAGCTAGTGCTTCCAAATAAACCTGTTGGACTATAATCTGATGATGTGTGATTTTAACTTTGACTACCTTTTATGACCTTGAAGTTCAAAAACATGTTGCAGGCAGTGCAGTTATTATCGTCACTGTTTTAGAGTAGGAATCCTGTAAGATAATTTGTCTACCACAAGCAGAAATGAGGGGGGAGGCAACGATGTAATAGAGTTTTGCCACTGGACTAGTAATCTAACAACCCAGATACTGCTCTGGACAAAAACTGAAATTGCTGGAGAAACCCAGCAGGTCTGGCAGCATCTGTGGAGAGAAACAGTTAAAGTTTCCAGTTCAGTGTCAGCCTGTTAGTTTGAATGCCAGGGTAGCAGTTGGCGGAATTTGAATTTGGAATTAAAATACTAATGGTGACCATCAACCCTATTTGGTTCACTAATGTCTTTGGTGAAGGACACCTCTCAGGTGGACATGTGACCCCAGACCCCAGCAATGTGGTTGACTCTGAAATGACTAAGCCTGTTATGTCCAACAGCTTCAGTATTTTTATAGAAAAGAATGAAACCATCTCGGGGCCAGTGCTAAAATTGGTAGAACTCTCTCACAGACTAGCCTGACATCGTCATGTCCAAAGTAATACCCCTGTCCCTGTGCATGTCCAATCTTGTTGGCAGGACAGCCCTGACCCAGCTGGTGGCACAGTGGTATACAGTCAAGTGGGATTTGTTAACATTGACTCCAGGCCTCATGAAGTCTCGTGGCATCAGGTCAAACATGGGCAAGGAAGCCTCCTACTGATTACCAAATACCACCATTTTGGCTGGTGAAGCAGTACTCCAGTGAGTTGAACACCAATTGGTGGCCAGACCACCGAATGTACTTTGGGCGGGAGCTTCAATATCTATCAGCAGGCGTGGCTCAGCAACAGCACTACTGAGTGGGCTAGTCAATTCCTAAAGGCCATAGCCGCTAGACTGGGAAGAGACCCAGTCTCTACCAGGTGGCTGTGAAGATGCAGAAACATGCTGGTTCTCATCCTCACCATTCTGCCCTGCCTTGTTTGTCGCACATTTCTTAAGGAGCTGAAGTCCTGCCTTCACATTAAGAAAGCATCCCATTGTCTTATAGGATGCCATCACTACACTAAACATGATAGACTGTGAATAGATCTGGCAACTTTAAAAAACTGGGCCTCAACAAGACACAATGAGCCATCGACAGCAGCAGAATCACATACCCCACACAATCTGCAACCTCATGGCCTAGCATAACCCCCACTCTACCATCAAGTGAGGAGATAAACTCTGGTTCAATGAAGAGTGGAGGAAGGCATTCCAGGGGCAGCAAAAGGCACACCTACAAAGAGGTGGCAACTTGGTGAAGCTACAGCAGAGAGCTACTTGTGTGTCAAGCAGCATCCTCAGTCAGTGATTGACAAGTGATTCCACCACCTATGGATTAGATCTAAGCTTTATAGTCCTGCAATTTACTCTCAATCATCAGTAAAGTGATGGAAGCTGTCATTGACAGTGCTGTCAAACAGCACCTGTTCATGATGTCCAGTTTGGGTTCCACCAAGGCCACTCGACTCCTAACCTCATTACAGCCTTGGTTCAAACATGGACAGAAGAGCTGAATCCCAGAGGGGAGGTGAGAGTGACAGCCCTTGACATCAGGGCTGCATTTGACAGAGTGTGCCTTCAAGGAGCCCTGGCAAAATTGGAATCAACGAGTCCTGGGGGGCAGGGAAGTGAGGAAAAGGCATGAAATCTCTCCACTGGTTGGATTCATACCTGGCACTCAGTAGGATGCCTGTGGTCAGTTATCTCAGCTCCAGGACATCTCTGCAGGAGTTCCTTAGGATAGTGTCATCAGCCCAACAAACTTCAGCTGCTTCATTAATGACCTTCCCTCCATCATAGGGTCAGAGATGGGGGATGTTCATCAGTGATTGCACAATGTTCAATCAGGACTCGCCAGACACTGAGTAATCTATGTTCAAATGGAGCAAGAGGTGGACACTATCCAGACTTGGGCTGACAACTGGCAAGTAACATTTGCACCACACAAATACCAAGCAATGACCATCTCCACCGAGAGAGAATCTGACCACCTCCCGTTAACATTCAATGACATTATCATTGTTAAACCCCCACTCTCAACATTCTGAGCATTGCTATTGACCAGAAAGTGAAGTGGACTAGCCACATTAGTGTGGTCAGAGTAGGTCAGAGGCCTGGCAAAAATCCTGTAGTGAGTAACTCCCTCCTGACTCCCCAAAGCCTGTCCACCATCTACAAGACACAAGTCAGGAGTGTCATGGAATACTCCCCACTTGCCTGGATGGGTGCAGCCTCCAACAACACTCAAGAAACCTGACACCATCCAGGTTAAAGCAGCCCCCACTTGATTGGCACCACATCCACAAGCATCCACTCTCTCCACCACTGGTGCTTAGTAGCAGCTCAGTGTGTACTATCTATAGGATGCACTGCAGAGATTCACTGCAAGATCCTCAGACAGCACCTTCTAAACCCATGACCATAGAGTTATTTATTTATTTATATACACAGCACAGAAACAGACCCTATGGTCCAACTTGTCCATGCCGACCAGATATCCTAACCTAATCTAGTCCCACTTCCCAGCACCCAGCCCATATCTCTTCAAACCCTTCCTATTCATATACCCATCCAAATGCCTTTTAAATGTTGCAATTTTACCAGCCACCACCACATCCTCTGGCAGCTCATTCCATACACGTAACACCCTCTGCGTGAAAAAGACGCCCCTTAGGTCTCTTTTATATCTTTCCCTTTCTCACCTAAACCTATGCCCTCCAGTTCTGGACTCCTCCACCCCAGGGAGAAGACTTTGTCTATTTATTCTATCCATGCCCCTCATAATTTTATAAACCTCTATAAGGTCATCCTTCAACCTCCTGGGGTTCCCGCTCCAGGGAAAACAGCCCCAGCCGATTCAACCTCTCCCTGTAGCTCAAATCCTCTAACCCTGGCAACATCCTTGTAAATTTTTTCTGAACCCTTTCAAGTTTCACAACATCCTTCTGATAGGAAGGAGACCAAAACTGCACACAATATTCCAAAAGTGGCCTAACCAATGTCCTGCACAGCCGCAACATGACCTCCCAACTCCTGTACTCAATACTCTGACCGATAAAGGAAAGCATACCAAACGCCTTCTTCACTATCCTATCTCCCTGCGACTCCACTTTCAAGGAGCTATGAACCTGCACTCCAAGGTCTCTTTGTTCAGCAACACTCCCTGGACTTTACCATTAAGTGTATAAGTCCGGCTCTGATTTGCTTTTCCTAAATGCAGCACCTCACATTTATCTAAATTAAACTTCATCTGCCACTCCTCAGCCCATTGGTCCATCTGATCAAAATCCCATTGTAATCTGAGGTAACCTTCTTTGCTGTTCACTACACCTCCAATTTTGGTATAATCCGCAAACTTACTAACTATATCTCCTACGTTCACATCCAAATCATTTATATATATGACGAAAAAAAGTGGACCCCGCATCGATCCTTGTGGCACTCCATTGGTCAGAGGCCTCCAATCTGAAAAGCAACCCCCCCCACCACCACCCTCTGTCTGTCAGCAAGAGGCCCAGCAATCACTTCCCTAGCTTTCCACAGAGTTCTAGGGTACACCTGATCAGGTCCCAGGAATTTATCCACTTTTATGCATTTTAAGACACCTAGCACTTCTTCATCTGCAATATGGATATTTTTCAATATGTCACCATCTATTTCCCCACATTCTTTACCTCCAATGTCCTTCTATTTCCATCCAGAAGGACAAGGGCAGCAGATACATGGGACCACCACCTCCTGCAAGTTTCCCACCAACCCACTCACCAACCTGACTTGGAAATATTTTACATACATCAAATGGGAGTGACAGAAGAGTGGACCAGGGTGTTACAGAGGAAATACTTTGTAGAGGAGGTTTTGGCTCCCATGATTGCATCTGGAATAATAAGGAATTCATCCCCTACCCACCCACCACAAACCCGCCCATGTCATGTGCACATTCTCTGTAACCGAATGAAAGTCCCAGCTCTCATTCTCCCTCTACTGAACTTGATAAACAGGGACAACCTGTCCCCCTGAACACAGCAAAAACCATGACTATAAACAGCCAAGTTGCAGAACTGTGTAATCTCCCTCGGGATAGCAGCTGAAGTTTGAGGATGTTGCAACTTGTGTTTGGTGAGATGATCAATTTAACTGGAGGAGGACGCCCAAGGTGAGACTGGGGTGAGATCTTGTTTTGGGAAGGCTCATTCACCTTCTGATCCTCCCCCTCCCGGCTCTGCAACAGGCAAGTGGATCAGCTCCATAACATGTAACTTGCAACAGGTGCCGAGTACGTCAGGCACATGTGAGAGAGAGTGTCGGTCCGCCCTCTGTCCTCCCTCAGTGAGTCAGCTCTCTGTCCCCAGAAATAGAGCAAGCTGCTGTATAAAGCTGGGATCTTCTCACTGACAGGGGGATGGTTTACTGAGCAGCAGCAGTGCAGCTCACCACTCAACAGAGGGAGAAAGGACAGGCGCTTATTCTGTCTTTAAACACTCAGTGGTGGTCCGAGGCTTTGCTATGAAATACTACACAGAAGTTTCCAGGTGTGCGGTGCCAACTAGCAGACTGAAGCCAGTCCGCACAGTCCACTTCCCCAATGACATAGTCTTCCTGGATCACATCCGCCAGGGTGACCTACAGCAAATCGGGCGCTTCATCAGAGCAAGCAAGGTGAAGCTGGACACCTTATACCTGACCGGTGAGTACAACAGGGCTCAGTGACTGTAGGACCTTATACCTTACCAGTCAGTACAGCAGGGCTCAGTGACTGTAGGACCTTATACCTGACCGGTGAGTACAGCAGGGCTCAGTGACTGTAGGACCTTATACCTTACCGGTCAGTACAGCAGGGCTCAGTGACTGTAGGTCCTTATACCTTACCGGTCAGTACAGCAGGGCTCAGTGACTGTAGGACCTTATACCTTACCGGTCAGTACAGCAGGGTTCAGTGACTGTAGGACCTTATACATGACCGGTCAGTACAGCAGGGCTCAGTGACTGTAGGACCTTATACCTGACCGGTCAGTACAGCAGGGCTCAGTGACTGTAGGACCTTATACCTGACCGGTCAGTACAGCAGGGCTCAGTGACTGTAGGTCCTTATACCTGACCGGTCAGTACAGCAGGGCTCAGTGACTGTAGGTCCTTATACCTGACTGGTCATTACAGCAGGGCTCAGTGACTGTCGGACCTTATACCTGACCAGTGAGTACAGCAGGGCTCAGTGACTGTCGGACCTTATACCTGACTGGTCATTACAGCAGGGCTCAGTGACTGTAGGACCTTATACCTGACCAGTGAGTACAGCAGGGCTCAGACCTTATACCTGACCAGTGAGTACAGCAGGGCTCAGTGACTATTGGAAGGCTGTTGTGAAACTTGCAAGGGTTCAGAAAAGATTTACAAGGATGTTTCCAGGGTTGGAGGATTTGAGCTATAGGGAGAAGTTGAATAGGCTGGGGCTGTTTTCCCTGGAGCGTTGGAGGGGTGACCTTATAGAGGTTTACAAAATCATGAGGGGCATGGAGACGGTGAATAACCAAGGTCATTTTCCAGGCAGGGGGAGTCCAGAAGTAGAGGAAATAGGTTTAGGGTGAGTGGGGAACGATTTAAAAGGGATCTAGGGGGCATTGCTTTCACACAGAGGGTGGTATGTATATGGAATGAGCTGCCAGAGAAAGTGGTACAGGCCTGTACATTACAGCATTTAAAAGGCATCTGGATGGGCATATGAATCGGAAGGGTTTATAGGGATTTGGGCCAAATACTGGCAAATGGGAAAGATTAATTTAGGATATCTGGCCGGCATGGATGAGTTGGACCAAAGGGATTGTTTCCATGCTTTACATCTCTATGAGTCCATGCCTACCCTTCTCCCACACAGGGAGAGAGGGGAATGGGGAAGTTGCTGCTGGGGAGTAAGTTCCCACCAGCACCACTCATTGTTGGCAAATAGGGAGATTTACAAAGAAAATTCAGTGGCATCTGTTTGAATTAAAACCATCAAATGTTTTTGTGCATCTGTCCCAATAAATATATCTTTATTTAAAGGGCTGTCGAACTGACATGGATGAAATACTCTGATTCATCCTGCAGTTTTCTATGGCATAGGCAAACTCTCATCAGAGAGAGAGAGACAACTGGTAGTGGTTTAACCTGAGGGTCCTCAAGTGAGGAGAGAAGTGGGATCTTTCATAGTAACCTCAGGTGGTGCGGGAATTGAACCCATGCTTTTGGTCCACATTGCAACCAGCCAACTGAGCCCAAAGGGCTAGTCCCTGTTACTTTATCATTATTACATGCTCACACTTTCTCTGCCACACCTATTGTATTGCACCAATATTACTGTCACATTGTTACACACCGCCCCTATCGCAGTTACCCTGTTTTTGGTCCCAGATTTCCAGGAGTACAAACAGCTTCTATATTAAATGCTGAATCGTATATGGCGGGGGGAGCAATTTACAGACAGAGTTGTGGGATTTTCCTAGCCCATAGTTTGACTCTAGTATTTAAGGCTGAGGGGTAGTGAATCTGATTGAGGTGTACAAACCTCTGAGGGGCATAGATAGAGGCAACAGAGAAACTTTACCCATTAGTAGAGGGGTCAATAACCAGGGGGCACAGCTTAAGATCAGGAGCAGGAAGTTTAGAGGGGATTTAAGGAAAGTTATTTTCACTCCGATATCTGGAACCCACTGCCTGAAAGGGTGGTAGAGACAGGAATCCTCAAGACATTTATAGTAAATTAGTTGAACATTTGAAATGCCATAGTATATAAAACTAAGTGCTGGAAAATTAGATTAAAATGGATGGATGCTTGATGACCAGTGTGCACCCAACGGGCTGAAAGGTCTCTAAAAAGTCTGATTCAATTACTGTAGCTGCTCTGCAAGTAATGAAGCCCTCTGGCTGGGGCATATTATCTGTCTGGTGTGCTCTGGCTGCCTCCAGAATGAAATGTGAACTGTACAGATTGCAATGCATTCTGAAATTAATTTGCTGTCAGATTTACTTCTGTGAAATTAAAGAATTGCTCTGACAGTGGGTTTTGGAAGCTCTTTTCTTAATTAAATGGTTGGTTTGTATTTTGATTTTAGGAATGGCAGCGCTACACGAAGCAGTCCTGTCCGGAAATTTGGAATGTGTGAAACTGCTGATCAAATATGGGGCTGATATTGAGCAGAAGGACGAGAATGGATGGACTGCACTCCACATGAGCTGCAGTGACGGGCACTTGGAAGTAGCAAAGTAAGAATCACACAGACAGACAGACAGACAGACACATACACCCACACCCACACACAGATAGACAGACACACAAACACACACACACAGATACAAACACACACACACACACATAGGCATACACACACAGACACACATGCACAATCACACACACACATGTACACACACACATTTTACATCAGTAGAACATTCTGTGAAGAGGATTAAAAGCTAAATGTTTAATTACAACATATATGAGGTGCTTAAGCGACTTGATCAGGTACACATTAGAAAACCACTCCTATCCCTTAGAGAATCTAGAACACATCGTCACCGTCTCAGAATAGATGTTTGATTGTTTAGAACTGAGGGAGAATACAGTTCTTCAGTGAGAAGGTCGTGAATCTCTGGTATTCTCTAGTTCAGAAGATTGTGGAAGTTCAGTCGTTGACTGTATTCAAGAGAGGGTTTCATAAGAATTTTACATTCTTAGGGTATTGAGGAATGCAGGGATTGGGCAGGAACGTTTTGGAGATGAAAGATCAGCCCTTTTTGTTTTATTAATTCAGGTAAAATGGACATCACTGACAAGATCAGCATTTCTTGCCCATCCCTTAATTCCCCTATTGCCCTTGAAAGGAATCAGTGTTTAAGCCCCAATTATTCACAATCTATATCAATGCTTTGTGGACCAATTGTAATCATTCCAAACGTATAGCTGAAACAAAATGCGATGGGAATGAGTTGTAAGGAAAATGCAGAGGTTTCAGAGTGACTTAGACAGGCTGAGTGAATGGGCAAGAGCATGGCAGATGGAATATAATGTGATAAGTGAGGGTTTATCCACTTTGGCAGGAGGAACAAAGGAGCAGAATGTTTCTTAAACTGAGAGAGATTAGAATGTGTGGATGCCCAAGGGAGCGGTGTCATTGTTCCTAAATTGCTGATGATTAGCATGCAGGCAGGGGCTCTCTGGAATTGAGTGGTAATGTCCCAACCCCTGGACTGAGGGACCTGGGTGCAAGTCCCACCTGTTCCAGAGGTGTGTAATAACATCTTTGAACAGGCTAATTAGGAAAAATAACCTAATTTAAAAAAAAGAGACAAAAATGAGCACGCAAATAGAGCAAACAATTTGGAAAGCAAACGTTAGCTTTTATTTCAAGAATTTGAGTACAGAAGCAAAGAAATCTTGGTCCAATTGTTTGAAACACTGGTTAGATTAAACTTTGAGTTTAGTGCACAGTTCTCTTTGTTTAAGGAAGGGTATACGTGCCACACAGAGAGTACAGCAAAGGTTCACTAGACTGACTCCTGGGAGGAGAGATGAGGAGAATGGACTTGTATCCTTTGCATTTATAAGATTGGATGTCAAGATCTCAGAAAAATTACAAAATTCTTGAAGGGATGGGACAGAGTAAACACACAAAGGATATTTCCCCAGGGTGTGGGGTCTAGAAACAGGGAAGACAGTTTCAAAATAAAAGGGAAGTCATTTAAGATTGAGATAAGGAGGAACATTTTTACTCAGAGTGGTGGCAGTTTGGAATTTTGTACCTCAGACACCATTGGAAGCTTGGCTGAGAAGAACATTCAACACAGTGTTTGACATATTTCTATTTATTTATGACATTAAACGATACGGGGATGGAGCAGGAACATGGTGTACAGGTTCATATTCAGCCATGATCTGGAATGGCAGAGAAAGAATAAAGGGGTTGAATAGCCTACTGCTGCTCTTATGTACCTTAAAGATGACCATTGTCATATTGTTGACCTTGGGAGATTCTTGTGTGTAAATTGACTGTCATATATCCTACATTACTGCAGTTAACTAGACTCCAAAAGTATTTCATTGGATTTAAATATGGAGAGTCCTGTAGTTGTGTGAAAGGTACTATATAAATGAAACCTTGGATATTTCTGTGGTAAAAATCATGTATTTCATTTGTGTCTGACCCATGTAGGTACCTGTTGTCTCAGGGAGCCAGAGCGGACATGGCAAATGATGATGGGGAGCTGCCCAAGGACCTTATTGATCCTAAAGATGTCAAATTGCGGGCACTGTTTGAGCTCAGGGACGGCTGAGAACACTCCCTGATTCAGGCATATTTCACTACCAGACAACACACCATGACTAGCACCAAGAGCATAAACCAATGTTCAGTCTGTGACTCTGGACAAAAAGTGCTAATGTTCCTCTGTCAGCCTGGAGAGGTTTGTGAGCTGCAAGTGCAATGTGAGATCTGCAGAATTTCTTCAATCATCTACATAATTGCTTGAGTTCATTTCCTTTTGAACTTTGACTCTCTGAATATCATTGCTTCCAGTCTTTTTGAATGAAGCTATCAACGGGTTAATTGATAAGTTTAAAGAATTTTCCGTTTCTGCTGCCAACTGTCAGCATTTCAAGGTTTTCAATGATCATGTTTAGCACTGACTGTTTTTGCCAGCCCCTATAATGATCTGAAGAATGACAAGTCTTACAAACATTAGTGTCTTAATTTGCTGTGATTCCTTGTTTATCCCTGCGGCTTCCTATATATCCAGGGTCTCCCAATGACTTACCTCCAGCTATCGCTGTAATTAATACCACTTAGAACAAAGCATAATACTTAAGTGAACGTAAAATTTTAAAACTGTGGTGAACAATGTTTGCTGCACTTTAAATACCAGAGTAAGACAGGGAGTTACCTACTTATTTAACAGCTATCAGTTATCTTTCCTATTACACCCTTGTTTGACTTGGTGCCAACAGTTTTTCCATATCTTATGCACTTGGGGACATTGTATTGTGTTAATTTTGTTCTGTAGATGCAAGTTTTTGTTATAATATGTACTGGACCATGTTTTGTATATTTATGAATGATTAAAGTTCTACATTTTGTTACTAGTAGTTGTGCAAATCAACGTCCTATCTCTTTTGTTCATTTTCCTCTTGGGCCTGAAATATCCTAATTATCTGTCTGATGATTTCACTATCTTGTTTTTAAGTAATCTGGTCCAAAAATAGGGATTACATTTGGTGATCTTAATAGATTGTTCAATTTTTCAAAACTTTCTTAAGTTTTTTTTATTGTTCCCTAAAAATAGAGGCTTAAAAGAAACTTAATCATAAAGAGTACCCTCAACAATTCCAGATCAACAAACCAAGGTTCCTGCATTAATCAGTTCTACAGTTTCTCAAAGAGATGGTCTTGTTACTAACCATTGGAATTAGCGTTAGACTATGAGGAACTCAATGATCGTTGTATGTAGTGATTGTAGGTCAGCTAGGTGGACCTCATCGAATATGAGAAAAACGTGGGTACTGCAGATGCTGGAGATCAGAATCTAGATTAGAGTGGTGCTGGAAAAGCACAGCAGGTTGTCGGTTTTCCTGCTCCTCAGATGCTGCCTGACCTGCTGTGCTTTTCCAGCACCACTCTAATCTAGTCTCATCGAATATGAGATCCTTGATTGGGATTGGTGGTAACCTGGTCCAATCAGAGAGACCTGAAAAAGAGGACGTCACCTTGTGTCTCTCACTGTGTCTCACACCTGCACACACACACAGAACATGGGTGCTGGGGAGAAAAGAAGCACTACCGCAGTTAGGTGGCAGTGTGGGGGTAAAAAAACAATAAACAGGAGGTTGAGTGGAAAAAGAAGAAAAAAGAGGGCGTCAGACATTCTCACACTCTGAGAGCTGCCTCTGAGGGAGCTGGACCAGTGTCAAGGACTTTTGTAAATAACTGAGGGTGACTTGGTGACAGAATACCAGCCTCTGTGGAGTTATTCCAATCGGGATTAATGCTGGACTCCGGGCAGTTTAGTGCTTCTTGGGTTTGGCACTATTTAAATGTAGTCACTGATTTAATGTAGAAAGTGTGGCAGTGAATTTGTACAGGGGCAATTTCCTACAAACAGCAATGTAATATAAACACAGGTAATTTGGGTCCTGTTGGGTTGATGGATAAATATTGGTTAGAACACCAGAGGAAGCCAGCTGCTCTTCTGTGTGATAAAATCTTTAAACTGTGATGGCAAGTAGGAGCTCAGTTTGATCTATTTTGTGGAAGATAGCAGCTCCTCAGTACAGCATTGGATGGTCAGCCAATAATATGTACTCAGCTCTCGGGAGTGGGTCCTGAACCTTTCGGGTCAGATGAGACAATAATGTCAGAGACATTAACCTGCTTAGGAGCACTTAACAGGATGTGCTCAAAGACTGCAAATCGGTTGAACAGTTGGAGGGCCGTGAAGTAATCTCCTCTTGGCAGACAGAGCTGAGCTTTGGAATTAAATAGTTATTGGATGGCAGCCTTTCTTAATATTCACTTGGCAGCTGATGTTGGGAGTGGTTATCCTCTTCGGCCTAATTTCTTTGGCGGCTCCTGCGAGTAAAGTCACCACCTGATGTCAGACAGGCAGCCAGGAAGATTCCGAGCTGTTGCAGACTGTGTTATCTACAGCAGTGAGGGTCTGGGCTGTTGCTGAGGGTGTTATCTACAGCAGGGAGGGTCTGGGCTATTGCTGAGGGTGTTATCTGCAGCAGGGAGGGTTTGGGCTGTTGCTGAGGGTGTTATCTGCAGCAGTGAGGGTCTGGGCTGTTGCTGAGGGTGTTATCTACAGCAGTGAGGGACTGGGCTGTTGCTGAGGGTGTTATCTACAGCAGTGAGGGTCTGGGCTGTTGCTGAGGGTGTTACCTGCAGCAGGGAGGCTCCGGGCTGTTGCTGAGGGTGTTATCTACAGCAGGGAGGGTCCGGGCTGTTGCTGAGGGTGTTATCTGCAGCAGGGAGGCTCCGGGCTGTTGCTGAGGGTGTTATCTACAGCAGTGAGGGTCTGGGCTGTTGCTGAGGGTGTTATCTGCAGCAGGGAGGGTCTGGGCTGTTGCTGAGGGTATTATCTACAGCAGGGAGGGTCCAGGCTGTTGCTGAGGGTGTTACCTGCAGGAAAGAGGGTCTGGGCTGTTGCTGAGGGTGTTATCTACAGCAGTGAGGGTCTGGGCTGTTGCTGAGCGTGTTACCTACAGCAGTGAGGGTCTGGGCTGTTGCTGAGCGTGTTATCTACAGCAGGGAGGGTCTGGGCTGTTGCTGAGAGTGTTATCTACAGCAGTGAGGGTCTGGGCTGTTGCTGAGGGTGTTATCTACAGCAGGGAGGCTCCGGGCTGTTGCTGAGGGTGTTATCTGCAGCAGGGAGCGTCCGGGCTGTTGCTGAGGGTGTTATCTACAGCAGTGAGGGTCTGGGCTGTTGCTGAGCGTGTTATCTACAGCAGTGAGGGTCTGGGTTGTTGCTGAGGATGTTATCTACAGCAGGGAGGGTCTGGGCTGTTGCTGAGGGTGTTATCTACAGCAGGGAGGGTCTGGGTTGTTGCTGAGGGTGTTATCTACAGCAGGGAGGGTCCGGGCTGTTGCTGAGGGTGTTACCTGCAGTAAAGAGGGTCTGGGCTGTTGCTGAGGGTGTTTTCTACAGCAGGGAGGGTCCGGGCTGTTGCTGAGGGTGTTATCTACAGCAGGGAGGGTCCGGGCTGTTGCTGAGGGTGTTATCTACAGCAGGGAGGGTCCGGGCTGTTGCTGAGGGTGTTATCGACAGCAGGGAGGGTCTGGACTGTTGCTGAGGGTGTTATCTACAGCAGGGAGGGTCTGGGCTGTTGCTGAGGGTGTAATCTGCAGCTGGGAGGGTGTGGGCTGTTGCTGAGGGTATTATCTACAGCAGGGAGGGTCCGGGCGTTTGCTGGGGGTGTTATCTGCAGCAGTGAGGGTCTGGGCTGTTGCTGAGAGTGTTATCTACAGCAGGGAGGGTCTGGGCTGTTGCTGAGGGTGTTATCTGCAGCAGGGAGGGTCCAGGCTGTTGCTGAGGGTGTTATCTACAGCAGGGAGGGTCTGGGCTGTTGCTGAGGGTGTTATCTACAGCAGTGAGGGTCCAGGCTGTTGCTGAGGGTGTTATTAGATTAGATTAGATTCCCTACAGTGTGGAAACAGGCCTTTCGGCCCAACAATTCTATGCCGACCCTTTGAAGAGTAACCCTCCCCCTCTGGCTAATGCGCCTAACACTATGGGCAATTTAGTATGTCCAATTCACCTGACCGCACCGTTGGACTGTGGGAGGAAACCGGAGCACCCGGAGGAAACCCACGCAGACACGGGGAGAATGTGCCAAATTCCACACAGACAGTCGCCCGAGGTTGGAATCGCCAAGACCCTGGCGCTGTGAGGTAGCAGTGCTAACCACTGAGCCACCTTGCCGCCCGCAAATCTGCAGCAGTGAGGGTCTGGGCTGTTGCTGAGGGTGTTATCTGCAGCAGTGAGGGTCTGGGCTGTTGCTGAGGGTGTTATCTGCAGCAGTGAGGGTCTGGCCTGTTGCTGAGCGTGTTACCTACAGCAGTGAGTGTCTGGCCTGTTGCTGAGGGTGTTATCTGCAGCAGGGAGTGTCTGGCCTGTTGCTGAGGGTGTTATCTGCAGCAGTGAGGGTCTGGCCTGTTGCTGAGGGTGTTATCTGCAGCAGGGAGGGTCTGGGCTGTTGCTGAGGGTGTTATTAGATTAGATTAGATTCCCTACAGTGTGGAAACAGGCCCTTCGGCCCAACAATTCTATGCCGACCCTTTGAAGAGTAACCCTCCCCCTCTGGCTAATGCGCCTAACACTATGGGCAATTTAGTATGGCCAATTCACCTGACCTGCGCACCTTTGGACTGTGGGAGGAAACCGGAGCACCCGGAGGAAACCCACGCAGACACGGGGAGAATGTGGAAATTCCACACAGACAGTTGCCTGAGGGTGGAATCGAACCCAAGACCCTGGCGCTGTGAGGCAGCAGTGCTAACCACTGAGCCACCTTGCCGTCCGCAAATCTGCAGCAGTGAGGGTCTGGGCTGTTGCTGAGGGTGTTATCTGCAGCAGTGAGGGTCTGGGCTGTTGCTGAGGGTGTTATCTACAGCCTTGAGGGTCTGGCCTGTTGCTGAGGGTGTTATCTTAAGCAGTGAGGGTCTGGCCTGTTGCTGAGGGTGTTATCTGCAGCAGGGAGGGTCCGAGCTGTTGCTGAGGGTGTTATCTGCAGCCCAGAAGGCACCAGAATAGGAAAGTGAATGTGTCAATGCCAGTGAGAACAGGATTATGTCTCTTTGAGGGAAATAACCTCTTTGCACAACTCTGTGCAATTCTGATCCTCTATAGATCAATACATCAGATGGGAATGAGAGAAAAGTTATGTCATTGAGCCATGTAGGACAGAAGAGGGCCTTTGGTCCATTAGGTCTATATTATTTTTATTCATTAGTACCTGCTGGAACAGACCAGCAGTGTGCTGATTGATTAAGAAGTCCACATAATCAATGTCAAAACACACAGTATTGTAGAAACATAATGCAGAAGCTATACACATCACTGTCTTACTTTATTTACAGCATAAATCGCTTACAATAATGCAACTTGGCAGAAATTAAACTTACCGACAGAGAATCTTCTCCAGTACCAGTGATGTCCCACAAGGATCTGTGTTCGAGCCTCAGTTATTCACATCATTTATTAATGCCTTGGATAATGAATGGTACAGAAAGCCACATATCCAAATTTGCTGATGACACAGAGTTAGGCGGCATTGTAGACAATGTAGATCACAGCGTAAAATTACAAAGGGATTTTGATAGACTAAGTGAATAGGCAAGACTTTGGCAGATGGAATTCTATGTAAGCAAGTGCGAGGTAATCCATTTTAGACCAAAAAAGACCAGGGAACTTTCTAGATGGTAGGAAGTTAAATAAAGTAGATGTCCCAAGAGACCTGGGGACTTGTGGGTGGCCTGGTGGCTCAGTGGTTACACTGCTGCCTCGTAGCACCAGCGACCTGGGTTCGATTCCAACCTTGGGCAACCAGCTGTGTGGAGTTTCTCTCTGTGGGTTTCCTCTGTCTGCTCTGGTCTTCTCTCATAGTCCAAAGATGTGCAGGCTAAGGGTGCAGAGGACTTGCAGGGTAGGTGGGTTAACCATGGTTAATATGGAGATTGGGTGGGATGCTCTTCGGAGGGTCTGTGCAGACACAATAGGGCTGCATGTCTTCTGTCCACACTGTAGAGATTCTATGATCAGCAGCATAGATCATTAAAATGTCAGGAAGAGGTGATAATCAGAGCCAGATCATTCCGGAGAGATGTTGGGAAACACTTTCACACACAAAGGGTGGGAGCGGTTTGGAACTCTCCTCCACAAATGGTAGTGGCTGCAGGATCGGCTGTTAATTTTAAACCTGAGATAGATTTTTTTTGTTAAGCAAATGTATTAAGGGATTTGGACCAAAGGCAGGTATATGGAGTCAGGCCACAGATCAACCATGATTTCAGGGAATTGTAACACAGGCTTGATGGGTTGAATGGTCCACTCCTGTTTGAGTAAACCTCTGCTTTAAAACAGAAAAGAAGGATTTTTACACTGGTCTTTTCACAGTAAAGGAGTGAATCATATGTAATAGATGCTTACTTAGATTAAGAGATCGATTATACTCGAAATGTTTGTGACTGGGACAATGCAGTAGACAAAAGGTAAGGAAAGTTTTGAATGGAAAAGTCATATTGTTTTGTTCACAAACTAATGTCAAACACTCCTATGATTGTCAGTAAACATGAAATGATCAAAGATGGAACAAGGTTGTTGACTGTCACTGTCACACGTCAATCACAGCCAATTAATACTACAGTATTTACAATATCTTTTCAATTGGAACACTTATGCTGTCCATACCATAGCGCTGGGATCTATGCCATACAATGCTGGACAGATAGAGACAGGTCCCTAGTTTGGCTCAGCTTTGGTTCTCCCAATATCACCGAATACCTTTACACAGGGAGTGTGGCTGACTCGGAGAAGGCAGGATGGGCAAACAGGCCAGGGAACTGGTTGGTTTAACTCTATCAAACCTGGGCCATGAATTACAGAAGTTGTCACATGAAGGAAAAGAATGAGAGGTGACCAACAAGAAGAACGGATGCTGCTGATGTCCACTTGGAATCACATGGAACTGCAGACAAAGGACAAGGGATGCTGAGCAGCGCTGAATTGAGGAACTATAGGACCATAAAATCATAAGATATACAAGCTGAGGTAGGCCTTTCAGCCTATCAAGTATGCTGTACCATTCAATGAGATCATGGCAATCTGATAATCCTCAACTCCACTTTCTTGCCTTTACTCCATAACTCTTGATTCCCTTTAAAAATCTACTTCAGCCTTGAACATACTTAATGACCCATATCCACCAGTCTTCTGTGGTAAAGAATTATATAGATTCACCATCCTCCGATCTTGCGGGTAGTGAAGAAGGCAGTTGGTATGCTTTCCTTTATTGGTCAGAGCATTGAATACAGGAGTTGGGAGGTCATGTTGTGGCTGTACAGGACATTGGTTAGGCCACTTTTGGAATATTGTGTGCAATTCTGGTCTCCTTCCTATCGCAAAGATGTTGTAAAACTTGAAAGGGTTCAGAAAAGGTTTACAGGAATGGTATCAGGGTTGGAGGATTTGAGCTATAGGGAAAGGCTGAACAGGCTGGGGCTGTTTTCTCTGGAGCGTCAGAGGCTGATTGGTGATGTTAGAGATGGCTTATAAAATCATGAGGGGCATTGATAGGGTAAATAGACAAGGTCTTTTCCCTGGGATGGGGGAGTCCAGAACTAGAGGGCATAGGTTTAGGGTGAGAAGGGAAAAACCTAAAAGGCACCTAAGGAGTAACATTGTCACGCAGAAGGTGGTGTGTGTATGGAATGAGCTGCCAGAGGAAGAGGTGGAAGCTGTTGCAATTACAACATTTAAAAGGCATTTGGATGGATATATGAATAGGAAGGGTTTGGAGGGATATGGGCCAGGTGGGATTAGATTGGGTTGGGATATCTGGTCGGTATGGACGAGTTGGACCGAAAGGTCTGTTTCCGTGCTGTTGCCTTAAATGAGCATGCCCTTATTCTGAGATTATGCCCTTTGGTCCTAGATTCTCCCAGAGGGGGAAACAACTTTGTGTCTCTGCCCTAAGTCTCTTTTATGTTTCTATCAGGTCACCTCTCATTCTTCTAAATTACAGTGAGTGTAGGAGCAATCTAATCAACCTTTTCTTGTAAACCAATCCTTTCAAGATCAGAATCAGCCTATTAAACCTTCTCTGGGCGTTTCCAATATCAGTACAATTTTCTTTAGGTAAGGAGTCCAAAGCTGTGAACAGTATTCCAGCTGTGCTCTGACTAGTGCTTTGTGTACATTTAGTGACAGCGCACTATTTTGTTGGGAGAAAGTGAGGACTGCAGATGCTGGGAGATCAGAATTGAGAGTGTGGCACTGGAAAAGCACAGCAAGTCAGGCAGGATCCGAGGAGCAGCAGAATCGACGTTTCCAGCATGAGCCTGAATGATAAAGGGCTTTTGCTCGTAACATCAATTCTCCTGCTCCTTGGATGCTGCCTGACCTGCTGTGCTTTTCCAGCACCACACTCTTGACACCCTATTTTAATACACTGTTCCCTTTGAAATAAAGGCCAGTATTCCACTTGCCTTCCCTGTTAGCCGCTGAACTTGATACTAGCTTTTTGTAATTCACAAATGAGGACTCCCAACTCCCTCTATATTGTGGTCTTCTGCAGTCTTTCTCTATTTAAATAATAGTCAGCTCCTCTATTATTTCCTGCCTATTTGTATCTTGGTGGTACAAGAATAATTGATGATGATGATGATAATTTTCCTTCATTCATTGTGATATAGATATTATTGGCAAGGCCATTCCTCATTGCTCTTGAGAAGATGGTGGTGAGCTATCTTCTTGCATCACTGCAGTCTAAGCATAGCGACATCCACAGCGTTGGTGTGGAGTGAGTTCCAGGATTTTGACCCAGCAACAGTGAAGGAACGGCTGATACACTTGCAAGTTGGGACGGCATGTGATTTGTCAAGGGATTTGCAGGGGCTAGCATTCTTGTGTTTCTGCTGCCCTTGGATTTCCAGCTCGTGCAGATCACTAATTGAAGCCCTTCTTTTCCTGCCTTGGATGACAGCAGTAAATCCAACAAAAGAGACCTTCCTGTTTCATTCTATAAGAGGCTATGACCACCAGGTGGCGTAGCAACCCACTTTCATGAAATTCCTGGATTGGTTTCCTGCTCCCTCAGTCTCTGCGACCCTTAGAAATGCAGGAGGGCAGAAAATAGACACGATTCTTCATGGAAATGGTTCCATGATCTTCCAACCTGCTCTGTTCATGTGAGTACATAAATAACACAATCATCACTGAAAGGAGAGATGTGACAGTTTCCATTTTGCACTCATCAGGTCAAATGCAAGAATGCCAAATTTCAAATCACCACAGCAACTTATATCACAGGAGAAAAAAAAGCTGCAAACACTGATTGGCTGCAGCATGGCTATGGTAAAAGCAACAGTGGACCGTGGGTTCCTAAATTCCTGGGAAATTCAACAAAAGCATCATGTTCCTTATGTTTGCAGAGCACCAGTCTGTGCGTGCGAATGTGTGCCATTTATAGCCAGCGTGAATAAGGTATGTGCTCAACACATTTTCCTAATTTGGTTGTTAGTGCGGTGCATAAATGCACTCGGGATTGTTCAGCAAGTCACTGCACAATCACTGAATCACATTTAAAAGTAAACCCTTTGTGTTTTGTGAGTGGTTGAGCACAGTTTGCTCTCTGCCTAATACAAACGAGCAAAACAACTTACTGTTTAATGCAATCAGCCAAGTGTGGGATTGTGATTCAGTGAGGATGTGTTACACTGTCAAGAGATGTTATCCTTCAGGTGATACATTACACGGAATCCCTACCTATTCTCACAAGTCAGTGTAAAAGATGCCAGGCCACTATTTGCAGAACAGCAGGTGAGTTCTCCCTGGTATTTGAATTCACAACCAAAAATACCATAGTCTAGTTCGCTGTTCACTCACATATTGCTGCTTGTGTGGTCAATTTTCTTATATTACAATAACTTTGCTTCAACAATGACTTAAATGGTAATAACGCACTTTGGGATGTTCTGAGGTCAGGAAAGATGCTATTTAAGTGCAAGCTGCTGCTTTTTCCCTGGGTTAGTCACCGATGATGATCGAGGCAGCTGAAGTAATTAAATGCCAGATTTCCCTGAAGGAAGGTACGGAGGTGTGAACATTCCAAGAGGTTGCTTCATGGTGCAGCAGCTTTTCTGAAAACCCTGCGGGATCTATGGAGCTATGGAATGTGGTCCCGCTATCCTGTCTGCTCCCATCGTTAAAATGATCTCTGACAGCTACCAGGCAACGGGAAATTTGTTTTGATAACATTGCATCATTGAAGCATGCACTGCAGCTGTCTGTCCACTAACCACCAGCTTCCTGTCACCACATCATCCTCTCAGGTGTCGGAGCTGCCCTGAGCAGCATTCCCCTTAATCACAGGCACCTCCTCCTTTCTGAATAATCTCAACAATGTTGCTGACAAATAATAATTTTTGGGATGGGTGAAAATAGAGCAGTGCCTTTAATGAGGGGATGATTCAACCCATGTGCAGTGTGTCTGCAGCATTACGGCTATTTAAGTGAGTTACAGGAGCTGATGAAGTTTAGGAATACTGTAATTTGCTACACCACGTTATACAGGCGGGAAAAGTGCTGTTGCTGTCTCTCGCTCTCCTGTGCTAAAGTAGCTGGTTCTGGCTGAAGCTTCGATGGTCATGGTATGCAGCTCCCTCTAACCTTTCGTCAAGGGGCCATACTTCAGCTAAAAACAGACAGTGATGGTTGGCGGACTTTCTCGTTTGAGGGCTGACAGTCCAAGCCCAATCCAGTCTTTACTGATATTTATAGACATATTTTCCAATTGCATTCATCAGTTGAGGGAAGGGTCTTATCTGGTTCTTTTTTTTTGGTCCTCATCAGTTGGTGACATTGTGGCAGTTCAATCCTTTCAGATTTGCGCCCCAGCAAAGGTCAGCAGGCCCAGACCTGACCAGACCAGACCCAATGATTCAGACATTGCTGGATTCTCACACTACGACCACCCGCTTTCATCTGGAGACCCATGTAATGCTCTGGGGACCTGGTTCAAATTCTGTCATGGCAGAGGGTTGTGTTCGAATTCAATAAAAATCTGAAATTAAGAGTCATAGAGATGTACAGCATGGAAACAGTCCAACTGGTCCATGCCGACCAGATATCCTAAATTAACCTAGTCCCTTTGCCAGCATTTGGCCCAAATCCTTCTAAACCCTTCCTATTCATTCAACCATCCTTTTAAAGTTGTAATTATACCAGCCTCCGCCACATCCTCTGGCAGCTCATTCCATACACGCACCACATTCTGCCTGAAAAGTTGCCCCTTAGGTCCCTTTTAAATCTTTCCCCTCTCACCCTAAACCCATGCCCACAGTTTTGGATTCCCCTACCCTGGGAAAAGACCTACGCTATTCATCCTATCCATGCCCTTCATGACTTTGTAAACCTCTATAAGGTCACCCCTCAGCCTCTGACGCTCCAGGGAAAACAGTCTCAACCTATTCAGCCTCTCCCTAAACCTCAAACCCTCCAACCGTGGCAACATCCTTGTAAATCTTTTTTGAGGTCTAATGATGATTGTTATCTGGTTCAGCAATGCCCTTTAGAACGTCTTGTTTACGTGTGACTCCAGATCCACAGCAATGTGGTTGATAATGTAACTGTCCTTCGAGCAATTAGGGGAGGTAATAGCTGCTGGCCTAGCCAGTGACACACTCGCCTTGTGAATGAATGAGAACAATAATATGGGTATGAGGCAGGTCACAGGCTAAGAATGTTGTGGCAAATACCTCACCTCCTGACTCCCTGAAGCCTGTTAAGATCCACATGGCATAAGTAGGAGTGTAACGAGTACAATTCCAACAAGACTTAATAAAGCTTTACACAATCCAGAACAAAGCAGCCTGCTTAAGCTGTACCCCAACCATACACTCATTCCCTTCATCAGCAATGTAGAATGACAGCAGTCCTCAACATGCCAAAGGGGCTTCAGGCAACACCTTCCAAACCCATGACCTCTACCATCTAGAAGGACAAGAGTAGTAGATACATTGTGGGAACACCGCCCCCTACAGGTTCCCCTCCGTGCCACTCACCTGCCTGATTTGGAAATATATCACTGCTTCTTTACAGTTTCTGTGCCAAATCCTGGAACCCCATTTCTCAAAGCACAAGGACTCTAGCAGTTCAACATAGTGGCTCACCACCTGAGGTGATTTAAGGCCAATTAGGGCTGGGCAAGTTGCCTACATCCCTCGAGTGGTGAAAAAGGGTGGTTGTGGGGATGGAAGGATAACAAATTTGTCCTGTGTCGTGATGCCACCTTGAGTTGAGCAGCCTGCAAGACATCAGTTGCAGGTGCAAAATGGGCAATTATATGAGGGTCAGTAGGTTTCCAAGTCTGCCAAGACTCAGAAACTGCTGGGATAAACCCCAA
The DNA here is from genome assembly GCF_004010195.1 of Chiloscyllium plagiosum. Taxonomy (NCBI): domain Eukaryota; kingdom Metazoa; phylum Chordata; class Chondrichthyes; order Orectolobiformes; family Hemiscylliidae; genus Chiloscyllium; species Chiloscyllium plagiosum. The sequence continues at coordinate 47,644,660 of NC_057733.1, read as the reverse complement.
CACACACACACAAGAAGTTGCATAAAGACACTGTTCAAAAGGGCCACAACACACTGCAGTACACCAGAACTGCAAAAAGAGGAAGAAGAACACCTCTACAATGTATTCGCCAAAAACGGATACCCCAACAATTTCGTCAACAGATGCCTAAGGGAAAGACAACGAAATGAGGACATGGCACGACCCAAAGGACTAGCCACGTTACCATACATAAGCCAAACAGAGAACAGCCAGGGAATTCCTAGAGGCATGGCACTCATCCACAGATTCTATCAACAAACACATCGACCTGGACCCTATATATCGGCCATTCCAGCGGACAGCTGGAACTGACAACCGGAAGCGGCAGATAGAAACCACTATAAATGCCGGAGGAAACAACACAGAAGTGCTTTACAGGAGGCTCCCAAGCACTGAGGATGTCACCTAGACAGGGGATGAAACGTCTGCAACACAAATTCCCAGCTCAGCGAACAGAACCACAACAACGAGCACCCGAGCTACAGATCTTCTCACAAACTTTAAACTCTAAATTATTTATTTACTGGTTTTCTAAAAC
>NC_057733.1:47614115-47643601 GCF_004010195.1 Chiloscyllium plagiosum | reverse complement strand
AGTCAGTGCATCACAAAGACAGCACCTCAGTCAAGAAGGGCCTATGCCTAAAACGTTGATTCTCCTTCTCCTTTGATGCTGCATGACTGCTGCGCTTTTCCAGCAACACATTTTTAAGCTCTGATCCCCAGCATCTGCAGTCCTCACTTTCTCCTATTACCATACATAGCCACAGGCCAGGAAAGGGAATGGCTTATTTGGAGTTCCTGCACCTGATCACAATGTACAGTAGTGACCAGCTGAAAATGTTTGCATTCATAGGAAAAGGAATAGGCCATTCAGCCTATTGAATCTGTACAATCCTTCACAGGAAAAAGGTTTAGACCGTTCAAACCTGTACAATCATTCACAGGAAGAACAGTAAGCCATTCATCCCATTGAATCCATGTAATCATTCTCAGGAACAGAATAGGCCATTGAGTGCATCAAGCCTGTTCCACTGTAGCTGATTTGTACCATTAAGGCCATTTACCCACCTTGTTTCTTGTAACTTTTCATAATCTCCTCAGATGCTGCCTGAACTGCTGTGCATTTCCAGCACCACTCTAATCTAGAATCTGGTTTCCAGCATCTGCAGTCATTGTTTTTATCTTAATGTCAGCAGCTTCTTGATTGGGGTGGGGGGAAGAATTCCAGATTCTCCCTCCCCCCTTGTGTGAAGGAATGCTTCCTGGCATCACTCCTGTGTGTCCCTTGTCAAATTTAGACTTACCAGCCACAGAAAATGGCTTATCTGTGTTGAAAGCAAATTGATGAAAGATCCACCTTCCACAATGTGAGCTCACACATGATGGTGCCAGAGAACTGCTGAACCCATAGACAGCCGACAAAATAAAACCCAGGGCATAAACAAATTGCTCAGTGCGCCACATCGGAGTCTGGAGTGTCCTTCATTTGTCCCTCTCTTTCCCTACATTGGAGCCAGGAAAATGGGGAGAAAGTGAAGGAAGAAGGGAGGAACGATCAAAGAAGGAGGGAAGAGAGAAGAGTGGGGATAAGGGGACAAGGGAACAAAGGAAAATAAGTGTCTCATTTTCCCACTCGGCTTTCCGATTCTTTGCTGGTTTACAAATGTAGCAGCTTGTTATTTTTATTTTTGTATTCGTGGCAATCAGATGTATCACAGCCTAAATACACTAAACCTGTTTGAAACTACGTAAAACTAATGTACAAGTGAAATCTGGAGTTTTTTCTTAATTCTTTGTGGGATGTGGGCATCGCTGGCTGGCCAGTATTTATTGCCTGCCCCTAGTTCCCCTCGATGTCAGGCAATGTCCTAATGTGGGATATGACTTATATACTTTCCTCTCAAGGTGAACAATATTCCTGAAGGTAAAACAAAATTCCTGTCTTAAATTCCCACCACATCTAAAGCAGTTTGGCAATTCTCTCTATTCTTTCTCTGAAGACTCCTTGCTGAAGACCATAAGAAAGAGGAACAGGAGTAGGCTGAGCTTGCACTGCCATTCAGTGGGATCTCTGCCCACGTTTGCTTGGACACAGCTCCATACACGCTGCCCTTTTGCTGTTGCTTTGCCCATTTTTGCCAAGTCAGTCAGCAGAGAAGTCACAGTCCAGTGTGATCACATTCTTGGCAATTGTCTCAGATAGAGACTAGGGGGAACTGGCGGTGGAAACCTGCATAATTTCACATCTTTCCGATGTTGGAGGCACAGAGGTTTATTCCAGCGGTTACTCTATCAGGCAATTCAGCGTTGACCGAGGGCCAAACCTGGGAAACTAGATTTGTGTGCCTTCGTAGCTACACCCTGGATAAAGTTGTTCACACCTTGAGCTAACAGCTGCACAGTGCAAGAATTTAGCAGTGACTGTTCTGGAGAAACATTGTGGTGGATTGTGCCCCCTAGTGATGCCCTTAATACCAGCTGATAGGGCTCAATACAAATAAACATGAAACTTTATATGCATTTAAAAAAACAGAACATATCATCCACAATCTGCCCACGTCCCGTCCCGTACCTTTCTGTTTCCCGTGGTTTTCACTGCCCTCAGCACAATGTCACCGTGTACCACACAGATAGCAACAACACAGGAAGAACAGTGGTTAGCACTACTGCCTCACAGCACCATCTGCCCACGTCCCGTCCCGTACCTTTCTGTTTCCCGTGGTTTTCACTGCCCTTAGCTACAGCACAATGCTGAGGTGGGAGGGCGAAAAGCCAGTCACCGTGTACCACACAGATAGCAACAACACAGGAAGAACAGTGGTTAGCACTGCTGCCTCACAGCACCAGGGTCCCAGGTTCTATTCCAGACTTGGGTGACTGTCTGTGTGGAGCTTGCACATTCTCCCCGTGTCTACGTGGGTTTCCTCCGGGTGCTCTGGTTTCCTCCCACTGTCCAAAGATGTGCAGGTCAGGTGAATTGGCCATTCAAAATTGCCCATAGTGTTAGATGCATTAGTCAGAGGGAAATGGGTCTGGGTGGGTTACTCTTCGGAGGGTCGGTGTGGACTTGTTGGGCCAAAGGGCCTGTTTCCACACAATAGGGAATCTAATCTAAACAAGGATTCTCAGAGAGCTAAGACTGAAATTAAAATACTCAATGTTCAGATTGTTGTCTGATCCGATTGCCTTTGGGTCAAGTAGAGAATTAAACTGGAGTGGGACATGCAACCCCTTGAGCCTGTTCTGCCATTCAATGAGATCATGGCTAATCTGTGACCTTACTCCTTCAGCCCCTATCCCTTAATAGTTTTGCTTAACAAAAATTTATCTATCTCAGATTTAAAATTAACAACTGATTAAGCATCCATTGCTATTTGTGGAACCCTCTATCAATCCATCCAAAGTTAAAAATCACAAAACACCAGGTTATTGTCCAACAGGTTTATTTGGAAGCATCAGCTTTCAGAGCGCTGCTCCTTCATCAGGTGGTTGTGGGTGAAAGAGCAGCGCTCCAAAAGCTAGTGCTTCCAAATAAACCTGTTGGATGATAACCTGGTGTTGTGAGATTTTGTCCACCCCAGCCCAACACCTGCACCTCCAAATCAATCCTTCCAAAATGTTACTTGTGTAAAAAACCCTTACTTTACGGTTAATAGTACAGTCAGGAAATAGCTTATCTATTTTTTTCTTGTTAATATCTTGTACACTTCAATCAGACCTGTTGTTCTGGTTTTGATTCTGGGGCCTCAGCTATTTACAATTCATAGAAATGACTTTAACAGAGAAACCAGAAGTTATATATCCTATTTTGACGTTATAAAGTAAGCTGCGAGAAGAATCCTGAGGGGCTGCAAAGAGGTATTGACAGGTTAAAGGAGTACCAGAGACAGATGTGTATATTGTAAATAAATATGAGATTATTCAATTTAGTTATATGATTAAAAAAGTGAAATATTTTTTAAAAAGCAAGACACAAAGTTTTTATGTTCAGCGAGTCTTGGGTGAACTTGTGAAGGTTACAGCATACGTACAGCAGGTTTAGAGGAAAACAAATACCCTTTATTGTGTGGGGTGCGCGCGCACACGCGTGTGGAATACAGAAACAGGGAAGCACTGAAATAGTCATAGCAGGAGAGACCTACATACTCATGTAAAAGTCGAGTTTCTAAGACTGGACTCTTAGCCATAAGGTAATGGGTTGGCTTTTACACGAGTAACATTTTGAAGGATTGAAATCCCACTCTCCCATTGTCTCATTTTCGCAGAATGGCCGGGTCAGAAGTTGTTACTGCCATCTCCTATCCAAAAGTAGCACATTCAAAATAATCTAGGTTCTCTGTTCCTGTACAAAACGGTCTATCTTCATTAAACATGATACATCATCTAGGGCTGCTTTTGATATCTGCCATAACGTTACCTTCTTTTTGGTTCAGTGCAAAGATTCATCTGAATCCTCAAGTAACAGAGACCTTATTCCAGTGATTTCCATTAATGTATTTGGCAAATTCATTTTCCAACTCTGGTCACATGCTAGGGATCTCTCTGTGTGCTGGTTAGATTAGATTACTTACAGTGTGGAAACAGGCCCTTCGGCCCAACAAGTCCACACTGACCCGCCGAAGAGCAATCCACCCAGACCCATTCCCCTACATGTACCCCTTCACCTAACACTACAGGCAATTTAGCACGGCCAATTCACCTAACCTGCACATTTTGGACTGTGGGAGGAAACCGGAGCACCCAGAGGAAACCCACGCAGACACTGGGAGAATGTGCAAACTCCACACAGACAGTCGCCTGAGGCGGGAATTGAACCAGTGTCTCTGGCGCTGTGAGGCAGCAGTGCTAATCACCACCACCGCTTCGTCCACATTTATTTTCAGGTATCTGCCTTAACTGGGTTCATGTTAATTGCCTAATGTTGTTCTCCGATATCCTGAATTCTCTCACTGGTACTTAATTACTAATGTATTCTGCAATCTCAATGACCTTAAACTTGAACTAGCCTTGAACTGCCATTCCTTATTCCACTTGAGGACAGATCACTAGTTAAGCCGTAACCTTGACATGAAAACCTGGTGAAAACAGGTTCAATTGAGCCATTATTTTTGGATACTAATAATACGCAGAGATATAGGGAAAAGGTGGAAGCTGGCAGTAGATAGTACAGCTAGTAAAGGCATGATGGGCTGAATGGACTCATTCTGCACTGCAATAATTTTGTGACATCATTAATTGATGTTATAGTCATACAGATGTACAGCACAGAAACAGATCCTTCAGTTCAACTCGTCCATGCTGACCAGATATTCTAACCTAATCTAGTTCCATTTTCTAGCACTTAGCCCAAATCCCTCTAAACCCTTCCTATTCATATATCCATCAAGATGCCTTTTAAATGTTGTAAATGTACCAGCCTCCACCACTTCCTCAAGCAGCTCATTCTATACACGCACCACCCTCTGTGTGAAAAAGTTGCTCCTTACGTCCCATCTAAATGTTTCCCCTCTCATCCGAAACCTATGCCCTCTAGTTCTGGACTCTCCACGCCCAGGGAAAAGACTTTGTCTATTTACCCTATCTCTGCCTCTCGTGATTTTATAAACCTTTATAAGGTCACCCCTCAGTCTCCAACACTCCAGGGAAAACAGCCCTAGCCTGTTCAGCCTCTTTCTATAGCTCAAATCCTCCAACCCTGGCAACATCCTTGTAAATCTTTTCTGAACCCTTTCGAGTTTCACTACATCCTTCCAATAGGAGAGAGACCAGAATTGCACACAATATTCCAAAAATGGCCTAACCAATGCCCTGTACAGCCGCAATATGACCTCCTTACTCCTATAGTCAATGCTCTGCCCAATAAAGGAAAGCATACCAAATGTCTTCTTCACCATCCTACCGGCAACTCCACTTTCAAGGAACTATGAACCTGCACGCCAAGGTCTCTTTGTTCAGCAACACTCCCTAGGACCTAACCATTAAGTGTATATATCCTGCTCTGATTTGCCTTTCCAAAATGCAGCACCTCAGATTTATCTAAGTGAAACTCCATCTGCCACTCTTCAGCCTATTGGCCCATCTGATCAAGATCCCATTGTAATCGGAGGTAACCTTCTTCACTCTACACTACACCTCCAATTTTGGTGTCATCTGCAAATTTACTAAACATACCTCCTATGTTCACATCCAAATCATTTATATAAATGATGAAAAGCAGTGGACCCAGCACCGATCCTTGTGGCACTCCACTGGTCACAGGCCTCCAGTCTCCAATAAAGGAAAGCATACCAAATGTCTTCTTCACCATCCTACCGGCAACTCCACTTTCAAGGAACTATGAACCTGCACGCCAAGGTCTCTTTGTTCAGCAACACTCCCTAGGACCTAACCATTAAGTGTATATATCCTGCTCTGATTTGCCTTTCCAAAATGCAGCACCTCAGATTTATCTAAGTGAAACTCCATCTGCCACTCTTCAGCCTATTGGCCCATCTGATCAAGATCCCATTGTAATCGGAGGTAACCTTCTTCACTCTACACTACACCTCCAATTTTGGTGTCATCTGCAAATTTACTAAACATACCTCCTATGTTCACATCCAAATCATTTATATAAATGATGAAAAGCAGTGGAACCAGCACCGAGCCTTATGGCACTCCACTGGTTACAGACCTCCAGTCTGAAAAGCAACCTTCCACCACCACCCTCTGTCTTCTACAGTTCTGTATCCAAATGGCTAGTTCTCCCTGTATTCCATGAGATCTAACCTTGCTAACCAGTCAACCATGAGGAACCTTGTCAAACACCTTACTCAAATCCATATTGATCATGTCCACCTCTCTGCTCTCATCAATCCTCTTTGTTACTTCTTCAAAAGACTTAATCAAGTTCATAAGACATGATTTCCCATGCACAAAGCCATGATGACTATTCCTAATCAGTCCTTGTCTTTCCAAATACATGTACATCCTGTCCCTCAGGATTCCCTCTCACAACTTGCCCACCACCAATGTCAGGTTCACTGGTCTATAATTCCCTGAATTTTCCTTACCACCCTTCTTAAACAGTGGTACCACGTTAGCCAACCTCCAGTCTTTCAGCACCTCACCCATGACTGTCAATGATACAAATATCTCAGCAAGGTGCCCAACAATCACTTCCCTAGGTTCCCACTGAGTTCCAGGGTACACTGATCAGGTCCTGGGTACTTATCCACTTTTATGCGTTTTAAGACATCCAGCACCTTCTCCTCTGTAAAATGGATATTTTTCAAGATGTCACCATCTATTTCCTCACATTTTATATCTTCCAAGTCCTTCTCCACAGTTAACACATAGGCTGCCTTGCTGATCTTTGTGGGGCCCTATTCTCTCCTTAGTAATCCTCTTGTCCTTAATATATTTGTAACAAGAGGAATTGAATATAGAAGCAAAGAGGTCCTTCTGCAGCTGTACAGGGCCCTGGTGAGACCGCACCTGGAATATTGTGCGGAGTTTTGGTCTCCAAATTTGAGGAAAGACATTCTGGCTATTGAGGGAGTGCAGCGTAGGTTCACGAGGTCAATGTCTGGAATGGGGAGACTATCTAACGCTGACAGATTGGAGCGACTGGGCTTGTATACGCTTGAGTTTAGAAGGCTGCGAGGGGATCTGATTGAGATGTGTAAGATTATTAAAGGATTGGACACTATGGAGGCAGGAAACATGTTTCTGCTGATGGGTGAGTCCCAAACCAGAGGACAGTTTAAAAATAAGGGGTAGGCTACTTAGAACAGAGTTGAGGAGAAACTTCTTCACCCAGAGAGTGGTGGGTGTGTGGAATGTTTTGCCCCGAAGGCTGTGGAGGCCAAGTCTCTGGATACTTTCAAGAAAGAGTTGGATAGAGCTCTTAAGGACAGTGGAATCAAGAATTAAGGCAGGAACAGGATACTGATTGAGGATGATCAGCCATGATCATAATGAATGGTGGTGCTGGCTGAAAGGGCAGAATGGCCTATTCCTGCACCTATGGTCTACTGTAAGTTCCCTTTGGATTCTCCTTAACCCTATGTGCCAAAGCTTTCTTATGCCCACTTTTTGCCCTCCTGATTTCCCTCTTAAGTATACTCCTACTGCCTTTATACTCTTCTAAGGATTCACTATCTATACCTGACATAGGCTATCTATACCTGACATATGCTTCCTTTACTCAACCAAAACTTCAATTTCTCTCGTCATTCAGCATTCCCTACACCTGCCAGCCTTTCCTTTCACCTTAACAGGAATATACTTTCTCTGGACTCTCTCTCTCATTTCTGAAGGCTTCCCATTTTCCAGCCATCACTTTACCTGCGAATATCTGCCCCCAATCAGCTTTTAAAAGATCTTGCCTAATATCGTCAAAATTGACCTTCCTCCAATTTAGAATTTCAACTTTTAGATCTGGTCTATCCTTTTCCATCACGATTTTAAAACGAATAGAATTATGGTCACTGGTCCCAAGGTGCTCCCCCACTGACACCTCTGTCACCTGCCCTGCCTTATATTCCAAGAATAAATCAAGTTTTGCAGCTTCTCCATTAGGTGCATCCACATATTGAATCAGAAAATTTTCTTGTACAGACAATTCCTCTCCATCTAAACCCTTAACACTATGGCAGTCCCATTCTATGTTTGGAAAGTTAAAATCCCCCACCATAATCACTCTATTATTCTTACAGATGACTGAGATCTCCTTACAAATTTGTTTCTCAATTTCCTGCTGACTATTGGGAGTTCTATAATACAATCCCAATAAGGTGATCACCCTTGCCTATTTCTCAGTTCCACCCAAATAACTTCCCTGGATTTATTTCCGGGAATATCCTCCCTAAGTCCAGCAGTATTGCTATCCCTTATCAAAACGCCACTCCCCCACCGCCCCCTTGCTATCCTTCCTGTAGCATTTGTATCCGGGAACATTACGTTGCCAGTCCTGTCCATCCCTGAGCCACGACTCTGCAATTGCTATGATATCCCAGTCCCATGTTCCTAACCGTGCCCTGAATTCATCTGCCTTCCCTGTTAGACCCTTTGCATTGAAATAAGTGCAGTTTATCAATCCTACCTCATTCTCTGGTTTGTCCCTGCCTGTTTGACTTGTTCCTTTCCCAACTGTACCAGTCTCAGATTGAGCTCTTCCTCACCATCTCCCTGGGTCCTATTCTCCCACCTTACTAGCTTAAATCCTCCCAAGCAGCTCCAGCAAATTTCCCTGCCAGTATATTAGTCTCCTTCCAATTCAGGTGCAATCCGTCCTTGTACACATCACTTCTACCCCAGAAGAGATTTCAATGATCCAAAAATGTGAACCTTTCTCCCCTGCATGAGCTCCTCGGCCACACATTCATCTGCTCTATCCTCTTATTTCTACCCAAATTAGCTCGTAGCACCAGGAGTAATCCAGATGTTACTACCCTCGAGGACCTCCTTTTTCAATTCCTGCCTAACTTTCTATATTCTCCTTTCAGAACCTCATCCTTTTCCCTTCAGATGTCATTGGTTCCAAAGTGTACAACGACCTCCTGCTGGTCCCTCTCTCCTTTAAGAGCATTCTGCACCCTCTCCAAGATGTCCTTGACCCTAGTACCAGGGAGGCAACACACCATTTCGATTTCTTGTTGCCAGCCGCAGAAACGTCTAACTGTGCCTCTGACTTGAGTGTGTACAGACACAAGGAGTTGAACAGCCATCTTCAATGGTGTGGTATCCTAATAGGTTAGGTTTGTACCAGGGCAGGTTTGACTTCAGCACAGTGGGCAATAAGTATAAAAGGAAAGTACGATGTTGTTTTCAAAATCATGGACGGGCTGGATCTGGTAAATGGGGAGAAACTGTTTTGTAAAAGAAACAAGAATGACAGGGCACAGTGTTAAAGTGACTTGCAAAAGTGATAATTTTCACTCAGAGTAGCTGGGGTTAGGAATGCCTGACTGACATATTAATAAGCAAGAGTAGGTCACTCAGCATTCTGAGCCTCCTCCAACATTCAGAAAGATCATGACTGATCTGCATTTAACTCTACATTCCTGCATATCTCTGATGGATTCGTGATTAGCAAGAGGATGAAAAATTATTTGCATTCACTGCCTTTTGAGGAAGAGAATTCCAAAGACACTCAACACTCAGAAAAAATGTTGCCTTATCTCTGTCTTAAATGGGTGACCCTTCATTTTTAACTATGACTCCTAGTTCTAGATTTTCCCACAATAGGAAAATCCTCTCCAAATCCACCTGATCTCGCCTCCTCAGGATCTTACATGTTCTAATTAAGTCACTTCTGACTTGGTCTAAAGTCCAGATGATACAGGCTTGGCTTGTCTAACTTTTCCTCAGAATGCAATCCAGTCATACCAGGTTTTAGTCTAGAAAAACACTCATTTATTCCTAATCTCTACATCCTGTTAACTTCCTGTTCTGTCTATGCCAATACTTTAATCCCCTACATATTAAGCTTTTATTTTCCACACTAACCTTTGGTATGGCACCTTATGAAACACCTCTGGAAATCTAAGTACAGTACATTTACTGGCTTCTCCTTTATCCATTGCACCAGTTACTTCTTTAAAGAACTCAAATAAATTAGACAGACCTGATTTCTGTGTAACATTAGCTCTGCCTGATTTCCTTGAACTACAGTCTTTTGATAGGGGGCTAATTCTCTTCCCACAGCATTACCCCCTCTTCTTTACCTTTCCCTCTTTTTCACTCCTGAAGCATCTTTCCTGTCCCTTCTCTCTCAAAACCCCTCTCCCTGTCTCTCTCCCCTCACCATCGCTCTCTCTACCACTGCATCTTCCCACCTCCATCGTTCTCTCTCCCCTCACCATCGCTCTCTCTACCACTGCATCTTCCCACCTCCATCGTTCTCTCTCCCCTCACCATCGCTCTCTCTACCACTGCATCTTCCCACCTCCATCGTTCTCTCTCCCCTCACCATCGCTCTCTCTACCACTGCATCTTCCCACCTCCATCGTTCTCTCTCCCCTCACCATCGCTCTCTCTACCACTGCATCTTCCCACCTCCATCGTTCTCTCTCCCCTCACCATCGCTCTCTCTACCACTGCATCTTCCCACCTCCATCGTTCTCTCTCCCCTCACCATCGCTCTCTCTACCACTGCATCTTCCCACCTCCATCGTTCTCTCTCCCCTCACCATCGCTCTCTCTACCACTGCATCTTCCCACCTCCATCGTTCTCTCTCCCCTCACCATCGCTCTCTCTACCACTGCATCTTCCCACCTCCATCGTTCTCTCTCCCCTCACCATCGCTCTCTCTACCACTGCATCTTCCCACCTCCATCGTTCTCTCTCCCCTCACCATCGCTCTCTCTACCACTGCATCTTCCCACCTCCATCGTTCTCTCTCCCCTCACCATCGCTCTCTCTACCACTGCATCTTCCCACCTCCATCGTTCTCTCTCCCCTCACCATCGCTCTCTCTACCACTGCATCTTCCCACCTCCATCGTTCTCTCTCCCCTCACCATCGCTCTCTCTACCACTGCATCTTCCCACCTCCATCGTTCTCTCTCCCCTCACCATCGCTCTCTCTACCACTGCATCTTCCCACCTCCATCGTTCTCTCTCCCCTCACCATCGCTCTCTCTACCACTGCATCTTCCCACCTCCATCGTTCTCTCTCCCCTCACCATCGCTCTCTCTACCACTGCATCTTCCCACCTCCATCGTTCTCTCTCCCCTCACCATCGCTCTCTCTACCACTGCATCTTCCCACCTCCATCGTTCTCTCTCCCCTCACCATCGCTCTCTCTACCACTGCATCTTCCCACCTCCATCGTTCTCTCTCCCCTCACCATCGCTCTCTCTACCACTGCATCTTCCCACCTCCATCGTTCTCTCTCCCCTCACCATCGCTCTCTCTACCACTGCATCTTCCCACCTCCATCGTTCTCTCTCCCCTCACCATCGCTCTCTCTACCACTGCATCTTCCCACCTCCATCGTTCTCTCTCCCCTCACCATCGCTCTCTCTACCACTGCATCTTCCCACCTCCATCGTTCTCTCTCCCCTCACCATCGCTCTCTCTACCACTGCATCTTCCCACCTCCATCGTTCTCTCTCCCCTCACCATCGCTCTCTCTACCACTGCATCTTCCCACCTCCATCGTTCTCTCTCCCCTCACCATCGCTCTCTCTACCACTGCATCTTCCCACCTCCATCGTTCTCTCTCCCCTCACCATCGCTCTCTCTACCACTGCATCTTCCCACCTCCATCGTTCTCTCTCCCCTCACCATCGCTCTCTCTACCACTGCATCTTCCCACCTCCATCGTTCTCTCTCCCCTCACCATCGCTCTCTCTACCACTGCATCTTCCCACCTCCATCGTTCTCTCTCCCCTCACCATCGCTCTCTCTACCACTGCATCTTCCCACCTCCATCGTTCTCTCTCCCCTCACCATCGCTCTCTCTACCACTGCATCTTCCCACCTCCATCGTTCTCTCTCCCCTCACCATCGCTCTCTCTACCACTGCATCTTCCCACCTCCATCGTTCTCTCTCCCCTCACCATCGCTCTCTCTACCACTGCATCTTCCCACCTCCATCGTTCTCTCTCCCCTCACCATCGCTCTCTCTACCACTGCATCTTCCCACCTCCATCGTTCTCTCTCCCCTCACCATCGCTCTCTCTACCACTGCATCTTCCCACCTCCATCGTTCTCTCTCCCCTCACCATCGCTCTCTCTACCACTGCATCTTCCCACCTCCATCGTTCTCTCTCCCCTCACCATCGCTCTCTCTACCACTGCATCTTCCCACCTCCATCGTTCTCTCTCCCCTCACCATCGCTCTCTCTACCACTGCATCTTCCCACCTCCATCGTTCTCTCTCCCCTCACCATCGCTCTCTCTACCACTGCATCTTCCCACCTCCATCGTTCTCTCTCCCCTCACCATCGCTCTCTCTACCACTGCATCTTCCCACCTCCATCGTTCTCTCTCCCCTCACCATCGCTCTCTCTACCACTGCATCTTCCCACCTCCATCGTTCTCTCTCCCCTCACCATCGCTCTCTCTACCACTGCATCTTCCCACCTCCATCGTTCTCTCTCCCCTCACCATCGCTCTCTCTACCACTGCATCTTCCCACCTCCATCGTTCTCTCTCCCCTCACCATCGCTCTCTCTACCACTGCATCTTCCCACCTCCATCGTTCTCTCTCCCCTCACCATCGCTCTCTCTACCACTGCATCTTCCCACCTCCATCGTTCTCTCTCCCCTCACCATCGCTCTCTCTACCACTGCATCTTCCCACCTCCATCGTTCTCTCTCCCCTCACCATCGCTCTCTCTACCACTGCATCTTCCCACCTCCATCGTTCTCTCTCCCCTCACCATCGCTCTCTCTACCACTGCATCTTCCCACCTCCATCGTTCTCTCTCCTGACTGGTGGTGTTTTGAGGGGGTTGACTGGGACTGGGGAAAAGAATGAGGTGGGGGGGGGCAGGAGGTTGAGAGATTGTCCGTTCAGACTCTCGCTCTGACGATTTTGGAAACAGGAGAATGGGATGAGTACCTGTGCAGTGGGAGACCTTCGGGAGGGTGAGGTCAGAGATGGGGGCTTCCTGAGGTGGGAGACCTTGGGGGTGGGGTGGGGTGGCAAGTTGGGAGATTGAAGGGACCATGCAGGATAGTGACTGAGGAGATCAGGGCTGAGGGGTTGGCAGGGTGCATGGGTCTGTGACGGGTAAGGGAGCAACGTCAACCCTGAGTTGGCCCAGTAGCATCACCCTCCAAGGACTGGTGAGAAAATCACTTGACTGGAAACTGGCAGCTCTAGACCCGTCTGTCACTCCATTACACCCTTCATAACCTTTGTTGCATGTTCCCCACATGCTGTATACATGCCCTCCTTTTCCCCTGTTCCAATAGTTTTTGTTTGAGTATAGAGCAAGCTCAGTAATGGTCTTCCTTGTGCTAGTATCCACTGTGTTGTTTTCTTGAAACATTCTTTCCACTTTGCAAAGTGCCTGACATAAGGTGACGTAAATGCAAGTCTTGTGCTGTGATGGTTGATGAGCAGGATGCTTTTGAATCTGAGTTGCTCCTAGGTTTGCTTGTGGTTTAACCTCCCTGTTACAATTTTAATTTAAAATACTATTTTGAAGGTGAGCTTTCCAAATAATGTCAGCTTTCTACTTTTTGCATTTATGGTGTTTGCAAGTCTTGAATACAAGTGTGTGTTTGCTCAAAATGCTTTTGGTTTTAACCATCCTATTCAAGTATGTCACTGCAAACTCATAACTATTCTTTTACATTAATTGTTTATTAAAACTAGTTGAAGTATGCACCATCTGAAATTGCCTGGTGACTTGTTTCTATGGCTGTAGTTGGCTGCCAAGATTTGAGGACCTGATCCAATGGTGATTTTTACCATCTGTCTTCAATTTAATGGGAGGACTAGCTGATCTCATAAGTATGGTGATTACAGGTTGCTCGACCACATGTGGCAGCTGAAGACCTTGAGAGCACTTAAGCGGCGTCATGCACGCAAAGGTAAAGTTTGAAGCATATGGAGAAAAAGAAGGGAATTGGAATTATTCTGGATAATCTTGAATTAGTCACATGCTGGGCTGAATGTTTCACTGCTTTTGGCACTGACTTAAGCTTTCAGGTAGCAGTGTTTCAATGAATCAGTGAGCATTGTTTTTCTAAATGTTAGAGATTTTGTGTGTGTGTGTGTGTTTGGACAGTGTCGAAGGAGTCTTGGTGAGTTGCTGCAGTGCATTGGAGAGATGGTACACACTGCTGTCACTGTGCATCAGTAGTGTTGGGAATGTGTGTCATGAAGGTGGTTCCATGTGGTGCGAATCAATCGGGCTGCTGTTTGGTATCGAGCTTCTCAAGTGTGGTTGAAGCTGTGCTCATCCAAGCAAGGGGACAGCATTTCATTGGACTTGTGGATGTTGGCTTGGAGAGTTTGGGAGGTGAGGGATGTGCTGCAGAACTCCCAGCTTCTCACCTACTCTTGTAGCCACCATATTTATGTGGCACGTTGAGTTAAATTTCTTGTAAAGGTGGAGACTTTAGCAATTGCAATGACAAAGAATGTCACGGGGACACTCATTGTGGATGGTCATTTGATGGCATTTGTATTTCTTATTGGTTTTAAAGAATACAGGGCAGAAGTGGGTATATGGTGTTAGGACACCCTTAACTAATGGTGGATTGATTTTGGGGAGAGGGGAGTTGCTCTTATAAATCAGAGTACAAGGGAATATGTCCTTGGTGCATCATGCATTAGTTCCCGTACTTTTCTGATCACTAATGCTGTTGGAGACTACTGAGCTCTGCTCTGTATTGGTTTCTCCTCTAGTGGTCTCCCACCCAGTGAGGAAGCAGTTTGCATTGTGTCAGCAGCACTTCATGGCAAACATTTGTGCAAAAGAAAATTGATCTGGATTATTTGTCACTAGGATTCCAGTGAAGCATAATGTGTGTGCAATGTACATAATTTGTCCACTTGATCTGAGACAGTAACCAAGAAGTTTAATTCAAAATGTATTTGTATTGAAACCATTTTTGAGTTGTGTTTCACTGGTGCAGTGGGGTGCACTTTAGGGTGGTGTGTTAAGTTACACGAAAAGTTAAATCAATACTTTTTCCTTCCAGCATGTGTTAAGTAATGTGATTATAGCTCCAGTTCTACAGAAAAAGACCTACAAAAACATATGTTAGTATTTAATAAAAGATCGAAAACTGACGATCCTGTGATATAGTTGGTTTAGTCAGTTCAGGCTTGCACTTCATTCTGCACTTTTCCTTGTGCACTTCCAGTGGTTAACAGGTCTACTTGTGTACAAGCAGCAAGTGCTGGAGAAACTCAGCAGGTCTGACAGGGTCTGTGGAGAGAGAAACAATGTTAACGTTTAAAGTCTAATAGGATTATTCTTCAGAGCATTCTGAAAAATGAAGAACTTGAAATTTCAACAACTCTATTCCCCTCTCCCAAAATGCTGCAGACCTGAGAGTCTGTAGCCTCTGCATATTTTTTAAAATTTCAGATCTCCAGCATCTGTTGTAGTACTTTGCTTTTATTTGATGAATTTCTTTGTCCTTCGCCACCTTCCCAGTGCCACTGGTAAATCCTTTTCGTTTTGAAATGTTTTATAATGACCCTTTCCATTTTAGGTTATATTATGTTCATTTTCCCTCTGGATTATATACGTTATAGGACTCAGAAACTGATCATTCGGCCAAGCTTGTCTAAGCTGGTGTTTATGCTCCACTTGAACCTTAAACCCAACTTTTCTTACCTAAATATAGCATCAAAATCTTTTGTTCTCTTGTCCTTGAATACTTGCCTGGCTTTCCCTAAGTGCATCTCTACTGTTCACTTCAACCATTCCTTCTTGTAGCAAATACCACATTCTTTAGGTGAAGTTTTTTTTCTGGGAGGAATGCGAAGGCGCTGTTTAATGATTATTCTCCCGATCTTGTTCCATTCTCGTTTATTTCTGAATTTTATTTGCCGTTTCCCAGTAATGCATTCATTGACTTTGCATTGTTGGTTTTTTAAAAAAAAAAGTTGCAGTAAACTGTGTTTGTCCTATCATGGAATGTGGGCACCAGGAGCAAGGCCAACACGTGTTGCCTATTCCAGTTACCCTTCAACTCTGACATGCTAGGTCTATTTCAGAGAGCATTTTGTGTAAACCGTGTGGCATTCAGGAGTCTGTTTAGCTTGTCATTGACTTTGCATTGTTGGTTTTTTTAAAAAAAAAGTTGCAGTAAACTGTGTTTGTCCTATCATGGAATGTGGGCACCAGGAGCAAGGCCAGCACGTGTTGCCTATTCCAGTTACCCTTCAACTCTGACATGCTAGGTCTATTTCAGAGAGCATTTTGTGTAAACCGTGTGGCATTCAGGAGTCTGTTTAGCTTGGTTGACTAGATTGTTGTTTTGCAGAGCAGTGTGGTGCTGACAGTGTGGGTTCAATTCCCATCACCGGTTTGAGGTTACCATTAAGGACTCTCGTCTCAACCTCTTCCCTCACCTGAGGTCTGGTGGCCCTCAGGTTAAATCACCATCAGTCGCTTCTCTCTCTAATAAGAGCGCAGCCTCCAATGGTCTGTTAAGACTATGGTGACTCAGCATGTAGCATTCGGGTACATTTAGGGCAGATGGAGTAGGGGAGGCAGGTTTCTTTCACCAGTGAAGATTAGTGAACAAGATGGGTTGTTGAATTGGTAGTTTCATTGTCATCAACTACCTTATATCCCAGATTTATTAGTTGCATTTAGATTCCACCATCTGTTGTGATGGCATTTGAACCTGTGTGCCCACAGCCTTTTTGATTACTAGTTCAATGGCATTGCAGCTACCACTACCAACTTTCCATAGGCCTCAGCTTGATAACTGTTTTCAATTTTGGACACCACACGCTAATGAGGATGTCAGGGTATTGCAGAGGATATTTTCAATGAGCAATTATCATGCTTTGTTTAAACCTTATATGCTACAAAATTGCCACTGTCCAGGAATTTACTCAAAATATCATCAAGGATGAGATACATCAGGAGAGACCAGAGAAGTTGGGAGTTATAGTAGAGGTGTTCACCCTTGCAATGGGTTTTGTTAGACCAGCTAAGAGGAAACAATTTACACTGGTTGGAGGGTCTACAACAAGAGAACCCAGGTTTAAGGTGATTGCCAAAAGAACAATAAGGGAGGTGAGAATTGCTTTCCATTCAGTGAGGTCTCACCTAGAATGCACTGCTTGTGAAGTCTTTATTACTGTTAACCAACCTGTCTGGCTCTGAAAATTAAGTTTTGAGATGGTGGATTCTCATTTCCTCAGCTTTTAATTACTGTAGGAGATCTGAAAAGACAAAATATTTTTTAAAGTTTTCATTTATTATTTCTATATTTTACTTCTGTCTACTTTAAGCATTCATCGTTTCCCCAGTTTATTCGACAACTTGTGCAGGGTATTCGATTTATTGAATTCTAGTTTACACTTCTTGGTTTGTTGTTCTGCTGCTTATTAATTGACCTTCAGTGTAATTAGCTAAAACGATGCCCAATTACTTGCCCTGTGCAAAACGTTCTACATTTGTGTAGAGGACTGACTGTAAAATTCTATGTGGGCAAATGTAAGTTTAAAGAGTGACTGGCCTAGGTTGTGCGTTGTTCAGCAAATCCAGTGCCTTATTGCTCAGCTGCAAGTATGTGGATCAGATTAGTAGAAAATAAAATAAATCATGTTTTGGGGCTTAACAAGTGCCCCTTCCTGATGAATTAACTGTTTCCTAATTGAGAAAGCAAAGGTAGATAAATAAGGGCATGTCCATATCCTCAGCAAGCTGATCTCCAAATTTGCTGGTACAATTACAGCATTTAAACAGCATTTGGATGGGTATATGAACAGGAAAAGTTCTGGGGGATGTGGGCCAAGTGCTGGCAAATGGGGACTAGTTTGGGTTGGGATATCTAGTCAGCATGGACGAGTTGGACCAAAGGGTCTGTTTCCATTCTGCATGTCTCCATGACTCTTTATTAGGAAATCAAATTTTGATCCGTAGTTATTTGAATTAAAGACTTGCTCTTTCAGTTTGAAGGCCACATGAAGTGCCAAGCTAGCAAGTTGTGCTTTTCTTTTAATTGAGCTAATACCTACATACATTACAGTCACTCAGTCTCGGAGTTCGTGAATCTAAGCAAGATTGTAAGTAGATTACTGCAATTCTGCGACTATGCCCTTCACCTCGTTGTGGTTTTTGTTGTCGGCAAGTGTTGTGTTGGTTTGGCTGATTAGGTTTCTTTCCATGTCATGCATCCGGTATATAACCAGCACATTTTCGGGTCAATGCTGTAAGATCAGTTGGTGAGCAGTGAAAATGGTAGTTGAACGTTGATTCTCTCACAGCAATCTCTTTCCATGGAATCCTGCTTTCTGCGCTCTGGTAGTTGTTGCTATGGTGATGGGGAACAAGTTACGGGGCTGCCTGTTTTCATTGTGAAGTTGAAAGTCGAACGCTTCAAGCATTTAATGATCATATCTGCTGTGAATTTCTGGCTAGGAAAGAGCACTTTTTATTTGGAAATAGGCCTTTGCTGCCTATTCACTATCTGCATTAACTTAAAGTGAACAAATCTGGAGGAAAGAATACATGAAGAGCCATTCAGAGTGTTAAAGGTTAATTAATTGCAAATTACATCTCCATCCCCCATCTCATTTGATTTGGAATGCCGAAATGTTTAAAGATTATGCAAATAAGGCTCCATTTTAGAATTGCAAACTAAGATTTTGACCTCAAATGTTTGAATTGTTTTAGATGTGGAGTCTTTGGATAGTGGAGCTAATTGCAATACTGTTTTTTTAAATAAACTTAGTGATGACCAGTGAGTTTGACCAGTCTAGCAGAGACCACATTTCGATGCTGGCTGCTGTTTTTCCCCCTTGTGTACGAGAGAGTCTTGCTGCATATAATCAGACAGCACTCCCTCCATGCAGTACCGTGTTACTCCTGTGTGTGCAGAGCAGCTGTGCCATTTTGGAAAGAAATGTGACTTTGTTCTGAAAATGGCCATTTTGTATAAAGGAAGGTTTCAATTGTTTCAACCTGTCACAGATTTTCTGTTTCCTTTCTTGTGCTCTTAGTCCAGGCATTTCTCAACGTACAGAACGCAGCATCTTTACTAAGGGCCTTGTATTTCTGCCAAATTCCAGTATGCAGTGCAGGAAACTGAACAAATTCCTGATCTTAAAAAATAAACAGCTCTGTAATTTAAAACAGATGGGTTTTGATTCATTTTTCTTTTGCAACAACAATTTATATTTACATTGCACCTTTCACGAAATAAAACACCCCAGAGTGATTCACAGGAGGCTTCCCAAACCGAATCAACTCTGAGCCACGTCAGACAATGTTTGGTCAGGTGGTCGAAAGTTTGGCCGAAGAAGTAGGTTTTAAGGAGTGTGTTAAAGGACCGGTGTGATATATCAAAGCAGGGAGGTGTGGGTAGATGTCCCAGAGCCTGGGGCCTCAGCAACTGATGACGTGGCCACTAATGGTGGAGCAGTTAAAATGGGGGATGCTGAAAAGGCCCAACTTAGATGAGGCAAAATTTCTGGGAGCATTTTGTCTGGAGGTTAAAATGGAGATAGGGCAAGGCCGTAGAAGTATTTGCAAATTTCTAAAATCAATTTGTATCTTTACCAGGAGTCAACAGTAGAGACTATTAATAGGTGGATGGGACTTGGGACAAGTTATGTCATACACGTAGTAATACTAGAGGGTGCAGTTCCACCCAATCAACCTGGGATTTATTTACAGCAAAGAGCTCGAGAATTTAACTTTTTAATTATTACCTGAATGTAATCTTATCCCCTCTCTTCCAGCTCACCTGCACCAAGGATTGTTTATAATGGGAAGCGAAACAATGGACCTCGCTCTCCGACTAACACTGCCCCACCGGAGATTTACACTCCAGCACATGAAGAAAATGTCAGATTTATACATGAAGGTACATTGAGATTGATGTGAAGCAAAAGGACATCCCAAAGTGCTTTACAACCAATAAAGTACTTTTGAAGTGTAGTTGATGTTGTAATGTAGGAAACACAGCAGCCGATATGCACACAAATTCCCACAAACAACAAAAATAATATCATCTGTGTGACGTTGATTGAAGGATGCATTTTCTTAAAATAATGCAGTGAGATCTGCCATCCTTACCGGTGAGAGTTAAGAATGGTCTCAATTTAATGGTTTATTTGAAAGATTGCACCTCCCCCAGTTCCTCAGTACTGACACTGGAGTGTTAGCTTTGAGATTTGCAGTTATATCCTGGGCTGGGTCTGGAGCTGTCAACCTCCTGATTCAGAGGCTTATATGCTACCAACTGAGTCACAGATCCTGGCATTGAATGTTCATTTACTAATGAGAGGCTCGCTATCTCAACATGAAGTTGTGATTTTGTTTTCCTTGTCTCTCCCTTCCTATTTGACCTATATACTGCCCCTTGACAACATAATACAAAAGCACAGCCTAGCTCTACCACACCAATATCCCTATCAACTCTTCCATTGTATTGGATGAGCAGAAATTCCCTCTAATTAAATAGTGGGAAGATCAAAGCCTTCAATCTTCACTACAAACTCTGATCCCAACTCCATTGTTTAATTTTCCTTGGCAACCGCTTCAGGCTGAACCAGGTTTTTTGCAACTCTAGTGACATATTTGACCCTGAAGTGAATACATAACCATATATTTGCATCACAACTAAGATTGCTTACTTTCACCTCCGTAACACCGTCTATCTGCCTTAGACTTGCTCCTCCTTCAGTTCTCCTGTTGAAACCCTCATGCATTTCTTAGTTACCTCTTGACTTGACTGTTCCAATGCTGTCAAGAGTGCGGTGCTGGAAAAGCCCTTCATCAGCCTGGAACGTCAATTTTCCTGCTTCTCGGATGTTGCCTGACCTGCTGTGCTTTCCAGCAGCACACTCTTGACTCATCTCCAGCATCTGCAATCATGCTGAGGTCATCCAAAGCTCTGCTGCCTGTTTCTTCACTCTCACCAAGTCCGGTTAACCTGTCACCCTGTGCTTGCTGCCCATATTGGTTTCCGTTTAAGCAATGCCTCCATTTTAAAATATTCATCCTTGATTACGGTTCCCTTTGTGACATTGCCATCCTGTCACATCCTGCAGCTTCAGTCCTAAATCTATGAGCTTTCTAATTCTCCTGTGGAGGTGCTGGTGTAGGACTGGGGTGGACAATATCAGAAGTTACACTGCACCAGCTTATGGTCCAACAGGTTTATTTAAAATCACAAGCTTTCAGACCATTGCTCCTTAATCAGGTGAAGTCGGCGAAGGAGCAGCGCTCTGAAAGCCTGTGATTTCAAATAAACCTGTTGGACTGTAGCCTGGTGTCATGTGACTTCTGACTGACTAATACTGATCTCTTGAAAACCCCCAATTTTAACTACTCCACCATTGGTGGCAGTGCCTTCAGTTGCAAAGTCCCTAAATTCTGAAATTATTTCCCTAAAGCCCTCTGTTTCTGTACCACCCTTTGCCTTTTTAAGATGCTCTGAAAAATGTCCTTATTTTCTGTAGCTTTTGGCCAACTGCCCTAATAGGCTCAGTGACAGGTTTTGCCTTGGGACATTTTATTATGTTAAAGACCTATCTTCTGCACCACGGGGTTGTTACCATATCTTTAAAAGGAAAGTGCCCTGTACATTCATCTCAAATTGTCAAATATCATAAGATGCTTCAAAACTCAACATTATTAAGAGGGTGACAGTGATTCTTCATGCTTGTTGTCATGTTGTTGCAGTCTTGATGTTGGATGCATGGTATAATTTAGTTCTTTCCCTGAATCATGTCTTTTGTAATTCCTTCTAAGTTAATGAGCAACAAAATCTAAGTTTAACTTTACCATAGTAACTAGCACTTGGATTCTCAACTCATGTGAATATTTAAGTATTGTATTTATAAACAAAATTTGGGCTTCAGCTTGTGAGAGGAATAGTATTCCTGTCTTGGCATGAGGTGGTGCTAAACTGCAGATTGGAAAGATCTCTTTGTGGGGGTGCAGCAAAGTCATAAACTCATTATTTCGAAAAAGCAGCTTTGTACAGTACTTTCACACTGGAGATAAAAAGGAGAGCAGGGTGTGTGTAGAGTTATCCCACAAGAGTAAATGAATATTGGATCCAGTTATTAAGGGCATAATAGTTGTCTGCACTCCCCTTTTCTCTCAGCCGTTGTATAGTCTAGTTAAAAGGACTAGAAGGGAGTTTTCCTCGTTATCTCCTAAACTAAAGAGTTTAGGACACAACTCCCTAGATCAAGTAGATAGTCTTGTTCACTTCAGTATTATAAGTGGAAGTGAACAGTTCAACACTAGAGATGATTTTTGTTAACGTATATATTTTGTCCGATATGTTTTAGAATTTGCTCTCAGCCATCTGGTAATGACAGTAGTCCCCTGCTGACAAATTGGAGGAGTTTAGGCTCCAGCCAATGTCAATATGTACACCATTTTCCCAATGGGATGTGATGTTCTTTTGATCTTGGATATTTGGATTGGAAATTAAAGACATTTGAGTAAAACGTATTAGTGTGTTCTTACTGGCGAGAGAATTGCTATTAATTTATTGCTGAGATCCTGCATTTTAGAATCCTTATTTTAAACCATGCTGTGGTTTCTTCAACAAATTAACAATAAGAACTAACAGCTGGCGCCTATGCTTTAGCCTGTTAATGTCATCTTATGTTCCAAGCTTAATGTAAAAGATTTGGCAACTTGCATATGAAATCATGTAACATATCAAGTTATGTATTGATGTATTAATGCTGAAAAAAGAGTTTCATATACAGAACTGTTTTTATCTGGAGAATTCAAACCAAATATGCTTTGTGACACTTATTTGTACTATCTACTATTCATCAGCTGTTGTGTTCCAAGGGGTCTGCTTGAACTTTGAATACCTTCTGAGCTTGTAATGCACTGTCACCGCTTTATAATCTTACAGGGAACCTATGAAGTTACATTGCCTGTACTTGTCTAAAGTCCTGAGGGCTTTGATCACTTGTAAGCTTTGATGTTTTCTCGATAAAGCATCTTTGTTGGCTTTGGAGCATCTTGTGCAAGTACAGCTAGTGCATTTTAGCTTGACAGATGTACAGCTCGATTTCTCTATTTTGTTTGTATGCTGCTATTGGATAAAGCTTAATTATTAATGGATTTGAAGCAGGGAGCTGGGCCCTAGTCCTGGCCACACTGCTTCCCAACAGTGAGATTGTTTCACTTTGGGTAGCAGCTAGCAGTAATGGCTTCTCTGTTCAGATCGTATGGTTTCAGTGATTACCCAGTGCAGAAAGCTTCCCTGATTGAAATTGTAGGCTCAGTATTGGGATGTTGCAGGAACGTAACTGAACTGCCCCATTAAAATGAAAGCCCTACATTTGTGGTTTCATAATTTGCATCTTGACTCCCTTTTTAGCTAGGGCAATCTTTCAGTGATATCTTTAGTTTTTAACTGTTGGATGAAGTAAGGCCACAAATCATTTTCATTTAGATTTGAGACAAAAACAGTTGTAAATGCTGTTCTGTGGTTAGGTCTCCATTTAGAAACAAAAACAAATCACTGTTCTTGTAGTTAGTAATGATTTAAATCGACAGAGTTTTGTATGGTTAGGTAGTGAGTGCAGAAAGGTAAAAGTTCAAGATTTTCTGCTGCGTTTAAAGTTACTTTGGAAATTACCATGTTGCTGTGAATTTAACCTGTTGTTGCTGTTCATCTTTTTAACGCGGGGACAATCGGGGCTGAAGGGAGGGAGGGTGAACACAGTTTTTTTTACCTACAGCTCTTTTCTATCTTACCCCAGCCTGATGTCTGATTGTGGTTTGCAGCTTGGCAGTGTGTGGAACAGGAACTGAGGAGCCAGCTGTCAGGAAATGAGCGAGGCCCTGTCCAGTACGTAGAGAAGAATCCAAATCCAAATCTGAACAGTGAGTAATGAAATGGTTGAGAGGGGTGTGGGAGGTCTGAGGGTAAATTTGACCATGTCATTTGGAAGTTTTTTTTGCAAAAGATATTTTTGAATTAAAACAGTTTTCAGAAAATGTTTGATATCTCCCCTTTCTAGTGTAATAAGTTTTAAAGAAGATCTTTCAGTAATGTTTTGTATTACAGTGCAGCTAAAATCGTTATGAAAAGTAATTCCAAACTAGGGATCATAACTATAAGACATTGTGGAGAAATGTCTTTCTCCAGAACCATAGGGGGCAGTTGAGTTGAATCGTATAAATGGGTTTTGAGGGAAAGCTAGAAAAATGCATAAAGTATCAAGAAATAAAAAGACAATCTTCCATAATTGGATGAAACCAAGTGAGAGAAGGCTCTTGTGGGACATAAACATTGTTATGGATTAATTGGGCAGAATGGCCTCTGTAGTAAATGGTCTGTAATGTTGATACCTGGATTCAGAATTCCTACTCCTTGTCTCAGATCCTTTACGAAAGCAGGTAATCAATTTGGCCCTTCACGATTATCCAAAGTTCTGGTACTGGATATGAAGAGAATGTTTCCTCTTGCTGGGAAGAGCATAACTAGATGTCAGTGATATAAGATAGTCACCAAGCAATCTAATTGGAATTCAAAAGGAACTTCTCTATCCAAAACGTGGTGAGGATCTGGAACTCACTTCCACAGCAAGTGGTTGATGTGAATAGGATACATGGATTGAGGGGAGCACCGGGTTATGATAGTGAAAGATGGGATGAGGTTCAAATGGACCACAAACACCAGCTGAATGGCCTAGTTCTGTGACACACATCCAATGCAAAGCCACCTGAAACACTGCAGCACAGTGCAGTGAAAGACTGCTATTGGCTTCAAGCTGTGCTATTTCATCTATTAAGAGATACTTGTTTAAATACATCTGACTGAAGTTTATTCGAGAGAAACTTTGGTTCCACGTAAAACTCTCAGATCATAAACTATAATCTCCATTTTCAGTATTCAGTGACCCCTGTGTATTAGCTACAGGGAGTGGAAGTCGATCCAAGGTAACACACCTGGCAATGACATTTGAATTGAGTTGGATTTGTTTTGCCAGGCAAAGATATTGTTGACCAACCACCTTGGAAAGTGAGGGAGGGATGAAATTTGGGGCTGGAATTCATCATCTTTGACTTCACACAGCCCTGCAAATGAATTCTCTGAAGAGTGGAGTGGTCCTAGCTGTAAGCTGTTACTCTTCTTCTGCCAAGGCGCTGAGAGTTTGTGCTAGTTCAGCCTAACACTGGGTCCATGTGTTGGTTGGAAGTCAGTGAATTTCTCAAAAGTTTGGTTTAGAGCCTTTTTAGATGACTTCTAAAAATCAAAAGGAAGAATTGTGGATCGAACTGTGTGCTGCAATTAGACTGTAGGTTTCTGAGAGTAAGGGCAGGTTATGATGAGCAGTGCACACCTGAAGGATTTATATAACCTG
Organism: Chiloscyllium plagiosum; assembly: GCF_004010195.1. Classification (NCBI taxonomy): domain Eukaryota; kingdom Metazoa; phylum Chordata; class Chondrichthyes; order Orectolobiformes; family Hemiscylliidae; genus Chiloscyllium; species Chiloscyllium plagiosum. The sequence continues at coordinate 47,618,196 of NC_057733.1, read as the reverse complement.
TTCTTGTTATTTTTACAGTTACTGGGTGACCTACATAGTTCTAGCTTCTTTCTGTGTTTTATTTCCACTGGTGTCACACTCATGTGGCTTAAAGCAACATAGATTATGAAATCCTATTTTTCAGGTTGTCTGAACTGTCTAGTCCATCAAAGGTTCGCCTCGTTGCTGCAAGTTTTAGCATTTTACTTGCAAATAATTCGACTGCTATGCAGATAGGTTGCAATGGAATTTTAGCACTGACTGTGTGCAATTGGATTCTATTGGTATTGTTCAAAATCTCTGTTCGCACAATAACAATCTCCTTGTTTTTATGCAATTAGCCTTTATGTTTACAAATGGTATTCAACACTGTGACATCATCACTTGCACTGCTTTTGGTTACGTTCCCCAAATTTAGTGAACGGTTGGTTTTTGACTGCTGCCATCCAGCCACTAAACAAAAACAAAGCAGTTTTTAAAGTAACACTGTGTGCTATCATCATTCAATTGGTGAATTGCTGTAGGACATTATATTCACATCCAATTTCATCTTCCCCGAGGTTAGATACAGAGCAGAGAGTGATGATGAGGCTGACAGCACGTAATTGAATTCTTCCTTTGGCCCGCTTTAAATGAGCATCTTGAACAACCTACATGACAGCAGAGATGTTGAGGACACCATGACCCTTGAAAGATATAAATTAGAAACTAAAAGCCTTGGCCCCCAAATCTTCCAATATGATTGAAGGCCTCTGACCTAACTTGCTTCACTGTGATGCATCTCCAGACCCAGAACAAATCCTGTCAGGTGCACACTCTTGGTATTTTAGAGGGAAGTTTAATTTTCTAATTTCGGGCTTTACGCTGATCAGATTATTGTGTGTATCGTGGTTTTTATACTGAAAGCTTTCCCAAGCCTGTTCAGGAGCAAACGAGCTGGAGTTTCAAAGCATTGCAGCACTCAGCCCTGGGCCAGGAGCTCTCAACCCCTCTGGAACCTCGCCCCACTTCCAACACTGCTCAGTAACCTCTACACCAACCCCACAACACCCAAAGCTCATCCTCTCCATGAATACTGTTGGGGTAAGTTGAACACTGTTCCTTCACGTTGCCAAGTATCCTGTCTTTAATCCATATTCAGCATTCAAGTTTGACCTTCCAAAATGCATCACTTTGCATTTATCCAGGTAAAACTCCATTTGCCATTTCTCAGCCCAGCTCTGCATCCTGTCTATGTCACACTGCAGCCTGCAATAGCCCTCGATACTGTCAACAGTACCTCCAACCTTTGTGTCATATGTAAATTTACTAATCCACCCCTCAACCTCCTCATCCAAGTCATTTATAAAAACTACAAAGCGCAGAGGCCCGAGAATAGAGCCCTGCGGGACCCCACTCAACACTGACCTTCAGGCAGAATACTTTCTATCTACAACCACTCTCTGCCTTCTGTCAGCCAACCAATTCTGAATCCAGATAGCCAAATCTTACTGTATCCCATACCTCCTGACTTTATGAATGAGCCTACCATGGGGAACCTTGTGAAATGCCTTGTACACCACACCCACTGCTCGACCTTCGTCGACCTGTCTTGTCACTTCCCCAAAGAACTCAATAAGATTAGTGAGGCATGACCTGCCCCCTCAAAGCCATGCTGACTGCCTTTAATCATGTTAGGCTTTTCCAAATAATCATAAATCCTATCCCTTAGAATTCTTTGCAAAACCTTGCTGACCGCAGACATAAGACTGACTGGTCTGTAATTGCCAGGGATTTCCCTATTCCCTTTCTTGAAAAGAGGAACAACATTCACCTCCTTCCACTCCTCCGGTACCACTCCCGTGGAGAGTGAGGAAGCAAAGATCTTCACCAGCGGCTTAGCAACCTCCTTTCTCGCTTCCGGAGCAGCCTGGGATAAATCTGGTCTGGCCCTGGGGACTTATCAATCTTAATGTTTACCAAAATTTCCAGTACATCAACTTCATCAATCTTGATCTGTTCAAGCCTGTATCCCGGCTCCTCAAAATTCTCATTCACAACAAAGTTCCTTTCCTTAGTGAAAACTGAAGCACAAAACTCAATTACTGCTTCCCCCATTTGCTCAGACTGCACGCACAAGTTCGCTACGCTATCCCTGATTGGCCCTACCTTCTCCCTGATCATTCTCTTATTCGTCACCTATGAGTAAAATGCCTTTGGGTTCTCCCTAATCCTTCTTGCCAAGCCCTTTTCGTGCCCCCTCCTGGCTCTCTTCAGTCCATTTCTGAGCGCCTTTTTAGCAAGCCTGTAATCCTCTAAAGCTGTGCCTGATCCTTGTTTCCTCCACCTTACGTAAGCTGCCTTCTTCCTTTCGACGAGAAGCTCCTCAGTTCTCATCCTCCAAGGCTCCTTAATCTTACCCCTTCTAACCTGTCTCAGAGGGCCAAATTCGTGCAACAGTCACAACAACTGCTCCTTAATCGGTATCCACATATCTGCTGTGCCTTTCCTGTGGAACACTTTCTCCCAGTCTGTATTTCCCAACTCCTGATAGCGTTATAGTTTCCTTTTGCCCAGTTAAATATTTTCCCTTGGTAACTGTTCTTTTCCCTCTCCATGGCTATGGTAAATGTGAGGCAGTTGTGGTCACTATCACCAAAGTGTTCTCCCACTGTGAGATCTGACACCTGTCCTGGCTTATTGCTGAACACCAAATCCAAAATGGCCTCTCCCTTGTTGGCCTGTCCACATACTGAGTAAGGAAACCCTCCTGAACACACCTGACAGAAACTCTCCATCCAAGCTATCTGCACTAGGAGGTTCTAGTCGATATTGGGAAAGTTGAAGTCACCCATAATAACAACCCTGCTACATCTGCATTTTTCCAAAATCTGCCAGCATATGAGTTCTTCAGTCTCCCTACTGCTATCAGGGGGTCTGTAGAAAACCCCCAATGAGGTGGCTGCTCTCTTGCTGTTCCTAACTTCCACCCAAACTAACTCAGTAGACAAACCTTCCTCAACAACCTTTATTTCTATAACTGTGATGCACTCTCTGATTAGCAATGCTAAACCCCACTCCTCTTTTTCCACCCTCGCTGTTCTTTTTAAGTGTTCTAAACCCTGGAACATCTAGCAACCATTCCTGCCCCTGTGAAACCCACATCTCCGTTATGCCACAACATCATAGCCCCAAGTACTGATCCATGCTCTAAGTACATCACTGTTATTTCTGACACTCCTTGCGTTAAAGCAGACACACTTTAACCGATCCCTTTGTTTCATCACATGAGAAACCTTCCCGGTAGATTCACTACATCCTGTCACTGTCCCATCTACAACTAGCCCCCCCTCAGATATGTAGCTCTGGTTCCCACCCCCTTGCCAAACTAGTTTAAACCCTCCAGAACCCCACAAACAAATCTCCCACCCAGGACGTTTGTTCTCCTCCAATTCAGCTGCGACCCGTCCTTCATGTCCAGGTCCCACCTTCCCCAGGAGTCGTCCCAATGGTTTAAGTACCTGAAGCCCTCTCTCCTGCACCAGCCTCGCAACCAGTCGCTGCCTGTTCCTCACCTCACTATCTCATTGGCACCGGTAGCACACCCAAGATCACTATTCTACTTGTCCTGCTCTTCAGCTTCCAACCTAGCTCTCTGTAGTCACTTTTCAGATCCTCAATCCCTTTCCTGGCTATATCATTGGTGCCAATATGGACCATGATTTCTGGCTTCTGGATTAGTGGTGCTGGAAGAGCACAGCAGTTCAGGCAGCATCCAAGGAGCAGCGAAATTGATGTTTCGGGTAAAAGCCCTTCATCAGGAATAAAGGCAGTGAGCCTGAAGGGTGGAGAGAGAAGCTAGAGGAGGGTGGGGGTGGGGAGAAAGTAGCATAGAGTACAATGGGTGAGTGGGGGAGGGGATGAAGGTGATAGGTCAGGGAGGAGAGGGTTCAGTGGATAGGTGGACAAGGAGATAGGCAAGTAGGACAAGTCATGGGGACAGTGCTGAGCTGGAAGTTTGGAACTAGGGTGAGGTGGGGGAAGAGGAAATGAGGAAACTGTTGAAGTCCACTTTGATGCCCTGGGGTTGAAGTGTTCCGAGGCGGAAGATTAGGCGTTCTTC
>NC_057733.1:47599032-47614072 GCF_004010195.1 Chiloscyllium plagiosum | reverse complement strand
CAGGTTTTACAGTTCCTGTGGTGGCAGGGGAAGGTGCCAGGATGGGAGGGTGGGTTGTAGGGGGGCGTGGACCTGACCAGGTAGTCAAGGAGGGAACGGTCTTTGCGGAAGGCGGAGAGGGGTGGGGGGGGAAATATACCCCTGGTGGTGGGGTCTTTTTGGAGGTGGCGGAAATGTCGGCGGATGATTTGGTTTATGCGAAGGTTGGTAGGGTGGAAGGTGAGCACCAGGGGCGTTCTGTCCTTGTTACAGTTGGAGGAGAATTCATGATTTCTGGCTGCTCACCCTTCCTCTTCAGAATCCTGCAAACCCGATCGGCGACATCCCGGACCCTGGCACCGGGGAGACAACATACCTTCCGAGAGTCCCGTTCCTGACCACGAACTCTCCTGTCAATCCGTCTAACTATTGAGTCCCCTACCACTAGTGCTTTTCTATTCTCCCCCTTCCCTTCTGAGCCTCAGTGCCAGAGACCTGACAACTCTGGCTTCCCCCGGTAGGGCATCCCTACCAGCAGTATCCAAAACGGTATACTTATTGCTGAGGGGAGCGGCCACAGGGGATCCCTGTTCTATCTGTTGGTTCCCTTTCCTACCCCTGACTGTAACCCAGCTGTCCTTATCCTGTGTCTGAGGAGTGACCATTTCCCTGTTCATTGTCTCAATTCCTCTCTCAGCCTCCCGGATGATCTGCAGTTCATCCAGCTCCAGTTCCCTAACTCGGTTTTCGAGGAGCTGGAGTCGGGTGCACTTCCCGCAGATGCCACATTCTGCAGGAGGAGCATGCAAGTGCCCTATCAGCCATACCCTGCTAATCTGAAAGCCTACACAGGACTAAACAAGGAAGAGAAGAAACGGAAAGAAAATGAGTAAACCTGAAAACTTACTGAGTTTATAGACTCTTAGTGAGGTTCGAGGGGATGGGTGGGAGGGAAACGCTACTATGTAGGGTCTCTGGTTTAGATCTCGCCCACTTAAAAACTTCCCGGCAGCCCTCGTTTCTCTCCACCCTCTCTCCTCATTGCTCTGTTCAAAACTATTTGTTTTTTTCTCACCTTCCCAGCAGTCCTCTGCTCCTCTCTCTCAGTCTCGACAAATGAAGGAGGGGGTGATCGTGGCGGGGCTGGGGAAGGGGTTGATGATTAGTTCTGGGGGTTGAGGGAGCTGTTAGAATTGTCAGGGTGAAGCTGTGCAACTTTGGAGATCAACTGCTCCATTTAAAACCATGCTGGCCCGTGAACTGAAGATGACCTTAAGGCCATGTCATTAGTTACTGCTGAGAAGACACTGGGGAGATTGTGGTGTTGTAGTATTGTTAGAGGACTAGTAATCCAAAGACACCAGTAACGTTCTGGCCACAAAAGTTTGAATCCTACTACAGCAGATAATGGCATTTCAAGTTTTTTTAAAAATCTGGAATTGAAAGTCCAATGATAACCAATGAGCCATTATCATTCCTCAAAATAATTCATCTGATCCACCTAATGTCCATTACAGAAGGAAATCTGCCATTCTTACCTGTCTGGCCCAAGCATGACTTCAGACCCACAATAATCTGACTCTTCACCACTCTCTGTGAATGATCTAGCAAACCAGTAAAACATAAAGGAATGGAACTGAAGAGATCACCTGCCTCTGATCGAGACACAGGAATTGTCAAAAGCAACCCTGCGCTGTTCTTCCTTACTAACGTCTGGTGGCTGGTGGTAAAATTGGGAGAGCTATCTGAGTGTTTGAGCAACAGCCTAATGTGGTCGATATTCCATGAATATTCCTGTGTCCCAGATGGTGACAACACCAATCTGCTGACAGGGCAGACCCAGGAGAGGTGGCAGAACAGGGGTATACAGTTGGGGAGGATTGTACACCAACACAATCTGCAACTCATGGCTTGCATATCCCTGAGTCTCCCATTACCGTCACGCCAGGGGATTAACCCTGGTTCAATAAAGAGTGCAGGAAGACATGCCGACAGCAGCATCAGGTATACCTAAAAACTGAGGGGCCAATGTCTATGCGAAACAGCATAAGCAGTGAGTGATAGACTGAGCTGAGAGATTCCACAGCAAGTAATTTGATCTCAGCTCTGCAATCCTGCCACACCCAATGATAGTGAGCAAGTAAACAGTTCATGGGAGGAAAGCGCTCCACAAATGTCCACTTCTTCAATGATGGAGGAAGCTCAGCACAAGTGCAAAACACTCGGCTGAACCAGTCCCAGTAATCTTCAGCCTGTAGTGCCAAGTAGATAATCCATCTTGGCATCCTCCAGAGACCCCCAGCATCTCTCAAACCAGTCTTCAACCAATTTAATTCACTCCATGGAATGTCCATGAAATGGCTGAATGCACTGGATACTGCAAAGACTAAGGGCCCTGGTGACATTCTGGTAATGGTGCTTCAGGACACGCTGCTCCCCTAGCCAAACTGTCCCAACACTGGCATCGACCCGACCATATAAAAAAATTGCCCAGGTATGTCCTGCACACTAAAAGCAGGACCAATCCAACTTAGCCAGTTAGTACGTCATCAGTCTACTCTCAGTCATCAGTAAAGCAATGGAAGCTGTCATCAGCTGTGTTATCCAGCAGCACTTCTGAGCAATAACCTGCTCAGTGACGCCCAGTTTGGGTTCCACTAAGGACACCTGAGTTATGATCTCTTAGTTGGCTTGGTTCTAGCAAGGACAAAGGAGTGAAATTCCAGGGGTGAGTTGGGAGTGATGGCCCTGGGCATCAAGACCCTGAAACATTGTGGGCAGCACGGTGGCACAGTGGTTAGCACTGCTGCCTCACAGCGCCAGAGACCCGGGTTCAATTCCCGCCTCAGGCGACTGACTGTGTGGAGTTTGCACGTTCTCCCCGTGTCTGTGTGGGTTTCCTCCGGGTGCTCCGGTTTCCTCCCACAGTCCAAAGATGTGCAGGTCAGGTGAATTGGCCATGCTAAATTGCCCATAGTGTTAGGTAAGGGGTACATGTAGGGGTATGGGTGGGTTGCGCTTCGGCGGGGGAGTGTGGACTTGTTGGGCCGAAGGGCCTGTTTCCACACTGTAAGTAATCTAATCTAATCTAATCTAAAAAATCAAGGATCCCAGGCAAAAGGTCAATGGGAATCAGGGACAAAATCCTCTGCTGTTTGGAGTCCGACCTACCTCAAATGGTTGTGGTCCATCAGCTCCAGAACATCTCTGCAGGAGTTCCTCAATACTATCCTCAGCACAACCACCTGCATCTGCTTCACCCTCCATAAGGTCAGAAGTGGGGTTGTTCATCGATAAGGCCATAATGTTTGGTACCTCAGATACTGAAACAATCCTTGTCCAAATGCAGCAGGACTTGAAAAATATCTAGGCTTGGGCTGAAAAGCTGCAAGTTAAACTTGCACCACACAAGTATCATTCAGTGATCATCTCCAACAAGAGAGAATCTAATCCTCCCTTGATATTCAGTGGTATTAACATTGCTAAACCCTTCACTTTCAACATTCTGTGCGTTACCACTGACCAGAAACTGAACTGGACTAGCCATATAAATTCCATTGCTACAAGAGCAGATCAGGGGTGAGGAATCTTGCAATGAGTAACTCACCACCTGACTTCCCAGAACCTGTCCGTGATCACAGGGTGTAAGTCGGGTGTGATGAAGTAGTACCCAGTTGCCTGGATGAGTAGAACTCCCAACAACACTCAAGAAGTTTGACAGCATTGGGACAAAGTGGTCTGCTTGTTTGGCACCACATCCACAAGCGTGCACTCCTTCCATCACCAGTGCAAGGTAGTCATCTACAGGATGCACTGCAGCAGCACACTAAGACTCCCAAACCTACAACCAGTGCTATCTAGAAGGACAAGGGCTGCAGATACACGGGTGCCCCACTGTTTACTGATTCCCTTTGAAGCTGCTCATCATCCTTACCTGGAAATATATTGCTCTTCCTTCATTGTCAAAATGCTGGAACTCCCTCCCCAAGAGCATGTGGATGTTCTTGCATGAAATGGATTGCAGTGACTCAAGGATTCAGAATCATAGAATCTGTGCAGTGTGGAAACAGACCCTTCGGCCCTACAAGTCCACATCTGCCCCCTGAAGAGTAACCCACCTCACCCATTCACCTACTATTCTACGTTTACCCCTAAATAATACACCTGACCTACACATCCCTGCAAGTAGGTTTGCTCGCTGAGCTGGAAGGTTCCCTTCCAGATGTTCTGTCACCCTACTAGGTAACATCTTCAGTGGGCCTCCGGGCAAAGCACTGTTGATAATTCCTGCTTCCTATTTATACGTTTGAGTTTCTTTGGGTTGGTCATTTCCCGTTCTTTTTCTCAGGGGGTGGTAGATGGGGTCTAACTTGATGTATTTGTTGATAGAGTTCACTTTGGAATGCCATGCTTCTAGGAATTCTTGTGCATGTCTCTGTTTGGCTTGTCCCAGTCGAAGTGGTGTCCTTCCTTATCTGTATGTAAGGATACTAGTTAGAGTGAGTCATGTTGTTTTGTAGCTAGTTGGTGTTCATGTATCCTGGTGGCTAGTTTCCTGGAGACTCTAACAAACAGCTCTGTCAACCATCCAACCCAAACTTTGGGTCCGTTACGTAGATGACCCCTTTGTCATCACTAAACAAAACAAATTAGAGGAAACGTTCAAGACCATCAATAATACCCTTACTGGAATCAAATTCACTAAAGAGGGGGAAGACCAACAACAAACTGCCATTCCTCGATGCTGCATTAGAGAGAACAGCCAATGGGGAACTTCAAACCAGCATCTACAGGAAAACAACACATACGGACCAAATATTGAACTACAGAAGCAATCACCTCAACATCCACCATCTAAGCTGCATCAGAACGTTATTGCCACAACCCACCTCACATTGCAGCACAGAGGAACTACACAGAGCAGAGGAAAATCACCTATACAGTCTATTCACAAAGAAAGGGTACCCAAAGAACACAGTCTGCAGATTTCTCAGCAACAAATCCAAAAAAGCAGGCAACACGCATCCAGAAACCCTAGCCAACCCTCCCCTACATCAAAGACATCTCGCAAATGACTGCCAGACTACTCAGACCCCTTGGCATCACGGTAACCCACCAACACACTAAAACAGCAGCTAATGAACTTGAAAGGTCCTTATACAGCCAACAAGCAAAACTAATGTTACTTACAAAATACCGTGCAAGAACTGTAACAAACACTACATTGGACAAACAGGCAGGAAACTAGCCAACTAGCCACAAAAGAACATAACCCACTCTCACTAGTATCCTTACATACGGGTGAGGAAGGACACCACTTCGACTGGGACAACACATACATTCTAGGACAAGCCTGGAGGGTGACGGAATGTTTGGAAATGAACTTTCCAGCTCAGCGAGCAAACCTACATCCAGAAATCTTCTCAACTCACTGCACATCCCTGAACACTACGGGTAATTTAGCATGGCCAATTCACCTAACCTGCACATCTTTGGCCTATGGGAAGAAACCGGAGCACCCGGAGGAAACCCACGCAGACACGGGGAGAATGTGCAAACTCCACACAGACAGTCGCCCGAGGCTGGAATCGAACCTGGATCCCTAGTGTTGTGAGGCAGCAGTGCTAACCACTGAGCCACCCAAAGCAATGGCAAATGCACAACCTGCAAGTGTGAACCCACAAGTTTCAAACCCCAACCATGTGCCTGGTCAGTGTGGGGACTCATGACTTTGGCGTTATTATCACCATGCTCTAACCATCTGAGCTAACTGACCTACACAGCTCACTACTGCGAGTGCATACAGGAGTGAGCAGTGAAAACTGGCCTGGCCTGGCCCAGCCCAGTGGAGCCCACGCTCCCATGAATGATATTTTAAAAAATATCTTGTCTCCTCACTTTGTCCAGCATTGGAAGCTTCACATGGTTAAATTGCAAATTAAATGTTGGACACACCCTTTCCCAATAATGACCAGACGATCTGTGCCTTTATTTGGGGTTTATGGTGTAACATCCATGATGCATATGTCTGTAATTGTGTACCTGATCGTGAAGCTTGAGCACTGGAAATCAAGCCTCACTATTCCTGGAGTCATGGCCAGTATGAAAAAAGTTAACCGAACTCCCCAAAGTTCCCAGACTGACAAACGCAGGTTAACTGGAAACACTGACCAGCATTCTGGTTTCTCGGGAAGTGTGTATTGGCCTTGGGGAGTACAACCTGGGTTTACAAAAATGAAAAGGATTTAAGGGATTAACTTATGAGGAGAGATACAAATTAGGTGTGTTTTCTCTCGAATTTATAAGGTTGAAGGGTGATCTGATTGAAGTCTTCAAGATAAAAACAGAAAAATGCAGAATCGTGAAGATAAATATTTCCTCTGGTTGGGCGATTCTAGAACTAAAGGGCACAGTCTGAGAATTAGATCCTGGATGGAGGTTTGCTTACTGAGCTGGAAGGTTCACTTTCAGACGTTTTGTCAGGTAACCGGGTAACCTCTTCGGTGGGCCTCTGAATGAAGCAGCGGTGGTGTAGCCCATTTTCAATTTATATATTTGAGTTTCCTTGGGTTGGTGATGTCATTTCCTGTGGCGATACCATTTCCTATGGTGATGTCATTTCCTGTTCTTTTTCTCAAGGGGTGATAAATGAGAACCAAGTCAATGTGTTTGTTGATAGAGTTCCGGTTGGAATGCCATGCTTCTAGGAATTCTCGTGCATGTCTCTGTTTGGCTTGTCCTTGAACAAACAGCTCGGTCAACCATTCAACCCAAACTTTGGGTCCACTACGTGGATGACACCTTTATCATCACTAAACGAAACAAATTAGAGGAAACCTTCAAGACCATCAATAATACCCTAACTAGCTTAAAATTTACTAAAAAGGAGAAAAACAACACCAAACTGCCATTCCTAGGGTAAAGCGGTAGATGTGGTGTATATGGATTTTAGTAAAGCGTTTGATAAGGTTCCCCATGGTAGGCTACTGCAAGAAATGCAGAGGTATGGCATTGAGGGTGAGTTGGAGGTTTGGATTAGGAATTGGCTGGCTGGAAGAAGACAGAGGGTAGTAGTTGATGGTAAAGGTTCATCTTGAAGTGCAGTTACTAGTGGTGTTCCGCAAGGATCTGTTTTGGGACCATTGCTGTTTGTCATTTTTATAAATGACCTGGAGGAGGGGCTAGAAGGTTGGGTGAGCAAGTTTCTACGAAAGTCGGTGGAGTTGTTGACAGCGAGGAAGTATGTGGCAGGTTACAGCGGGATATAGATAAGCTGCAGAGCTGGGCAGAAAGGTGGCAAATGGAGTTCAATGTAGCTAAGTGTGAGGTGATTCACTTTGGTAAGAGTAACAAAAAGATGGGGTACTGGGCTAATGGCCGGATACTTGGTAGTGTGGATGAGCAGAGGGATCTTGGTGTCCATGTACACAGATCCCTGAAAGTTGCCACCCAGGTAAATAGTGCGGTGAAGAAGGCATATGGCGCACTGGCTTTTATTGGTAGAGGAATTGAGTTCCGGAGTACTGAGGTCATGTTGCAGTTGTATAAGACTCTGGTGCGGCCGCATCTGGAATATTGTGTGCAGTTTTGGTCGCCATACTATAGGAAGGATGTGGAGGCACTGGAACGGGTGCAGAGGAGGTTTACCAGGATGTTGCCTGGTATGGAAGGAAAATCGTATGAGGAAAGACTGAGGCACTTGGGGCTGTTTTCACTAGAGAAAAGAAGGTTTAGAGTGTAGGTTAGGTGGACTTGGATTGGCGCAACATCGAGGGCCAAAGGGCCTGTACTGCGCTGTATTTTTTCTATGTTCCTAGATGTCACAGTAGAGCAAACAGCCAATGGGGAACTTCAAACCAGCATCTACAGGAAAATAACACATACTGACCAAATATTGAGCTACAGAAGCAAACATCCCAACATCCACAAACAAAGCTGCATTATAGCATTATTTCAACGAGCCACCATACACTGCAGAGCAGAAGAAAATCACCTATACAATGTATCCGAAAAGAACGGGTACCCAATGAACACAGATTTCTCAGCAACAAACCCAAACAAGCAGACAACATGCGTTCAGAAACCCTAGCCACGCTCCCCTACATCAAAGACATCTCTGAAATGACTGCCAGACTACTCCGACCCCTTGGCATTATGGTAGCCCACAAACCCACCAACACACTAAAACAACAGCTAATGAACTTGGAAGACCCTATACAGACATCATGCAAAACTAATGTCATTTACAAAATACCTTGCAAGAACTGTAACAAACATTACATTGGACAAACAGGCAGAAAACTAGCCACCAGAATACATGAACATCGACTAGCCACAAAACGACATGACCTTTCACTGGTATCCTTACATACAGATAAGGAAGGACGCCACTTCAACTGGGACAACACATCCATCCGAGGACAGTTCAAATAGAGACACACACGAGAATTCCTAGAAACATGGCATTCCAACCGGAACTCTATCAACAAACACATTGACTTGGATCCCATTTACTACCCCTGACAAAAAGAACAGGAAATGGCATCACCATGGGAAATGATGTCACCATGGGAAATGATGTCACCAACCCAAGGCAACTCAAACAGATAAATAGAAAGCGGGCTACGCCACTGGCACTTCATTCAGAGGCTCACTGAAGATGTTACCTAGTATGGTGACGAAACATCTGAAAATGAACCTTCCACCTCAGCGAGCAAACCTACATCCAGGACCTTAACCTGAGCTTCAAATCTTCTCAAAACTCACTGATTAGAGCCTGCCTGTTCAGGAGAGATGTTCGGAAGCACTTAAACACACACTCATGGTGGGAGATATTTGGATCTCTTCTACAAACAGCAGGCGTTGCAGGATCAGTTAATTTTAATCTGAGACAGATCTTTATTAAGCAAAGATATTAAGGGATATGGGCCAAAAGGCATATCCATGGAATCCCTACAGTGTGGAAACAGGCCATTCAGCCCAAAGTGTCCACACCAACTCTCCAAAGAGCATCCCACCCAAACCCACCCCCCTGCATTTCCGTTGGCCAACACTATGGACAATTTAGCTTGGCCAATCCACCTAATCTGTGCATCTTTGAACTGTGGGAGGAAACCCACGCAGACACTGAGCACATGGAAACTCTACACAGACAGTTGTGCAAGGGTGGAATCGAACAGGGGTCCCTGGTGCTGTGAGGCAGCAGTGCTAACCACTGAGCCACCGTGCGGGCACAGTGGAGTTCGGCCACAGATGAGCCATGATCCTATTGTATGGTGGACAGACTCGAGGTCTGCTCCTGCTTTTCTGTTCCCATACATATTTAGTCAGCCTGCTGAGGCATGTAATGGCACATTTCTAGAGAAGTTGGGACTTGAAAACACAGGCTATCTGGCTATATTTGCTCTTCCCAGGCAATCTCTAATCCACATACTAACCAGGCCTCAATCTTCTTAGTGTCTTAAGATCAGACAAAAGCAGATTTTTACAGGCCAGTATGGCCATTCCTATGTTCCTATGCACTTAATAAGAAAATAACTGTTTATTACGAACAAATTGTCTTCAATCAATGGCAATTAGGAAGTTTGAATTGCTAACTCCAAATTCTCTATACCCTTTTAAATTCGCCTTTCTCTCACACACGGACGCATGCGTAACATTAAGGATGGAAGTAAATCAGGGAAAACCAGTTTGATAGCACCAGGCCAGATGACAATGTTTCTCTTTCCCTTTCAGTTCTCTGCTGATAGGTCAAGGTTGTTTGCACACCAGAGTTTTCTTTCAGTTATTGGATAGAATTTGTCCTTTCACTGTCTTTAAAGGCTTTTTATTCATCCCTCAAGAGGGGGATTGCAAGGAAAATTGAGTGGAAGATAGCTTGCTGTTACTGGAAACCTTTTGTACCTTCATGCAGGAGAGAGAGAATGACTTTTTGATGCTTTCTGTTTGCAGGCTACATGGTTCTCACTGCATTGGCCCTATATAAGTCACATGGTCAGGAACCAATCAGAACACTGTTGTCAACCCTTGGCCCTTAGTTCCGAACCCATCAGTTCTATGGTGGCTGTTTGTACTCTCACTATTCCAGTAAAACCACAACATGACATGCACCTCGCAACGTGCTCCTACAAACATGATTGTTAAAAGTGCAGCCATCTCTTTGCAGTCGTCTTGGTTTAAATCAATGTCTTTTTATAGTCCACAATCCTAAAAACAAGGGAATTAAATAGATGTGGTCCTTTACACCATAAAATCACACTGTTACCGTCGGTTAGACAGACCAGGCACTAAGTCAATGTATTTGTTTTTCAGATTTCACACCCGTGGACTTGAGTGATTTAAAGAAGAGGGGCATGTCAGATGCTAAAAAGTCTTAAGGGCTCTGCGTTGGCTGGATTTGATCTTTCCTTCAACATCCTCAGGAGCTTCTTTTTGAAGTTTGTTTTCTTTGATCTCTGGCTTGGAGAGGGAATCCAGAGCCTACCCACTTTCTTCCACCAGAATGGATGTCTTGTCAGTTACCTTTAACTGACCTGAGGATGCATGCAGTTGGCATGTGTTTAAAAAAAAACTTGAGTTTGTAGATGGTGCTAATTTTAACTGATTTATTTTCCATCTGTTTCTTCTCCATTTCTGTCGAGAGCTGTGCTCCATTTGACATGTTATGGCCACAATTCAGACTCTGTGGTGTCCTGAGGAGTAGGAGATGCCCTCAGGAGGCATTGTTTAGAAACCCTTCACACTCTGCACTGATTGTAAGTTTTCTCCATAACTTGTTTGGCATTGACGGGCAGGCTGGATGCTCAGAAAGATTGTGATTGGGGTGGAGGCTGGAGGCTGTGGGACAGGAAGTAGCCTAGCGAGTGAAGCAGTATCCTCTGTGACTAAGATTTATTTGTTTAACAATGCCATTGCCGCAGCCAGAGGTTGAGAATGGATTTGATGGAACATTCTGTTTGACTCGCACTGAATGGAGCCAGTTAATAATGTGGGAAAACGAACAGCCCATGTTAAACAGCTGGGCTTAAAACAGTGAACTGTGTGATGGGATCATAAACTGTTTTCTGCAGACAGAGTATAAGTTTGAGTCATTTTAGGTTTGTATTCCAGAGGTTGCTTTCAAATGAGTCTTTAACTATTTTTAAAATGAAAAGTGGGGGTAGGGGGCATGTTGGGGGGGGGGGGAGGGGGGGGGGCGATTTCAGAATAATTTTGTTTTATTTTTTAAATTTTGTATTTTCCACATTCCTGTTTTCTCCACAATATATGATAAACATTGTCAGGTCTGGGTGAGTGAGAATGCAGGCTGGTCTGCAGATTTTATTGTCTGAACTCTCTGCCTCCCACTCTCGCCTGGTGCGCTTTATGCTCTCCAGTCAATAAAGTGGCAGACCTCATACTGAATACTACAGGGGAATTTGATTATCCTTTATCCTGGGACCATGAATCTATCACTCTTTCTGATGGGCGGTTGGCACTTGACTGGTTAGAAACCCAGGTTTCCCCCCCCCCCCCCGCCCCCCAGGAGTCATCCAGCTTTCTAAACAGTGGGTCTCTCTCATTCAGACGGTGCCAGAATCTAAGCTTCCAAATAGATTGGCCCAAGCCTTTCCTTCACCAGCTGCATTCTGGGCGTGAAAGGGTTAAGCATAGTAACCCTCCCTGTGAGACCGGAATTATTACTGATGTTGGCAACTTATCTAATTGATGGAAAAGTATGTATCAGAATCAGTACTCCATTACAGTATCGATACATCACATTCGAGAGCTAGAAGGACAGTGTTCATGAGAGGAACTGTACAATTTCATGAACTTCCCGATGCATAAGTGGGGAAGTGTTGTAAATAAAACTTGCCTTCCATTTATGAGAGGAGTGTTTGTGTCTGTTGTTCGATTCCTATTCATGTGAATGGCCCAGGCAACACAGGAAAGGTTTCTTACAAATTCAAAGGCTGGATGTACAGCAAATCGAACAGTGTTAGAAGTCAACAGAAATTACCACAGACGGTTACAACCGGGAAAGTAGGCAGGCATGACACTCTGCCAACCGGATTCCTTCCTCCCATCAACCAACCAAGTTGTCCCCTCTACCTGTGTTCACCACCCCACCCCTCTCCCCATCCAAACCTCCCCCCTTACCCCCCCCCCCCAAAACCCCCTGGTCCTAAAGAAGGGTTACACCCGAAACATCGACTTCTCCACCTCCTGATGCTGCCTGGCTTGCTGTGCCCTCCCAACCTCCTGCTTGTCTGCCTTGGATTCTAGCATCTGCAGTTTCTTTATTCTACCCGTGTCAGGTGGTAAGTAGCCATGGAACCTAATCCCACTTTCCAGCTTCTAGTCTGCAACCTTCAAAGTTACGGAACTCAAACATAGAACATCAAACAGTCCAGCACAGGAACTGATCATTCGGCCCACTGTGTTGTGCTGAACATGACGCCAAATTAAATTAATCCCTTCTGCCTGCCCTTGGTCCATATCCCTGCATTCCTTCCTTATTCATGTGTTTACCTAAAAGCCCCTTAAACCCCCCTATCGTATCTGCTTCCTCTGCTACCCCTGGCAGCACGTTCCACACTCCCACCACTCTGTGTTAAAAAAGAACTTGCCCCTCTCCTTTGAACTTTCCCCTCTCACCTTTAGTTCATGCTCCCCAGTATTTGACATTTTACCTCTGGGGAGAAAGATTCTGACCATAAACCCTTTCTATGGATCCCATAATTTTACAGCCTTCTATTAAGTCTCCCCTCAGCTTCCACCGCTCCAGAGAAAACAGCCTGCGGTTTTCTAGCCACTCCTTATAGCTCGCACCCTCTAATCCAGGTAAACGTCTTCTACACCCTCTCTTAAACCCTCCACATCCTTCCTGTAATGTGGTGATCAGAATTGAACACAGTACTCAAGTGTGGCCTAATCACAGTCTTATAAAGCTGCAACATGAAATCCTGACTCTTGTACTCCATTCCCCGACCAATAAAAGCAAGCGTGCCATGCGCCTTCTTTACAACAAGATGATAGGCAAATTTAAAAAAAAAATGTTGAGGGTTTCTGCCTTCCATCACCCACTATCCTCTGGGTGAAATGAATTTGCTCTCAAAGCCTCCTACCTCTTACCCCCCAGTCTATGCCACTGCGTACATGCTCCTCAGTAAAGGACCATGAGGCTTTCTTGCCCTTATGTTTCTTTTACGTGTCAGTGAGGTGTCTCATCATCACCTTTATACAGGAGGACTTTCAACCACTGTTTTACAGTCAGGTGGCTGGGGAAATAGTCAAAATAACCGAATCTGTAGGCAATGATCTCCTTGTCCACGTTCAGTTACTTTCGCGATAGTGGAAGAAGGACGAGAAATAACCTGGAGACACAGTGGAATGGGTGAGGGTCTGGCAAGGAAAATGAGCCTCAATAACTTTGGGTCTGGCAAGGAAAATGAACCTCAATAACTTTGGGTCTGGCAAGGAAAATGAGCCTCAATAATTTTGAGAACTACCTAATTTTTTTTTTAGAAAATGCATAAAATCTCTTTCAAGAGCAAAAGCTGTCACGTAACACTTGTTCTTTGTGATATTTATGGATGTTGGGGTGTTTTGGCACTACGTGAATGCTCTGTTGCATTAGAGGGTGTGTGCAATGTATAAAGGCTAATGTGCTTTGCTACATGGCTGATGAGAGAGAGACCTCCAATGGTCATTCAGGAAGGTGCAGGTTTACTCCAACAATGCAGAAAGCTTAACTATTTGAGACAATACATCCATCTCCCTACTTCATACCACTCAATCTAATTCTTCTTTCTTCCTTGTCCTTATCTCGTTTTCCTTTCAATCCAGGTGAATTGGCCATACTAAATTGCCCGTAGTGTTAGGTAAGGGGTAAATGTAGGGGTATGGGTGGGTTTCGCTTCGGCGGGTCGGTGTGGACTTGTTGGGCTGAAGGGCCTGTTTCCACACTGTAATCTAATCTAATCTAATCCATACATTTGGGGTCATTTGGCTGGACGGTTGGATTGTGACACAGACAACAGCACGGGTTTGATTCCCACACTGGCTGAGGTCATCATGAAGGACTCACCTTCTCAACTTTGCCCCTCAACTGCCCTCAGGTTAATCCCATCACTGTTGTCTGTCTCTCTCTATGTCCTCTGGGACTATGATAACTCCACCTTTTATTTTCTCAACTATTCCTTGCGGGAATGAGTTCCATTTCCTCGTCACTCTTTTGCTGAAGAAATCTCACCTCAGTTCCATGTTGGATTGATTGGTGGTGATTTTTGTAAAGTAAAATGTCACAGCTTCTAAGCTTGTACTGATATTCATTGATACTTCACCTCTGTAGTATTACCTCTGATGCACATCTTCCATTGATCCTTTCAACCAGATTCTGACTTGATTATTCCAATTCCCTTCTGGTTACCCTGGCCCCCCACCTTCTCCAGCGCACCCAGGATCCTGTAGTCAGCACCCTACCCTGCATCAAGTCCCTGTCCTCCATCATCCCCCTGAACTACATTGACTCTCAGTTCTCCCATGCTTGAAAATCAAAAATGATCCCATTGTGGTTAAAGTACTCCATGACCTCACCCCTCCCTGTCTCTCACCACCTCCAGCTTCCAATCCCACTCACTGTGAACCCACAGTTCCCATGGTCCTGTCTCGAAACCCCCCCGCCACCCCCCACATCGTCCTCAGCAGCTGGGCAGTGAGCTGCCTACCTGTGTGCAAATCCCTCCAGGATGGCACATCACCCACACTCCCCTTGGAGTTCTGCCTTCGTCCAAATCTGGATTCTCACATTTCCCTCCTCTTTACCATCACAGCCCTCCCCCGCCCTAAAAGAAAATCCCTCTTTAAAATGGCCTAGCTTTGAAAGCGCCTGACTTAAGAACTCCCTCCTTTGGCTCTGTCATGTGCCTTGCGACTTTCCAAAGGTGTTATATAAATGCAAGTTGTTGTTCTGTGGCAACATGTTGTCGGGCCTCAGCAATTCATCTCTCCGCACATCACACACAGCACCCCCCCACACACACACACACACACACCCCACCCACACCCCACCCACACACCC
>NC_057733.1:47596801-47598025 GCF_004010195.1 Chiloscyllium plagiosum | reverse complement strand
ACACCCCCCCCGCACACAGACTCTTGCTCTCGCTCTCGCTCTCACACCGGGAATTATAAAACACATAGCTATGTATTCTGGTGCTGCCCTGAACTGATAGCAATAACCCACTGAGATTTGTTTCTCCTTCCTCAAACCCAACTAAACACACGGGATGGTTCTGCAGAGCTCTTTATGATGAGGGTGTAACTGAATTAATTACCCCAGTGACTAATTTGCATCTGTTTATTAAATTGCTGCTAAATGTGTAATTTTGCCCGTACTGTATAATTACTCCTTTGCACCTAATTGGAACAAAACCACATCCTCTCCTATCAAGTTTTGCCTCAAACTATTTAATTGGGCTGGTTTCGAGCTGAGACCAGCTATTAACATGCCTCCTGGCTTAAATATTTTAATTTAAGTTGATTTTAGTCCAGGTACCAATGCAAGATATTCAAAATACATGTACTTTCTTCTGCCACTTTAGCACGACAGTCCTTCACAATCAAGTGACTTCCAGTTGAAAACAAAGCAATGCTCTAAGTATTCAGCACACCACACAGCACCTTTGGAGAGAAATGAGAGTTACGCTTTTGGGACAATCCTCCCGTGCTCACCACCTCCAGCCCCAACAGAACTGAAGAAAGGTAGCAACAAATATTGAGCTTTTGAATTCGAGCAAGACAGAGAGGCAGGAACAGCAAAAGAGACGTGTTGGGATAGGATGGTGTCCAGGCGACTTTACATTTTTTAAAATTCTCTTCTGGGGTGCAGGCCTCACTGGTTAGACCAGCATTTATTGCCCATCCGTAATTGCCCAGAGTGCAGTGAAGAGTTAACCACATAGCTGTGGGCCTGGAGTCACATGTAGGCCAGACCAGGTAAGGATAGTAGTTTCCTTCCCGAAAGGGCACTAGTTAACCAGATGGGCTTCTCTGACAATTGACAATGAATTCCTGGTCACTACTAGACTCCTAATTACAGTCTTAGAGATGTACAGCATAGAAACAGACCATTCGGTCCATGCCAGCCAGATATCCCATCCCAATCTAGTCCCACCTGCCAGCACCCGGCACATATCCCTCCAAACCCTTCCTATTCATATACCCATCCAGATGCCTTTTAAATGTTGCAATTGTACAAGCCTCCACCACTTCCTCTGGCAGCTCATTCCATACATGTACCATCCTCTGTGTGAAAAAGTTGCCCTTTAGGTCCCTTTTATATCTTTCCCCTCTCACC
>NC_057733.1:47593599-47596058 GCF_004010195.1 Chiloscyllium plagiosum | reverse complement strand
TCCTAGCTGTCTGTTCCCCAGCATTAGGAGCTGAAGACACTGGCTGTGGAGCACTGTGTGGGTGATACTGAAGGTGTGTGAGCTGTTGGATCACTTTTTGCATTGGGAACAAACCTCCTCCGCAAAACAAAGATTGCACAAAGTACAGGATAGAGGCGGAGGTTGTGATCCAAAGTTGTTGAACTCCATACTGAGTCCAGAAGGCTGTAGAGAGTTGAGCTGAAAGATTAGGAGCTGTTCCAGAGCTTGTCTTCATTGGAACATTGACGAGCGTGTGGTACTGGAAAAGCACAGCAGGTCAGGCAGCATCTGAGGAGCAGGGGAATCGACGTTTCGGGCAAAGTCCCTTCATCAATGTCAGGCTTTCATTGGAGCGTGGGCAGCAGGTATAACATTCAAAGTATGAGCAAGACGCAGACCTCAAATGACCTGCTTTTGTTCTTCCTCGGTGAGTGTACCTGCTGGCAGTTTGCAGCACTCATAGCAATTTCTACAGAGTGGAAGCAGGCCATTCAGCCCATCGAATCCACAGCAAGCCTACCCAACCCCCACATTTCCCACGGCCAATCTGCCTCACCTGCACATCTTTGGACTGTGGGAGGGAACCAGAGCATCTAGAGGAAACTGACGCAGCCAAAGGGAGAATGTGCAAACTCCACACACACACACACACACACGCACACACACACAGTGGTTTCAAACATGGGTCCCTGGCTCGCCACTGTGTCTCTGTTTTTGTTTCTCATTTGCACACACAGCAGTACTCGGTGAGCCGGTGGAATTCACTGCAACGGAAACTGGCTGAGCCCAAGACAGTATATGTTTTCAAGCAGGAGGGAGATTTAGCTCTTGTGGCTAAAGTGATATGGGGGGAGGGAGGGGGGGATTTGAATACTGAGCTTGATGATCAGTCATGATCATGTTGAATGGGGGGAAGCAGACGTGAGGATTTGAGTGGCTATTGTCTATGTCTCTTTGTAAATCCCGCAATGGGAAGGTACAGGGCTGTCTGTGATTGTGGCAGAGGTGAGGGCTGTCTGTGATTGTGGCAGAGATGAGGGCTGCAGACGCTGGAGATTGGAGTCTAGATCAGAGTGGTGCTGGAAAAGCACAGCGGGTCAGGCAGCATCTGAGGAGCAGGAAAATCAATGTTTCGGGCAGGAATATGATGAAGGGCTTTTGCCTGAAACGTCAATTTTCCTCGGATTCTGCCTGACCTGCTGTGCTTTTCCAGCACCACTCTAATCCTGTCTGTGAATGTGTTCTTTAGGGAATGAAATTGGGGAGCCTCCCCTGATTTGGCTGAGGTGTGATTGACTATTACCTGCCCTCTGAAATGATCTGGCAGCTGACTCAGTTCAGTTTGGATGGGCCTTGCCAGTAATGCCCACATGCCCTGTAAGAATTAAGAAAGAAAAATGCAACGTGCCAGTCGTACAATTTTGTTGAACAGATACGTTTTGTTTAATAAAGGAAGAGTTTTAGATTTATTAAACTTCAACTGGTCATAAGTAAAATAACAAAGGGCGATCCACCTTCTGCTCATGCACTCCAGTTAGAAGACTATCTCACAGCCAGAAAGTGCTGTCAGGGGGATGAGGAGCTCCTAAAAATGGGAAACGAGAGTCCCGCGACAGTATATTAGAGTGAAGGGCAAGGCTGGTAGATGGAGTGAATGCTGGATGACTAGAAAAGTAGAGACTCTGATCAAGATAAAAAGGAAGCATAGACAGCATGGATCAAGTGAATCCCTGAAGGAATATAAGGGCAATAGGAGTATACTCAAGAGGGAAACCAGGAGGGCAACAAAGGGGCATGAGGTAACTTTTGCAAACATGGTTAAGGTGAATCCAAATGGATTCTACGAGTAGATTAAGGACCAAAAGGTAACTAGGGAGAGAATAGGGCACCTCAAAGATTAACAAGGCCATCTATGTGTGGAACCACAGGAAATGGGGGAGACACTAAATGAGTATTTGCTGGGGAGAAGGGTATGGAAACTGGGGAACATCGGGGAATAAATAGTGATATCTTGACAAGCTTCCATATTATAGACGAGGAGGTGCCGAAGTTCTTAAAACGCATAATGATTGATCAATCCCCAGGACCTGATCAGGTGTACCCCAGAACTCTGTGGGAAGCTAGAGCAATGATTGTTGGGCCTCTTGCTGAGATATTTGTATCATCGATAGTCACATGCGAGGTGCCGGAAGACTGGAGGTTGGCTAACATGATGCCACTGTTTAAGAAAGGTGGTAAGGACAAGCCAGGGAACTATAGACCAGTGAGCCTGGCCTCAGTGATGGGCAAGTTGTTGGAGGGAATCCTGAGGGACAGGATGTACATGTATTTGGAAAGGCAAGGACTGATTAAGGATAGTCAACATGGCTTTGTGCGTGGGAAATCATGTCTCACAAACTTGATTGAGTTTTTTGAGGAAGTAACAAAGAAGATTGATG
>NC_057733.1:47585807-47593273 GCF_004010195.1 Chiloscyllium plagiosum | reverse complement strand
AGAACTAGCCATTTGGATGCAGAACTGGCTCAAAGGTAGAAGACAGAGAGTGGTGGTGGAGGGTTGTTTTTCAGACTGGAGGCCTGTGACCAGTGGAGTGCCACAAGGATCGGTGCTGGGCCCTCTACTCTTTGTCATTTATATAAATGATTTGGATGTGAACATAGGAGCTATGGTTAGTAAGTTCGCAGATGACACCAAACTTGGAGGTGTAGTGGTCAGCAAAGAAAATTACCTCAGGGTACAATGGGATCTTGATCAGATAGGTCAATGGGCTGAAGAGTGGCAGATGGAGTTTAGATAAATGTGAGATGCTGCATTTAGGAAAAGCAAATCATATAAGGACTTATAAACATCACGGTAAGGTCCTAGGGGATGTTGCTGAACAAAGAGACCTTGGAGTGTAGATTCATAGTTCCTTGAAATTAGAGTCATAGATAGATAGGAGTTGGGGTGCTTTCCTTTATTGGACAGAGTTGTGAGTATAGGAGTTGGCAATGTTGCGTTGCGGGTGGTGGTTAGGCCACTGTTGGAATACTGTGTGCAATTCTGGTTACTCTGCTACAGGAAAAATATTGTGAAACTTAAAAGAGTTCATAAAGGATTTACAAGAATGTTGCCGGGATGAGAGGACTTGAGCTATAGGGAGGAGCTGAACAGGTTGGGGCTATTTTCCCTGGAGCGTCGGAGGCTGAGGGTGACCTTGTAGAGGTTTACAAAATCATGAGGGGCATGGATAGGGTAAGTGGCAAAGGTGTTTTTTCCAATGAAGGGGGCAAACAAGAGGGCATTGGTTTAAAATGAGAGGGGAAAGATTTAAAAAGGACCTGAGGGGCAATGTTTTTACACAGAGGGTGGTACGTGTATGGAATGAGCTGCCGGAGGAAGTGGAGGAGGTTGGTACAATTGCAACATTTAAAAGGCATCTGGATGGGTATATTGAATAGGAAGGGCTTAGAAGCCACAAATGTAGGCAAATGGGACTAGATCAGCATGGACCAAAGGACATGTGTCTGTGCTGGAGAACTCGTCGGCTCTACGGAGATTTCCAGGAGATTCCCTCAGTGCCAGGACCCTGATGGTGGGTACTGCTCAGACTGAAGTCTGCGGTCATAGATTCAGGAAATTCCGGGGGCTTTAGCCAGTCTCTATTCCTACAATTCCAGAAGGCAGGTGGGCTTTCACAAATGAGGAAGTGGGGAAGCTAACTTCCTGGGGGGTGGGCAGTGGGAGTGATATGCCCCCCCTGGCTGGGAAGGGGCACCTTCCAATATTATCCTCCCCCCCCCCATATTTCCTGGCGGTTCACAAAAAGAATTGGTGAATCACATTTCCATCCACCTACCCATACCAACCGTGTGAAACCGTCGGAGAAAGTGAGGACTGCAGATGCTGGAGAGTCATGAGTCGAAAAGTGTGGTGCTGGAAAAGCGCAACAAGTCAGGCAGCATCCGAGGAGCAGGAGAGTCATCGTTTCGGGCATGAGCCCTTCATCGGGAAACTGCCTGATTCCTGATGAAGGGCTAATGTCCGAAACATCGATGCTCCTGCTCCTTGGATGCCGCCTGACCTGCTGTGCTTTTCCAGCGCCACACTTTTCGGTGTGAAACCGTTGCCACGGTAACACTGAGTTCATTTGTGCTTTTTGACTGGGCCTGTGTCCAGCAGAGTTTAGAAGGGTGGGGGGCGCAGGGGGATGGGATGGGATGGTGGGGGATCTGATGGGAATGTGTAAAATTCTAAGAGGACGGACCAGATGCAGGGAGGGGGCTTCCCCTGGTTACGGAGTCTGGGACTCAATGGGGAGAAGCAGAGACAGAGGATGAGCCATGCTCACACTGAGGGGTGGAGCAGACCTGAAGGGAATACACCACATAGCGGGTGGATTACCACTTTCAGCGTCATCCCTCCCTTTATCATGGGAAGTGGTAGACACTATTGCGGAGATGATGGCTAGTTGTCCAACCAGCCTATACATACCCAAAAACACCCATCCCCACCCCCTGCCAAAACCACACCTGGTCTGACCAGGTATGATGGAGAACAATTTACAGAAAGGTGTGACTATAAAACCGGTCTCAATATAGGGGAAGCTACCATTAATTTCTGAAAAAAAAAAGACCCACTGGGAAGGAAATCTGCCTACCTATAGTTAACTCTTACCGGCCCAATGAAATGTTTTTTTAGATTAGATTCCCTACAGTAGTGAAACAGGCCCTTCGGTCCAACAAGTCTGTACTGACCCTCCGAAGAGTAACCCACCCAGGCTCATTCCCCTAGCTTATATTTACCCCTGACTAATGTATCTATTACTATGTGCAATTTAGCATGGCCAATTTTCCTGACCTGCACATCTTTGGATTGTGGGAGGAAACCCTCACAGACACGTGGAGAATGTGCAAACTCCACACAGGCAGTCGCCTGAGGCAGGAATCGAACCTGGGTCCCTGGTGTTGTGAGGCAGCAGTGCTAACCACTGAACCACTGTGCCACTCAATGTTCTGGCAAGCCATTCAATTTAAGGATGACTAGGAATAGGCAACATTGGCCAGTCCTGCCAATGATGCCCACACCTCTGAAATAGTTAAAAAAGAAACGTGTGTGGCAATGTGCCAGATGTACCATTTTGTTAAAAAGGATATGTTTTATTTATTAAAGAAAGAGGTTAGATTTATTAATCTTCAAGTAAAGCTGGATCCTGAATCACATGATCATCAATACATCTCGCCCTCCCCAGGGTGCTGCAGACTGGAAGCTTACCCACACCCAACATAATAGGCCAGAGGGTGCTCTTCTCCCCCACATCAGTGGGCTGGTACAGCATTAATGGGCAGAAGGGTCTCCTCCTAGCCTGAAAGCTTTCATTTCGGTGTCCAACAAGATCGCATCAGGCTAAGCAAAAAAGACTACTCGGGGCAGGTGATGGCCTGGTGGTATTATCACTGAACTATTAATCCAGAGGATCCAGGCTGAGGAAGGGCTTATGACCGAAACCTCGATTCTCCTGCTCCTCAGATACTGCCTGACCTGCTGTGCTTTTCCAGCACCACACTCTCAACTCTGATCTCCAGCATCTGCAGTCCTCCCTTTCTCCTATCTCATTGTCTGTCCACCTTTGGAATGACTGTCACTTTCTTTCTATTAATTTTTAATAGACAATAACACTATTGACTATAAAACGCTTTTGTTTCTATTAATCCAGAGACCCAGAGGAACCTGGACTCGAATTGTCACATGGTGGAATTCAAATTCTGGATTTAAGAGTTTAATGATGTCGATTGCCAGGAAAAAAAGCCCCACCTGGCTCACTAATGTCCCCTCAGTGAAAGAAACTGCCTTCTGGCTTCTCTTGTGACAAAGACTTGGCCAGTGCCAACCTCCAAGAAAGTCAGGGATTGAGCATGGAACGCACGCACGCCAGCTGTGCCCGGGGATGTATGGCTGGTGTTAATTATGGTTGAGGTGTCTTTACCACAGTAACATTGGGTAACCGCTTTTGTGTGAAATGAGATTGTACAACATGGGCTGGCTTCACCAGAGGAGTGCATAGTCACCCAGGGGTTAAATTACAGCTACTCTAAGCCACTTCTATGGATCTAAACAGCGTGGAATCAGGTGTGGGTCTGTCAGATACTCAGCTCTCCTCACACTGTATGATGTTGCTATGCCCTGTTTGCCTGTGCTTCTCTCTCTTTCTCTTTAACAATTTCTCAAACCCTGGCAGAAAAAAAACAAGTGTAATGTTTCAAAAACAAGTCAATTTATGACACAGGCACTTGGAGCTTTTCATAATGGCCACTTACTTGGGAACATTGCCATCTCTCTCCAGAGTGTTAATACCAGAGGTGTTCATTAATCACTCCAAATTGCTCAGGACGTGTGTGTTTATCTAAGCAAGCGAACACCAGCTCAATGGTCTTGTGTGTTATTAGCGCTTGGATCGAATTAATTAATTGCTTCTGTAAACAATGGTTCGTAGAAGGTAAGCTGTGCCTTCAGAGTCCCAGCTCATTCCTGTTCTAAATGCTGGTTAGCTCCTCACACTGTGAACAAACCATGTCCTCAAAGTAACCCAGGCAACAGATGCAGCTTTCAGTATGTTCCTGCTCTCCACAGGCTGAATGCACTCTGTGTTGCTGTTTATGCAGGGAGAGCATGTCCCTGCAGCAACATGCACTTTCACCTCCATCTTCTGCCTCTGCATCATGACAGTAGTGACTCCAAACATATGACTGACCAGGATTCTCCGTTACTCTTACTGCCTGCCACTAATGTGTGCATTGGCAGTATTTGCAGATCGATAATCAATGTTTGACCCCCAGAGGCAAAGATGCAGCCCACTGCAACAGGAGACCTCACACCCAGAAGATCAACTCTCAGTTCTTCACAGTGTGGGAGCAGACCATTTGGCCCATTGAGTCCACACCAACTCTCTGACGAGTATCCTACTCAAACCCACCACATCCCCATGACAGTGGCACGGTGGTTCAGTGGTTAGCACTGCTGCCTCCCAGTGCCAGGGTCCCAGGTTCGATTCCAGCCTCGGGTGACTGTCTGTGTGGAGTTTGCACGTTCTCCCAGTGTCTGTGTGGGTTTCCTCCGGGTGCTCCGGTTTCCTCCCACAGTCCAAAGATGTGCAGGTTGGGTGAATTGGCCACGCTAAATTGCCCGTAGTGTTCAGGGCTGTGTAGGTTAGGTGCAGTAGTCAGGGGTAAATGTAGAGAAGTAGGGGAGTGGGTCTGAGTGGTTTACTCTTCGAAGGGTCGGTGTGGACTTGTTGGGTCAAATGGCCTGTTTCCACACTGTAGGGGGATTCTATGAACCCCACATTTCCCATGACTAATCGCCATAGCCTACACATCCCTGAACACTCTGGGCAGTTTAGCATGGCCAATTCAGACCTGCTCCAGGTCTGGACTGTGGGAAGAAACCGGAGAACCCGGAGGAAACCCACACAGACACGGGGAGAATGTGCAAACTCCCACAGACAGTTACCCGAGGCTGGAATCGAACCTGGGACCCTGGCACTGGGAGGCAGCAGTACGAACCACTCTGTGGGTGTGATGCAGATTTTTATAATAGGAAAAGATGGCAAGAGTTGGTTTGGGCAGTGGAAGGTCATTGTGATTATGGGAAGGGCTGAGGATGGAGGAGCTAGGGCCTGGGAGGGAGGGGAGTAAGTGGCTTGAATATGCAGCCAGCAACTACTCCCACTGGAATCACTAGGTGAGGAGCAGCAGCTCAGATGATAACGTTCCCTGCCTGAGAGATGGAGAGTGCAGTTGACCTGAAGGGAAGTAGAGGTCTCAGTGGAGACTGAGGATGACCTTGTGGCCCACACAGTCTTCCTGAAGCCCTTCCTGAAGAAGGGCTTATGCCCGAAACGTCGATTCTCCTGTTCCTTGGATGCTGCCTGACCTGCTGCGCTTTTCCAGCAACACATTTTCAGCCCACACAGTCTGTTTGGCTCAGCCACCACAAACAGCAATCTGGTTATTATCATTAAATAAACACTTTAAATATCCTGACTGCCTCCGAACTAGTAACTAACAGGAACCTGGTAGACGATAATCAATAACAATTCCTAACGCTCCCTGTACACCCCATTCAGAGACCGGCTTTTAACCTGCTTCCCTCAGTATTCAAGATGGTCAGTTTTGAGACACCCTCTGCCACACATTGGCTTACTCTAATTATGTGCAGCGTCCTTTCTCATCTTATGCCTGAAACGTTGACTCTCCTGCTCCTCGGATGCTGCCTGACCTGCTGTGCTTTTCCAGCACCACACTCTCGACTCTGATCTCCAGCATCTGCAGTCCTCACTGCCTCCTTTCTCATCTTCTGTCCACCTTTGGAATAATTAAAACGAGGAGGCCATTCATTCCTTCTGACAGGTGCTGGCAGTGGGTGAAGTTGTGAGTCTTTCTCACGCCTGTGAGTTTGCAGTTTTAATTCAATCGCAGGCAGGTTGGCCAACATACCCTAGGGTAGCAGTGCAGAGAGAGGGGGCACCCAACGGCTGCAGTAAGCACAAACAGCCACCAAGTGGCAGCAGATCTCCATTCCTGTGTGTCCCCACAAACTATTCAGTTCAAGAGCAGTGACGAGGTCTGATTTTAACTGTTAAAAATCACACAACACCAGGTTATGGTCCAACAGGTTTGTGTGAAAATACAAGCTTCAACGGAGGAGCAGCGCTTCAAAAGCTTGTGATTTCAAATAAACCTGTTGGACTCTAAGCTGGTATCGTGTGATTTTCAACTTTGAGAAATGAAGGCTGGGTCGGTGGTGATCTAAGAGAAGTCTTCACAATGACGATCGCGAGGAGACAGAGAGAAAGTTTCCTATTGTGGGGAAGAGGAGGACTAGAGGCTAGTGATAGTCCCAAGAAATCCAATAGGGAATTTGGAATTCACCAGGAAGGAAGTCACTATCACGGGGAATGGTTGATGGGGAGAGACCAGGTGGGTTGGAGAGAAGGGTTGGGCACACAGATGAGGAAGAAGCGACCAGAGGGATGTCAAGGTCGATTCAGATCAGCTGCATTCTCGTCCTTCTGTGGAGGAGGTGC
The DNA here is from genome assembly GCF_004010195.1 of Chiloscyllium plagiosum. NCBI lineage: Eukaryota > Metazoa > Chordata > Chondrichthyes > Orectolobiformes > Hemiscylliidae > Chiloscyllium > Chiloscyllium plagiosum. The sequence continues at coordinate 47,586,702 of NC_057733.1, read as the reverse complement.
AAGTGGTTTGGAATCTCCAGTACGGACCAGATGGGCTGAATGGCCTGCCCCTGTGCTTTATTTCTGGTGTCATTCCCCAGGAGAATGTGCTGAAGCCCTGGCTGGAGGCTGTGAACACAGAGTCGAAGGACACAGCAGGAAGGAGCGCGAGGCAGAATGGAGTGTCCGGGAGAACATCGCCGAGGGAGCGGAGAGAGCTCATTCCCTGATTTCCACAACAGTGGAAATTGTGAATCTTACCCACCTGCCATGGCAGGGATAACTAGACAGTGCAGAATGAACACTCAGTGTCCCAGAGGACATGGTGCACCAGAGCTGAGGAACGATGGAGTTCTCTAGAAGCTGAGAACCAACACCAGGCCCGGTAAACCGCTCAGAACGATGGACCAGCGACCATCCTGAGAGACCGTGGTCAGCCCAGGGCTAGAGAGGTTTTCACAGAGAATGACACTCCTCACCGATAAACCCCTCTTCACATCTTCACCGTACACTCCTCACCAATAAACCCCTCTTCACATCTTCACCGTACAGTCCTCACCGATAAACCCTCTTCACATCTTCACCGTACACTCCTCACCGATAAACCCCTCTTCACATCTTCACCGTACACTCCTCACCGATAAACCCTCTTCACATCTTCACCATACACTCCTCACCGATAAACCCTCTTCACATCTTCACCATACACTCCTCACCGATAAACCCTCTTCACATCTTCACCGTACACTCCTCACCGATAAACCCTCTTCACATCTTCACCATACACTCCTCACCGATAAACCCTCTTCACATCTTCACCATACACTCCTCACCGATAAACCCTCTTCACATCTTCACTGTACACTCCTCACTGATACACCTTCTTCATATCTTCACCGTACACTCCTCACCGATA
>NC_057733.1:47583210-47585443 GCF_004010195.1 Chiloscyllium plagiosum | reverse complement strand
TCTTCACATCTTCACCTTACACTCCTCACTGACAAATCCCTCTTCACATCTTCACCGTCCACTCCTCACCGATAAACCCATCTTCACATCTTCACCGTACACTCCTCACCGATAAACCCCCTTCACATCTTCACCGTACACTCCTCACCGATACACCCTCTTCACATCTTCACCGTACACTCCTCACTGACAAACCCGTCTTCACATCTTCATCGTACACTCCTCAACGATACACCCTCTTCACATCTTCATCGTACACTCCTCACCGATACACCCTCTTCACATCTTCACCGTACACTCCTCACCGATAAACCCCTCTTCACATCTTCACCGTACAATCCTCACCGATACACCCTCTTCACATCTTCACCGTACACTCCTCACCGATAAACCCCTCTTCACATCTTCACCGTACACTCCTGACTCCTCACTAACAAACCCCTTTTCACATCTTCACCGTACACTCCTCACCAATAAACCCTCGTCACATCTTCACCATCCACTCCTCACCGATAAACCCCTCTTCACATCTTCACCGTAGACTCCTCACCGATAAACCCCTCTTCACATCTTCACCGTACACTCCTCACCGATACACCCGCTTCACATCTTCACCATACACTCCTCACCGATACACCATCTTCACATCTTCACCGTACACTCCTCACCGATACACCCTCTTCACATCTTCAACGTACACTCCTCACCGATACACCCTCTTCACATCTTCACCGTACACTCCTCACTAACAAACCCCTCTTCACATTTTTACTGTACACTCCTCCCCGATACACCCTCTTCACATTTTTACCGTACACTCCTCACCGATAAACCCCTCTTCACATCTTCACCGTACACTCCTCACCGATATACCCTCTTCACATTTTTACCGTACACTCCTCACTGATAAACCCCTCTTCACATCTTCACCTTACACTCCTCACTGACAAATCCCTCTTCACATCTTCACCGTCCACTCCTCACCGATAAACCCATCTTCACATCTTCACCGTACACTCCTCACCGATAAACCCCCTTCACATCTTCACCGTACACTCCTCACCGATACACCCTCTTCACATCTTCATCGTACACTCCTCACCGATACACCTTCTTCACATCTTCACCATACACTCCTCACCGATAAACCCCTCTTCACATCTTCACCGTACACTCCTCACCGATACGCCCTCTTCACATCTTCACCGTACACTCCTCACAGATAAACCCCCTTCACATCTTCACTGTATACTCCTCACCGATACACCATCTTCACGTCTTCACCGTACACTCCTCACCAATACACCCTCTTCACATCTTCACCGTACACTCCTCACCGATAAACCCCTCTTCACATCTTCACCGTACACTCCTCTCCGATACACCCTCTTCACATCATCACCGTACACTCCTCACTAACAAACCCTTCTTCACATCTTCACCGTACACTCCTCACCGATAAACCCCTCTTCACATCTTCACCGTACACTCCACCGATAAACCCCTCTTCACATCTTCACCGTACACTCCTCACCGATACACCATCTTCACGTCTTCACCGTACACTCCTCACCAATACACCCTCTTCACATCTTTACCGTACACTCCTCACCGATATATCCCTCTTCACATCTTCACCGTACACTCCTCTCCGATAAACCCTCTTCACATCTTCACCGTAGACTCCTCACTAACAAACCCTTTTTCACGTCTTCACTGTACACTCCTCACCGATACACCCTCTTCACATCTTCACCATCCACTCCTCACCGATAAACCCCTCTTCACCCTCTTCACATCTTCACCATCCACTCCTCACTGATAAACCCCTCTTCACATCTTTACCGTACACTCCTCACCGATATATCCCTCTTCACATCTTCACCGTACACTCCTCACCGATAAATGACTCTTCACATCTTCACCGTACACTCCTCACTGATAAATGACTCTTCACATCTTCACCATCATCTCCTCAACAACAAACTGCTCCTAGCAATAAAAAAAAGTCTTGTTGTCCGATTGGAGTTAAAGGAAATCTGGAAATTTGGAAATTTGGAACAGTGAGAATGCAATTGAGCCCAACAACCAATGTCCTTTCACATGTCTTGGTTCCCCCCAACTCTTTGTCTGCTTTCTGGTCTCTCTCTCACCCCCGCTCTGTCTGTCCCCTCTGTCTGTCAACCCCCCCTCTTTCTGTCTCTCCTCCCTTGCTCTGTCTCCCCCCCTTCTC
>NC_057733.1:47578235-47583182 GCF_004010195.1 Chiloscyllium plagiosum | reverse complement strand
CTCCTTCTCTCCCTTTCTCTCTCTCTCCACCCACTCTGTGTCTGTCTCCCTACCGTCTCCCCACTCTCTGTCTTCCCCCTCATCTCTCCCCTTATTGTCAGTGATACCAGTCTGTGCGTGTATGTGTGTATTTGTGTGTATCTGTTTGCCTATGTCTGTGTCTGTCTGCCTGTGTGTATCTGTGTCTGTGTGTATCTGTGTGTCTGTGTGTATCTGTGTGTGCCCCAAATCCCTTCAGAAATATACCAGTGAAGCAAAACAAAAGGACTGTGGATGCTGGAAATCAGAAACAAAACCAGAAGTTGCTGGAGAAACTCAGCAGGTCTGGCAGCATCTGTGGAGAGAAAGCAGAGTTAACGTTTTGAGTCCAATGACGTTTCACCAGATTGTGTTGAGTTTCTCCAGCACAGAGTCACTAGTTACTGTCCATCTGTATTGGTCGGTCTGTACCCACCCCATCATACAAGATTTTTCAAAGAGAGCTCTCTTACGCTGAGCTCTGTCATGGCCAGAGCAAACGTCTCCTGGGCCTCCTCCACACCTCACTGAGAAAACACAGTGTTCCTAATGACTCAAGAGAATCTCTTACCCTGGAATACCCAAACTCCCGTAGTGGCAAATATCTCAAACATCTGCAACACACTCAATGTAGGTCAAGGAGGAGGGGAGGGGAGAGGGGAGGCAGTGAAAATCTGAGCATCCAACCTAGCAGCTTCAGCAACCCCCAGCAGGGGGCACTCTGTACTGAACTGTACAGTCACCTCAAGCCTGGAAGCATGATACTGATGGAGTTTGGGACAAACCCATTTTGTTCGCCTCCATTTGAATTTTAATTAGTTGAACAAACACATCCTGTCAGACAATGTGATCCTTAGAGAAAGGGCCCAGCGGTTGTCTCAGTTTGGAGCTGAGAGGATTTATTGACTGTCAGACAGTGTTAATGAATCTCACAGCTTCTGTTACAGCCACTCTGGTACTGCTCCCTGACTCCTGGAGATTTATCTCTGACACCAGGCTTGAGTTACTAACTCTCAGGGACACCCCAGCTTCCAATGGTGTCTGATTCATAGACTCAACCCTGGGCAGTGACCAGTCAATACAGCAGTTGAGAGGGTGTTGCTGGAAAAGCACAGCAGGTCAGGCAGCATCTGAGGGCGCTGAGCTGGAAGGTTGTTTTCAGATGTTTCATCACCATGACTAGGTAACATCACCAGTGAGAGTCTCTGAGGAAGTGCTGGTAGCATGGCCTGCTCTCTATTTATGGGTCTTGGTTTCTTAAGGTGGGTGATGTCATTTCTGGTTCTTTTTGTCGAGGGAAGATAGATAGGGTCAAAATCGATGTGTTTATTGATGGGGTTCTGGTTAGAATGCCATGCCTCTAAGAATTCTCGTGTGTGCCTTTGTTTCACCTGTCCTAGGATGTGTGTGTTGTCCCAGTCAAAGTGCTGTCCTTTTTTGTCTGAATGTGTGTCTGAATGCCTTTTATACTGTGAACTATCTTCTTGAGTCTCTGTACTTGTACAAGTTGGGGTTCAAACAACAGACGGCAGAGTTATCAATCGGGGTTTTCAACATTAATTTCCTGGTCATTTTTACTGTTTTATTTCAGCTGCACTCAAAGTTTCTTGTACTGACTTCGCATCGTTTAATCCTGTTTTCTTCTGGATTCTTAGTCTAGCCATTGGTCAGCATTCTGATGGAAGGGCATGGGTATGGAACATTAACTTGGCATCTCTCTCTCTCTCTCACTGCAGAAACTGTCAGAGCTGCTGAACAGTTTCACTTTTGATTTTCTCATTTTGGTTTTCCAGCATCTGCTTTCAGACCAGCTGCAGAGTACAAAGTCCTTGACTCTGAGCTGGTTTGGATCCAATGTTTGCTCAAGGTATGATGAAACTTTACAAAGTTGGCAAATGCCATACTATCAAGGGAGTGAAGACAGTGTATTTACAGCAGGAAGCTGCAAATGGCAAACACTTTACACTGACAGGAAATTTTAACAGCGTATACCAACTGTACACAGTGAGGATGAGCAGAGAACCCGTGGGCCCTGTTACCCCAGGAAGGTGAGATCTTGTTGTTTGACCATTCCCAGTTCACAAGGAGCCTTGATACCCGCCTCCAAAGGGTTACCAAACCTGATGGTTATCTCCAATCCCCAACCCTACCGCTCTCATCCCTTAGCTAGCCTGGACAGTGACTTACCTTACCCCTGGCCTGCTCCACATGGGAAACAGAGAGGAATTTCCCTGTGAAGGTGATTATGACTGCTCGATAAACTGAGATGTCGAACAAGCGATGGGTTCGGGAAGGTAGTGCAGATTCACAAAGTGTTATCTCTCTGGTCAGGATATGACTAGGCCATCACTGCATCACAGCGTGTGACCTGAGGGCATTAAGGTCTCGGACTCTATCTTACCCAGGGATCACTTAAAGCATGGCACACTACTGGAGGCTTGCTTCTTGTGGTAAACCACTGGCTTAATATTAACCCAGACACTTATGTCCCTGACGACTGTAACATTTGTATATAATTGCTAGTCGCAATAAATATCCACTGAAACCTTCAACATCATGATGTCCATGCTCCGTTTCTTATGTTACGAGAGATAAATATAAATATTGTCGTATCAGGTAAAACATCTGGTGTGGATAAAGTTCATGAAGTTGAGGATTGTCATTCTGAAGGTTCTTGGAATCAAAATGTTATCTCAACTTTCTCTCCGCAGGAGCTGTCAGACTTATTGACGCAGAGCATCAGCAATTTCTGCCTTTCTTTGAGATCCATAGTTCCTGGTTGTATTATATTGAGGGTTGTAAGCTCAGCCATGATGTCATTGAATGGCGGAGCTGACTTCAGGGGCTGAATGGACCACATCGCCCCCTGCATCTTATAAAGCACTCCTTACTTTGTTAAATGCCAGTCCTAACTTACTGCAGCAGGATGCATTTCCTTTGAGAGTGTAAGTGCAATGGGTTATTTGAAAGTGCAAGAGCAGATCAAGGAAGACTTGCATTCGTCCAATGCTCATTATGACCACTAGATGTCTCAAAGCTCTTTACAGCCAATGAAGTGCTTTCAGGGTGGTGTCACCATGGGACCGTCAGAAATGTGGCAGCTAATGTGTACACGCGAAATCCCAAAAACAGCCACGGGATAACGACCAATTTGTTTTAGTGATGTTAAACTGTTAAATATTATTCCAACTCCAGGAATAATTCCCTCGCTCTGATTCAATGTATCATCACGGAATCCAGAATATGCCCCTCTGACAGTGCTGCACTCCCTCAGTACTGACCCTCTGACAGTGCTGCGTTCCCTCAGTACTGACCCTCTGACAGTGCAGCACTCCCTCAGTACTGGCCCTCCGACAGTGCGGCACTCCCTCAGTACTGACCCTCTGACAGTGCTGCGCTCCCTCAGTACTGACCCTCCGACAGTGCGGCACTCCCTCAGTACTGACCCTGTGACAGCGCGGCACTCCCTCAGCACTGACCCTGTGACAGTGCGGCACTCCCTCAGTACTGACCCTCCGACAGTGCTACGCTCCCTCAGCACTGACCCTGTGACAGCGCAGCACTCCCTCAGCACTGACCCTGTGATAACGCGGCACTCCCTCAGTACTGACCCTCTGACAGTGCTGCGCTCTCTCAGCACTGACCCTGTGACAGCGCAGCACTCCCTCAGCACTGACCCTGTGACAGTGCGGCACTCCCTCAGTACTGACCCTGTGACAACGCGGCACTCCCTCAGCACTGACCCTGTGACAGCGCAGCACTCCCTCAGTACTGACCCTGTGACAGTGCGGCACTCCCTCAGTACTGACCCTGTGACAGTGCTGCGCTCTCTCAGCACTGACCCTGTGACAGCACAGCACTCCCTCAGCACTGACCCTGTGACAGCGCAGCACTCCCTCAGCACTGACCCTGTGACAGCGCAGCACTCCCTCAGCACTGACCCTGTGACAGCGCAGCACTCCCTCAGCACTGACCCTGTGACAGCGCAGCACTCCCTCAGCACTGACCCTGTGACAGCGCAGCACTCCCTCAGCACTGACCCTGTGACAGCGCAGCACTCCCTCAGCACTGACCCTGTGACAGCGCAGCACTCCCTCAGCACTGACCCTGTGACAGCGCAGCACTCCCTCAGCACTGACCCTGTGACAGCGCAGCACTCCCTCAGCACTGACCCTGTGACAGCGCAGCACTCCCTCAGCACTGACCCTGTGACAGCGCAGCACTCCCTCAGCACTGACCCTGTGACAGCGCAGCACTCCCTCAGCACTGACCCTGTGACAGCGCAGCACTCCCTCAGCACTGACCCTGTGACAGCGCAGCACTCCCTCAGCACTGACCCTGTGACAGTGCGGCACTCCCTCAGTACTGACCCTCTGACAGTGCTGCGCTCCCTCAGTACTGACCCTCCGACAGTGCGGCACTCCCTCAGTACTGACCCTCTGACAGTGCTGCGCTCCCTCAGTACTGACCCTCCGACAGTGCGGCACTCCCTCAGTACTGACCCTCTGACAGTGCTGCGCTCCCTCAGTACTGACCCTCCGACAGTGCGGCACTCCCTCAGTACTGACCCTCTGACAGTGCTGCGCTCCCTCAGTACTGACCCTCCGACAGTTGACAGCGCGGCACTCCCTCAGTACCGACCCTGTGACAGAGGGGTCAAAGGTTATAGGTTAAGGAAATTTTCATCAAAAGAAATTTTCTCAGTGCTTCATCTGCCACATTCTCTCGGCAATTCCCTGACCCCATTTTCTATCTGAAGGAAAGGCTCCAGCTGTGTTAACTGTATAATTCCTGGTTTGAACTGTTCTCCCCATTGTCTCCCCCCAGTTGTTGAACTCCTTTCATTTTCCATATGCTGAGGAACCCCTCAGTGCGATATCATGTTGGCTCCAGTGTTCAAATATCTCCCTCCTCCTCCCCGTTCCTTGG
>NC_057733.1:47575703-47577735 GCF_004010195.1 Chiloscyllium plagiosum | reverse complement strand
ATCAGGTGCTTTTACAGGAGAATCTCTCAGGAAGGTTTGGAGGAATAGTCAGCGTTGAGTTGTGATTGGGGATGTGGCATTCTTGGAAAAGTGTTTCTCAAAGCTTTGATTTTCCCCACTCCATCCACTGAGGTAAGGTGCATCAATAAGCTGGTACCAAGGCCGAAAGAGTCAGTCCTTCACCCCCACCTTCTCTCTGTCTCAGGTGAAGACCATTGCTCCTGCTTTACTTGCTTCTGGTGTTACCAAGTGTGGTGCTAGAAAAGCACAGCAGGTCAGGCAGCATCCGAGGAGCAGGAGAATCGACATTTCCTGCATAAGCCCTTCATCAGGAATGCTCCTTGTTTCCCTAATATGACAAACGGAGGAAAAGAGCCAGTACGCCAGACTGCTCTCAGAATCTCAGCCTTGGCCCAGGGCAGGCAGAAGCCTTTCTGCCCATTGTGTCTATACTGGCTCATCAAATCAAGGTCATTATCTAGTGCCAATTTCCTACTATTTCCCCGTGCCCTTACACACTATTTTGAGCAAATGAGCATCCAATGCCTTTTTGAATTGGGCGATGCCTGTTTGCTGAGTGCTTGCTGTCTGGGAAAAGGCAGGAAAGTGGAATTGAGAATTGTCAGATCATGATTTCACTGAATGGAGGTCAGACATTCTGAATCTGTGCAGAGAGAAGCAGAGTTAATATTTACCAGACTCGAAGCATTAACTCTGTTTTTCTCTCTCCACAGATACTGCCAGACCTGCTGAGTTTCTCCAACACTGTCTGTTTTTCCATGTAATAGACTGTCCACTTCCTTTGGTTTATATTATTGGAGTTTGTGGGAAGTTTTGTTTGTTTCAGGAATGCAGCTGATGGAGAAAACATGTCAAATTGGACAGTTGGACATAGACCGCCCAGAACATCAGAAAGCCCTGTGTACTATCAGTATCCTGTGGAATCCGACCCAGTGGCCCAATCCCACCAGGACAGTTGGGTAATTTAAAGTCACATTCAACAGAGTAAAATATAATGTATGGAATAAAGAAGAGCATCTCAGTTATGGTGATTGTGATTATAACAAAACTCCTTTGGAAAGGTAACTGCTGACCTTACCTGGTCTGACTTACACATGACTCCAGACTCACAGCAATGTGGTCAACTCTTAATGCCCTGGCAAGGCACACAGGAATAGGCAATAACTGCAGGCCCAGCCAGTGACACTCAGATCCCATGGAACAGTGAGATAGTGAGGTACTAGCCTCCTTAACTGACCCTCATCACTGAGACTTGGGAATCACCTTCATTATCTCCTCTGTCCTGCAACTCCTCCTGGGTAATAGGTAACCCCACAGGCCTGCAGACCCAGCACCTTCCAGACCCACAGCCACTTCCATCTAGAAGGTCAAGGGCAGAGGATATATGGGAACACCACCCCCTGCAAGTTCCCCTCCAAACCACTCCCCATTCTGACTTCACAGTCACTGGGTCAGAATCCTGGAATTCCCTCCCTAAGGGCATTGTGGGTCAACTCACAGCAGGTGGGCTGCAGAGGTCTAAGGAGGCATGACCACCTTCTCAAGGGCAACCAGGAATGGGTAATAAATGCTGGCAGTGCCTATATCCTGGGAATGACTAAAGAAAGAAACATCTGAGTGGCTCCCTTCGCATTGCCTGTGCTTTTAACTCGGTGACATTAACTTGAGGACTGGCTACAGGGAGAAAATATCTGAAACGCAGGAGAAAGCAGATGGTATTGCTGTCTGTGAAATGCTTCATTCTGTGTCAGTTTGACAGGGCAATATAACGTCACTTTGAAAGGAAGCTTAGACTCTCTCCTCAGATACTGGGGAACGTGGATGTTTCTTGAGTTGGAAATTTGTGATGTGGTAAATTATCCACCAATGAATAGTGTGTGCCTTCACACCCAAAAGCATCTGCCGGGTGTGTGTGCCTCTGTGTGTGTGTTTATGAGAGAGAGTGTGTGTGTGTGTGTATCTATGTGTGTGTGCGCGAGAGTGTGACTATGTGTGTGTGTGTGAATGAGTG
>NC_057733.1:47570052-47574569 GCF_004010195.1 Chiloscyllium plagiosum | reverse complement strand
AGTGAGAGTGTGTGAGTGTGAAAGAGTGTGTGTGTGTATGTAGTGTGTTAAAGTGTGTGTGTGTATGTGAGTGAGTGTGAGTGTGTTAGAGAGTGTGTGTGTTAGTGTGTGTCTACGTGAGTGAGAGTGAGTGAGTGTGTGTATGTAGTTTGTTAAAGTGTGTGTGTATGTGAGGGAGAGTGAGTGAGAGTGTATGTGTGTATGTGAGACTGCTCTCAGTGACCAAGTCTGGAGGGGTGCTGTGTCTGAGCTGCTGTTCCAGCTGTTTCATTCACTGCTTTTCGTACATCAACTGTCAGCTTGTTTAAAACCTGGGACCCTCACTCATTCCCAAGGGACCGGGCGCCACTCATCCTGGGGTTCCTCTGTGTTCCTGCTGTCTGGCTGGCTATCCCAGTCACTGACCCCTGGCTGTGAGCTCCCAAACTCAGGAACATACACCATTCCTACTCATTGTGGCCGCACTGCTCTCCCCTTGCCCCATGGCCCTCAGAAGCCAGGTCCCCCTCTCTTCCCTTCAGAGGGGGATCATTTCCTGTCCTGTACAACATGACCTCCCAGCACCTATACTAAATATGCCGACCAATAAAGGAAAGCATACCAAACGCTGCCTTCACTATCCTATCTACCTGCGTTTCCACTTTCAAGGAACTATGAACCTGCACTCCAAGGTCTCTTTGTTCAACAACACTCCAAAGACATCGAGGAATTGTTTTGGCTGGGTGTGTGGAAACAAGCATGTTGTGTATACTGTGCCAGAAGAGTCAGAGATAGGGCAGCGAGATACCAACGTTTACTGCAGGGTAACATTACACATCACAAGGCACCGCTAGTCTAGAGCACACATTTAATCCTGGGGTAAACAGGTATGGTTCCACTTAGATTACAGTCCTGATTATTTCATGCTGTGCTCTGCTTGTGTTCCTAGGTCTGGCTCAACAGCCATAGAAACTTTGCTGTGTGTGAATATTGGCAAGTTCTACAAAGAATGGTCCGCATTGACATAGCACCTTTCAAAACCTTAAGGTGACTCGCAGGCCAACTTTGGCAGGTGCACCAACCGCTGCAGTCTGGGAAGCGCACAGCAAGATCCCACGAGTGACCAGTTACTTTCCTTCCTTTTACTTTTGGTGACGTTAATTGAGAGATAACAGTGGTCAGGATACCAAGGCCAACTCCCATTCCTCTTCCTCGGAAGATTTAATGGGATCTTTAGGCAGTCCCAATAGCTTCAGATTGACACCTGAATGAAAAGGTGGTTTCTCCCATGCTGTAGTTTGGGGGAATCTCTCTACCGTGGTGAGGTGTGGATGTGAAGCAAATAGCATTATTTCAGGAATAACTTAATGCCCAAGTTCTGCCTCATTTAATTTTCCAATGGGCTTCCTGATAGGTAGCCAGATCTCAGCACTATTGCAGAAAGAGGCCATTCGGACAAATGACAGATTCCTCCCCCAAAGAGCACCCAACCCAATCGAGCCACACCACCCCCATAACCCCACATGGGGCTTTTGTTTACCCAGTCTAACCCAGCTAGCCTGCACGATGGGCCGACCTACCTAACCCACACATCTGGGACTGTGGGAGGAAACCAGAGCAAACCCAGAGGGAACCCATGCAGGCATGGAGAGACTCCACTCGGTCACCCCAAGGCCGGAATTGAACTTGGATCCCTGGCGCACAGCTGGTCTCCTGGGACTGTGCCTGAGCGGCTGTGCTTTCCCAGCGCCACACTGTTTGACTTAGGGCATAGAACATCGAAAAGTACAGCACAGAACAGGCCCTTTGGCCCACGATGTTGTGCTGACTTGAAACACCGCACCACCACCCCACCTCCCCCCCCACCCTCCGCCCAAATTGACAAATTGAAAGCAAGGCTGATTGTTGCTTGTAGGATCACAACATGATAAGAGCGCTGCCTGGTTTTCAATCCAGGAAGGACAGACTGTTACAGCGGGTTATCATCCATGCGGCAACTCCGCAGCAGAGTCCTGCAGCCTCCCTGGGGAGAGAGTAACAAGACTTAACGTTTCCAATCTGGAAAGATTGTCCTTCAGAACTTCAGTGAACGTTCCCAGCGTCCGGAATATTTAGACTTGCTGCGTTGTTAGCATCTCTCATCCCAAGATGAGCAAACCCAATGCAGATGATCGATGGAACCCTGGACCTTCCTGGTTTCCATGTGAACCACGGCCCATTGCTATCCCATATCCAGCTACATCTGTTTATAAACGGACCTGCAGGCTCTCAGTGCTGTGCTGGTTGCCTTGACAACTTAAAGTAACAAACCCCAGGCGTGGGTTGAGGGGTTTTCAACATGGGATACCAATGGGTTCTTGGTACCTATTAGGCGTTCTCAAAAACACTCGAGAGAATTAAATGCTATACTTAGCTCTGCTATAAATGGACGTAATAAGTTTGATCAAAGTTGGTTTCCTAAGTGCCCTTTTACATGGTACTTTGCATTGATATGACAATGGAAGTCCAAGGCTGACAGGGATATATTTAGTGCTGGAGTCTTGAAACTCTACAGGCAATGCATACTTAATAAAGTGTTACATAGCATCTGTGTCGACTCTCAAAATGTTCATAAATCTCCGTAGAGAGGCTTGCAGTGTGTCCTAGGAGACTCTATACACAATGTGTCTCTTCTAACAAAACGGCGTACTTCATTAGTTTAATCAAACAAGTCAGAAAACAGAACTAAGTGCCAACATCAAGAAAGATCCGACCAAGGGAACCATTCGCCTTGCTGCGTATTGGCTGATCCAAGTATAGAGATTCTCATGGATTGGCTGACATGTCTAAGGTTCCAATCGCTGTTAACATTTCTGGTAAAGATGAAGAGATGTTTGGGAAGAAACGAGACCAGTGCCTTGGGTTTTCCAACTCGTTAATGCTTGGAATAGTGAGACATTATGCAGGGTGTGAGCATTGAGTATCTGTTTTAACATTTGGCCCATTCCTGCGTGCAGAACACTGGTGGGCTCTCCAATTCTCCACCCATTTTTGCATGTCTCCCTAAAGCGGGATGACCACATTAGTGCAAATTCATGGAGCAGCTGTACGTTGGCACAAGTGCCCACTCCTGAGGTGTTGCCAATGAGAAATTGGGCTTCAGAATAATATTGGATGGTAATTTTTAAAAATGCATTGTCAGGATATAGGCGTCACTGGCTAGGCCAACATTTATTACCCGTCCCTAATTGCCCAGACGAGAGTCAACCACACTCTGGTGGGCCTGGAGTCACACATAGGCCAGACCAGCAGTTTCATCCCCATAAAGGATATAAATGCACTAATGTTTTGTTTCTAACCACGGTTGCACAGTCATCATTAGGTTCTTAATTGCAGATTTTTATTGAATCCTAACTTTGCAATGGGAATTGAACCCAGGTCCCCAGGACATTACTTGGGTCTCAGGATTAATAGTCCAGTGATAATACCACTCAGCCGTCGCCTCCCCACTTTTATGACTGGGATGGTCCACTGTCTGTCCGTGTAGTTAGCCATCACTTGAATTGGCTTCAGTCAGGCAGCTGGTCCCCAGCAGGTTTGTCAGAGGTTTAACACAGGAATGGTTTAACACAGTCAATGTCCCGCTGTCTGTTGACTGACAAGAGGGCATCAGCCAAAGGGCAAGAGGACCATCTGATCATGGAGGCTGAGTTATCAGTTAGTGCCCCCCATGTCAAACCAATGCCCCCCGATTCTGGTTGAGGTGTGTCTGCAGCCCCCCTACTCCAGGTAACTCACTGCATCGGGTAACGTGACCAACACCGTTATAGAAACAGTACAAACACAAACAGGGAGAAATGGCATCTGATCGTGTTTGTGGGTAAACACTCTGCTGCTGAATATAGCAGCACTGTATTTGTTATAATGTATGTGTTTGATACAGTTTGGATAGGACTTGTTTATATCCAACACAACTCAGCACATGCCAATCTCACTTACACATGGATCACGTGCAAAGCATTAGGTTCCTGTAGTCCAAGGTCACCCTTCATTGAGGCTTCCTCACTCTTCTCCTCCAAGATTTTGGAAATTTGTTATCGGGGTGGGTGTATTTCTGTTGAGGTGTTCCTTGTTTATGACATTCTCCTGGGTGACCCCTCCTTGTGCTGCTCAATCTTGAACCCTTGACGATGCTTTTAGGACAATGGGATATCTTGCTGTGTCTCTTCCAAGGCTAGTGCTAGGGGTTCCAAGGCTAGTCACATATATGCCCAGCTCTGGTGGCAGGTTTAATCCCTTAGAGGACATTAGTGAACCAGTTGGGTTTTCACTGTGACACCATTATGATCACCTTAACTGATATTGGCCTTCTTTTCCCAGACTTGTGCCCATCCTTCCATAGTTGATACGGTCCTGTAGGCATTTATCTCCCTGTGAGATAGAGAGAGAGAGAGAGAGAGAGAGACACACACAATCACACACGCACAATCTCTCTCTCTCTCACACACACACACACACACACAATTTCTCTCTCTCTCTCACATACACACACACACAAT
>NC_057733.1:47564283-47569613 GCF_004010195.1 Chiloscyllium plagiosum | reverse complement strand
ACACAATCTCTCTATCACACACACCCCCACGCACACAATCACACACACTCACTCTCTCTCTCACACACACACAATCACAATCACACGCACACAATCCACAATCACATGGATACCACATCCTGGATAGAGTCTCGGGGGCAGGGAAAAGAACTGGTCACCATCCAGACCCCCCCATCACAGGCTGTTTCCTTCACACTGGCTCCAAATGGAAACCAGTTGTTGCACAGGTTAATGGAGGTTTCATGACATTCCCTTCCCTGTCTCACCGCCTCACAACCCACTCCACTGCCCCAGACCCTCAGCGGTCAACTGATCCATCCGGAATTGGCACCCCAGCCTCACACAGCCAATCACAAACCAACCAGAAACACCATTAGCTGATTAAATGATTCTCAACGTCAATCCCCTCTCCCTGCTGACTGTTAGTTATTTGGATAGTTCTACGGGAGGCTAAGTCCACACTCCTAAACCTTTCAGGTCTTGTTTTATCCTTGGTAATCTATGTTTGTACATAGATCCCTGAGAGTTGCCACCCAGGTTGGTAGGGTCGTTAAGAAGACATGCGGTGTGTTAGCCTTTAATGGTAGAGGGATTGAGTTTCGGAACCATGAGGTCATGCTGGAGCTGTACAAAACACCGGTGTGGCTGCACTTGGTTCTGGTCACCACATTATTGGAAGGATGTGGAAGCTTTGGAAAGGGTGCAGAGAAGATTTCCCAGGATGTTGCCTGGTATGGAGGGAAGGTCTTATGAAGAAAGGCTGAGGGACTTGAGGCTGTTTTCATTAGAGAGAAGAAAGCTGACAGATGACTTAATAGAGACATATAAGATACTCAGAGGGTTGGATAGGGTGGACAGTGAGAACCTTTTTTCCTGGGATGGTGACGGCGAGCATGAGGGAGCATAGCTTTAAATTGAGGGTGATAGATATAGGACAGATGTCAGAGGTGGTTTCTTTATTCAGAGAGTAATCCGGGTGTGGAACGCACTGCCTGCAACAATAGTAGACTCGCCAACTTTGAAAGCATTTGAATGGTCATTGGATAGGCATATGGATGAGAATGGAATAGCCTGGTTAAATAGGCTTCAGATTGGTCTCACAGGTCGGCGCAACATCGAGGGCCGAAGGGCCTGTGCTGCACTGTAATGTTCTATGTTCTATGTTTGCGCTTTCCCTAACAACATGATTAAACACAATGCCTTGGTTTTCCCTCTGGATACCAGTGTGGGTGTTGGCAGGCCTGGTGAACAGCACTAGCAAATACCTAGCCTTCATTCTCCGATCCATCACTTGTACCAGCTGACCCAGCCTCACCAGGGGCACCACCTGTGTCTGGGGCATCATTCTAAACAGAAAGGACCAGCAAAGACTTTTTAAAGGGGTTGGGGAGATGTGGGGTGTTATCTTAACAATAACCCATCACCTTTACACTGGCAAACTGAGTGAAAAGGGGAAGGTTCCCATCATGGGCCCTAACTGGGAGAATGAGAATCGGCAAAATATTTTCCTTCCATAGTAACCATTTGCAACAACAGGCCCTTGTGTTTACTGACTTCACAATTCAACGATGTGGCACGTCAGCATTAGACCCCTGACATTACCAAGTGAGATCTGGAACGTGTGAGTGACGTGACTTGTATCTACTGGAGCTTTGCCATCTGTTGAATATGGGACCAATGCAATCTCCAGACCAATATCAGCCCCTTTAATGTGTAACAGGCTGGGTTTTAATCCAACAGGACATGATTGATTCATAACCAAGAGCATCTGCTTACAACCCCGGACTGGGTAAGGGTGTAGCTGAATACATAGACCCCGGTGGGTCCAGGGTGCCTTGCTCAGTTATAGACAACACAACTGACAAAACAAAACACAACCCATAACAAAACAAAATGAGTAAGTGCTGGAAATGTATGGCTTGGGATCTCTGAACGGGAAATTGACTAAATTTCAGTGAATTGTGGAAATCAGGTCTTTCTAACAAAACTGGCAAATTGTGAGGAACTGGAATGCAGGGTCTGGGAGTGATGTGGTTGCAGGGTCAGTCTGGTCTGGGAGTGAGGTGGTCGCAGTGTCAATCTGGTCTGGGAATGAGGTGGTCACAGGGCCAGTCTGGTCTGGGAGTGAGGTGGTCACAGGGTCAGTCTGGTCTGGGAGTGAGATGGACACAGGGTCAGTCTGGTCTGGGAATGAGGCAGACGCAGGGTCAGTCTGGTCTGGGAGTGAGGTGGACACAGGATCAGTCTGGTCTGGGAGTGAGGTGGACACAGGATCAGTCTGGTCTGGGAATGAGGTGGATGCAGGGTCAGTCTGGTCTGGGAGTGAGGTGGACACAGGATCAGTCTGGTCTGGGAATGAAGCAGACACAGGGTCAGTCTGGTCTGGGAGTGAGGTGGACACAGGATCAGTCTGGTCTGGAATGAGGTGGATACAGGATCAGTCTGGTCTGGGAGTGAGGTGGACACAGGATCAGTCTGGTCTGGGAATGAGGTGGATGCAGGGTCAGTCTGGTCTGGGAATGAGGTGGATGCAGGGTCAGTCTTGTCTGGGAGTGAGGTGGACACAGGATCAGTCTGGTCTGGGAATGAGGTGGATGCAGGGTCAGTCTGATCTGGGAGTGATGTGGTTGCTGGTTCACTCTGGTCTGGGAGTGAGGTCAGAGCCCATGGATTGTGCTCAAGTGAATAAAGGGTGACCTGGTGACATGGTGACGTGGTGACCTGGTGACAGGATACCAGGCTCGGTGCGGTGATTTCACCATCTTTCCCAGTTGGTACTTTTACAGCCTTTTGGGTCATAGGTCAGTGAAAACTCAAAGCACAATTCCCTCATAAATCATCTCTGTTACTTAGATCAAGAGCATATCACAAGCAGGGATTAAGAATGTATTGAGGTATCTGATCCCATGTAGCAACAACATTAAAACAAATCTATAGCTAGAGTTAATGTTGACAAGTCGCAAGACATTCCAATGTTGGGCATTCCCAGGAAATCCGTTAAAGAACAATACGGAGAATGAGTTGGACTTTTCCCAAAAATCTAATCACTCCTTTATTGGGCATAATCTTTTATTGACAGTTTCTAAATAAAGTGGACACAGCTCTGGATGCTCAGTGTGCTATGTGTATTCACATTGCCTATATTGCTATGACATCGCTGAGGTAAATATAAAGCCACCATCACTGTCCCAGACCTGGCTGCTTTCTCATTAGAGATAGAGAGATGACCTAAGGGTCACCAATGCCTCGGCTGAGGGGAGAGGTTGACAAGGAGAGACCTTCATGGTAAACTCAGCAGGAACTGAACCCACGCTGTTGGCATCACTCTGCATCGCAAACAATGTCAGCTATGTTAGGATATTTCAAGTGTGTATATTCCTTCAGAATTCAAATAGCAGATTCTCCCTCCAGTCTTGGCAAAGGCTGACTGACCTGCTGTAATTTGTCTGCCTTAGTCAGGAGGGTGACGGAATACTCCCCAGTTGCCTGGATGGATGCAGCTCCAACAAAGATCAGGAAGTTTGACTCCATCCAGTTCAAAACAACCCAAATGATTGGTGCCACGTCCTCAAGCATTCACTCACTCCACCAACTCATTAGCTGCAGTGTGTACTACCTGCACTGCAGAAATTCACCTTCCAAACCTATGACCACTTCCATCTAGAAGGACAAGGGCAGCAGATACATGGGAACGGCAACCCCTGCAAGTTCGCCTCTAAGCCACTCACCATCCTGATCTGGAATTATATTGCCGTTCCTTCACTAACGCTGGGTCACAAACCTGGAACTCCCCCCTTAACAGCATTGTGAGTCTGCCCATAGCACATGGACTGCAGTGGTTCAAGGAGGCAGCTCACCCTTACTTTCTCAAGGGCAATTAGGGCCAGGCAATAAACGCTTGTGACCCCATATCCCATGAATGAATTTTTTTTAAAACATAGAGGAACTTCACTCCAGCCTCAACTGTTTGAATTTATGATTCATTGTCTCCTAGTTTGTTTTCCTTGGAGTGTGGAGTACAATGTTATCATCCTTTTCCAAGTCCGATTGTGTGTACTCTGGCAGTTATGATTGTCCAAATTCTCTCAGTTCTAGCAATTTGAAGAATACTCTTCAAACTCATCCAGCTCAGAAAGTAAGAGACTACTACACTCTTCGAACAGAAAGTAACTGGTTTCCTTGAACTGAATTGGCAAAACTTGCTCCACTGCTCGAGTCCTCTGAACTGAACTTGGGATTCTTCTGAATTGAAACCTCGACTATTGTGTTCTGAAGTCAAAGGAATGGATTTCAGGGCTGTGGTAAACTCAGCAATAAATGCATTCCATTCATTAACACCCAAAGAGGTTCCCCCCAGCATTTGATGCAGTCATAGGTTTCCTTGGAATTGATGTATCCATTGAATCCCTACAGTGTGGAAACAGGCCCCTTGGCCCAACAAGTCCACACCAACCCTCCGAAGGGTAACCCATCCAGACACATTCCCCCTACCCACTGCACCTAACCTACATATCCCTGAACACTAGGGGCAATTTAGCATGGCCAATTCACCCTGACCTGCACATCTTTGGACTGTGGGAGGAAACCCACGCAGACACAGGGAGAATGTGCAAACTCCAGACAGACAGTCACCCGAGGCTGAAATCAAACCCAGGTCCCTGGCGCTGTGAGGCAGCAGTGCTAACCACTGAGCCACCGTGCCACCTGTGATGTACTGAGATCACTGTTCCAAATAACTTTCTGGCCAATTTAACAAAGAATCCTTCACAGAACTAACCCACATTCATACAGCCTTTATTTTACCCTCCGTAATCCAAACCGTAATGTACACCTTTTCTCACAAGAATCACACAGCTCCACAATCTCCTTTTCAAAGAATGATCCGAATTGTCTCATTCTCCTTTCCTTTTAAAAATGTTCTCAACATTCGGGAAGTAGCAAAGAGTCTCACAGCGAAGGAATTAGCTGCAGACGTTATTTTTGGATAAATGAGATCCAGGAGCCTGAGTTTCTTTGTATGTATTTTTGTCTTCGCTCCTGTTCCCATTAGCCGGAATATTGAAAATATTTGTTTGTTTTGTTGTGGAATTATCCAGAAAAAATAATTTCTGTCTTTTTTTGCCCTCCTGTGGAATGTGTTTATGCAAAATAGCAGACTCTTTGGATTGTGCTGGGTAAACACGATTAAAACAGTGTCAACACTGGTTACCATGGTGACTCAGAAACTTCCTCAGTGTTCATGATGTGGAGGTGGGGTGTTGGACTGGGGTGTACAAAGTTAAAAATCACACAACACCAGGTTATAGTCCAACAGGTTTAATTGGAAACAC
>NC_057733.1:47498779-47561818 GCF_004010195.1 Chiloscyllium plagiosum | reverse complement strand
GAGAATGTGCAAACTCCACACAGACAGTCACCCGAGGTGGGAATCAAACCCAGGTCCCTGGCGCTGGGACGCAGCAATGCTAACCACTGCATGGGTGTGACACAGATTTGTATAATTGGAAAAGATGGAAAGAGTTGGTTTGGGGATGGTTTACATTAGCAGTGGAGGTAATTGAAAGAATGTGCAAACTCCACACAGACAGTCACCCGAGGTGGGAATCAAACCCAGGTCCCTGGCGCTGGGACGCAGCAGTGCTAACCACTGCATGGGTGTGACACAGATTTGTATAATTGGAAAAGATGGAAAGAGTTGGTTTGGGGATGGTTTACATTAGCAGTGGAAGGTAATTGAGATTATGGGAGGGTCAGAGGATGGAGGAGCTAGGGCAGCAGTGCAAACCACTGAGGCCCCTGTGTCTCTATTCAAGGAATAGCCACTTTTCTACACTTGCTGCCAAAGTTGACAACTGCAGCATGGTGTAAGTAGAGTTGGAGAGGTGGGAGGAGATGCAGAGGGAAGGGATTATACTCAAAGTTCCAATAGCCTGCCCATATCACTAGGGATCACATACGGCAGATTC
This sequence comes from Chiloscyllium plagiosum, assembly GCF_004010195.1. NCBI lineage: Eukaryota > Metazoa > Chordata > Chondrichthyes > Orectolobiformes > Hemiscylliidae > Chiloscyllium > Chiloscyllium plagiosum. The sequence continues at coordinate 47,561,238 of NC_057733.1, read as the reverse complement.
TGGAGAGAGGTGATTAAATAATGGCCCTGTCCACTCTCTCAGGTGTACACCAAACATCCAATGGCACTGGTTCAAAGTAAAGCAGGGGATTTATAAACTGGGATCAGGTGCTGGAAAAGCACAGCTGGAGGCAGCATCACGAAGCAGGAGGATTGACGTTTGGGGCATAAGCCCTTCATCAGGAAGAGCCCTCATCAGAAACCAGGGCCTCATTACTCAATCAATATCATTCAATCACAATATCAGTAATTTTCACATGGACGATTTGCAGGAGTTTGCTACACCATCAAATTAGCCAGTAACGTCTGACTTTACAAAAACGGCCACACCATAGAAGGTGATTTATTGTTTGGAAAGCGCGATAGGGCATTGTGCACTTGGTTCCATCCAAATGCAGGCCCCTGATTGTGTGGGACAATGTTGGATTTTACCTATATGTTCTTCATACTCCCACAGTTAGCACACATCCATTCTCCAGCCACCCAGCTCCCTTCGTTCTCAAGGATAAGTATAGTTCAGCGTTCGTTCACTGTGGGCAAGAGATCATCATTTATTATCGCAGAAATGTGTAATCTGAACTGAAAGGGCGCAATGCAGTAATAGCTGAAGGCCAGATTGAATCCAGGGTCATTTATTTACAGCAGAACCAAAGTTTATTCAAGTAGTTTTGTTTCATGATGTCTTAATGAATCATCTAACGTAGTGACGAATATCTGTCATGTACAAATGTTGCCAGGGGTTGAAGGTTACAATGGTCAGATGTCTATCCAAAAGGGCTCCAGTACTGACTCAGAGTGGGTTCCAAAGGTGAAAGAGTGGCCTTTTATTTTGTCAAAAACCTGACAAAAAAGGATTGAGGTGATCATCTCATGAGGGTGTTTGGGGCCCTCATGTTGATGTGTTTTTACAGAATTGAACCCATTAAAGCCTCTCCCTATCCACGGGAGTCCTTCTCTGTTTGAGGACAGAATTGACACATTAAAAAAAAAACACAGGAATGCATAAATTAATAACCAAGGTTGGAAAGGTGCTTCGCAGCCAGACAATACTTGAAATTCAACTGCAGGAGATACGAGAGCAGATCATGGAGTCACAATCTGCCAATAGGAAGCTCACAACAACAGCAGAGAGACCACCTGAGGCGAGACGATGGCCTAGTGGTATTATCAATGGACTGTTAATCTGAGGACCTGGGTTCGAATCCTGCTGTGGTAGATGGTGAAATTTGAATGTGATAAAAATCTGGAATTGATGCTAATACTGACCATGAATAAATTGTCAGGGGCAAAAAGCCCATCTGCCTCACGAATGCCCTTCAGGGAAGGAAACTGCCATCCTTACACAGTCTGGCCTACATGTGACTCCAGACCCACAGCAAGGTGGTTTGGTTCTTAATTGCTCTGTGGGATGGCAGGTAAACCCTGGCCCAGCCAGTGATGCCCTGATTCTAGCACTGAACACGGCCCAGGCAATGCAGTGGCAGCTGAGTGCCCATTGGCTTGTCCATGTTAAGAGTTACAGTGAAGGGGATAAGCAGATCTTTAACAGGTGTACAACAAGCCCGGGCAAGTTAGAATATTGCGCTCAATTCCAGTCACCCTCCTAGCGGAAGGATAACATGAAACGTGAGAGGGTGCAGAAAAGATTTACAAGGGTGTTGCCAGGGTTGGAGGGTTTGAGCTATAGGGAGAGGCTGAACAGGCTGGGGCTGTTTTCCCTGGAGCGTCGGAGGCTGAGGGGTGACTTTATAGAGGTTTATAAAATCATGAGGGGCATAGATGGGGTAAATAAGCAAAATCTTTTCCCTGTGGTGGGGGAGTCCAGAACTTGAGGGTGAAAGGGGCAACATTTTCACACAGAGGATGGTGTGTGTATGGAATGAGCTGCCAGAGGAAGTGGTGGAGGCTGGTAGAATTACAACATCTGGCAAATGGGACTATCGGGTCAGCATGGCTGAGTTGGACCAAACTGTTTCTGTGCTGTATAATTCTATGGCTTTAAGTACTTCGTTGTACTTAACAGTCAGTCATTAATCAAAGCAATCTTCTCATGGGGGCAAGTCCGTGTAACTGCTGTGAAGTGAGTATATGACCAGGAGCAGAGACAGCAACAAAGGGAATGGTCTACAACCTTTGAACTGAACAATGTCTATGGCAACCAGAAAGGTTATAGGTCAAGGACCTATTAGAAAAAAGAATCATGCCTTTTACAGAGGAACCTCAATTATCCAAAGGACATGAATGGGCAGTATTTAGTTTGGTTAATTGAATTCTGGATAATCGAATGCTGGATAACATAGTTTAGCCGATCATCGGGACTTTGCGATCTCGCCGGATAATCCGATATTCGGATAATTGAGGTTCCTCTGTACATTGTGAATTCCTGTAGCCAGGGTTATAAGTGTACCGAGGCTTTGGGGTGGGAAGGGGTGAAGCTAGGGTTATTCTCAGAGCTGAGCATGTTTAAGGGCAGCATTCATTTCAAATCTTGAAGAGTAAAGGGTAAAGTTGCGATAGTCCTACTCTCTCATTAGTGAGAGAGATGACTGGGAATGGTTTAATCTGAGGGTCACTATGTCTCAGGCAAGGGGAGAGATTGAGAGGGAGAGGCCTTTATGATGTGGGAATTGAAGATGCTGCTGTTGGCGTCATTCTGCATCAGAAGCCAGCCATCCAGCCAAATGAGCTAACCAACTTGCAGTTGTTAGGTCAAAAAGGAGAAACTGTTTCTGGTGGCAGTGACTTGAGGGAATTGTTGAAAGAATCAGAGGGCTATAGATTTGTAGACGGAGCAAAAATATGATCTACAATTCCATTGGATCTCCAAGGATTGAAATATGGAAGCGTAAATGTTGTTATTAGCAGCAAATTTCAAAATAACCTTGACCCAAAGTACATTGATCACTATTTGATGGGTGTTTCAGTGATTTCTTTGTTTATGATCTTTCTTTTATTTGATTGATTTATTTATTATCATGTGTGTTTTGTTACAAAATAGTAAAAAATGCTGTATTGTCTCAATACCCTCCGCTGCATCTTAAATCGCAAGAAAAAAACAAAACATAGACTACAAACGCAGAAAAATGAAGAAATAAAGACGTTTATTCCTTGGACCTGGGTGTCACTGAGTGGGCAGGCATTTATTGCCCAGAGGGCAGTTAAGAGTCAGCCACATCGCTGTGGGTTTGGAGTCACATGTAGGCCCAGACCGGGTAAGGACATGGACAGAGACAACACAACTCCAGATGCTGGAATCCAAGGTGGACAGGCAGGAGGCTGGAAGAGCACAGCAAGCCAGGCAGCGTCAGGAGGTGGAGAAGTCAACGTTTTGAATGTAACCCTTCTTCAGGACCTGGTAAGGATGGCAGATTTCCTTCCCTAAAGAACACTAATGAACCTTTTTAATTGAACTCAAAATCTTCACCATCTGCTGTTGTGGGATTTGAACCCAGAGAATCAGCCTCGGATTCTGGTGTTACTGACCCAGTGATATTATCACTTCACCAGCTACCTACCTCCTCCTGTGTGTTTAACAATGAGAACTCACGAAGGCTCTTCTGTCCTGGCTCAGAAGGTTTTCAGTATTGAAAGAAGGATGCTGATTGTAATGGAGGGTGAAGACCGGGTGGTTTTAAACGAGCATTTTACATTCTGAAGAAATTAAAAATTTGTTCCCTTCTGGGTGCGGAACAGATGACAGTTCCTAATTCCCAGCTGCAGGAATGTGAGGGGTGACAGGTCACTGTCCTTCCTCCAGGATGTGGGGATATCTTGGTGCTGTCATTCAGTCTCTCAACACTGTGGATCTCAGGAAGGCCGCATCCATACTGTCAAGACTAAAGCAAACTACAGTGGACATTGGAAATCAGAGGCTGAAAACAGAGCACGCTGGAGGTCCCCAGCAGATCAGGCAGTATCAGTGTGCCCTGAGGGAGGTATCGTTGTTGAGAGAGGTGACTGCAGTGTTCACATTGTACTCACAGACATGTACGAGTGGCTACAGGAGATTCTTTTTATTATATGCATAGTTACAATGCTAGAATTATCGCAGATCTTATGTTTATTTCCATCATTTGTCTTGGTTATAATTGTACACTTTGTGAGTAGTTATGTAACTAATATCCCAGATATAGCCCTCCAGCTAAAACATCTGCTTGGTCAAGGGGATAGATTTAAAGGGAAAAACGCTGGAAGAACTGAGGATGCTGGAAATCAGAAATAAAAAGAGATTCCTGAAGAAACTCAGCAGGTCTGGCAGCATCCGTGGAGAGAAAGCAGAGTCAACTCTTGTTCAGAACTGATTTGATGCAAACCTAGAGTCTGACGGGAGGACAGATAGGGTGCTGTAAGGAGGAAATTCTAGAGTGCTGTATTTGGAGCCTTGAAGATCAGAGATACTCATTTAGGGAGGAGTGCTGAGACTTTGGGAGGCTGCTGTGTTGGAAGAGGTCACAGAGATAGTGAGGAAGTGAGACTGTGGATTTGCACACGCAGGTTTGGATTTTAAATTCGGGACATTGTTGGAGCAGGAACACATGGTTTGGTGACTAACGCCCTCCAATATCTCTGCAAATGAGTCAATTTCACCTTGTCAATATCCAACTGTAGAATCTGGAGTTGGTACTTAAAGAGTTAATGGATCAATTCTTTGAAGTTGATGTTTATTCTGTAAGTCAAGTGAGTGCTCATAGCTACGAGCGATACTTATTGGATTAAGGTTGCTGTTTATTCAGAAAAAAAACACACATGATGTACTCAGTACACACCAACACATTCAGGAGACATAGATATAGCCACACAGTGTTGCAAGAGGGTCGTGTTCAATTTCTTTCTACCATTTTTCCAGTAATAGATTCCTTGGAACAGCTTCCAGCCGCTATGAGGGTGAACAGCTGTGTGAAATTTTACAGAAATAGTCCTATCGAAGTCCTTCATAGTGACACTCAGTGTTTCCCAGATATACAGAGACAATGTAAGGAGTCTGATGATATTGGACAGGCAGCATATACACAGGGCCACTGGGCATTGGGAGCCACACTGAGATTAGGCCTTTCTTCCAGTTGCGTGTTCTATCTTCAGGGATGGCTGTAACCCGTGACATTTATAGAAACACTTTAAGGAGTTCAAGAGGAAACCTACAGAGCGGCAAGGAACAAAGTGAGGCTGAATTAGCACTGACAGCATCGACCAAAGACAATGCAACAATTGCATACAAGAAAACATCGTAAAGTTTGTAAAATAAAAGAGGTGCCACTCGTGTCAACCCTTTCCAGAGTGCAGAGTTTTTCTGCTGGACAGTCAATGCAGGAGCAGACTCAATGGGCTGAACGGCCTATGTCTGATCCGATGTCTAATGGAGACTGACCTGTAATGGCGGCCAATACCCAACAACACTGAGATGGGTTTCAGTGGGAGCTTGCTCTCAGTAAAATGGCTGCTGTGCTTCCGAACGTAGAGTAGTGACCATGCTTCACAAATGCTTCATTGGTTGGACAGCACTTTGGGAGATCCCGCGGTTGTCGAAGGTGCTTTGTAAATGCAAGTGTTTCATTAACAGGCTGAGCAGAGCTGTGACACAGAGCAGGCAACACAGTGCTGGGAGGGGAGAGAGACCGAGCCCAGTGTGAGGGGAGGGAGAGAGAGATCGAGCCAGTGTGAAGGGGGAGAGAGAGAGTTCAAGCCCAGTGTGGGGAAAGAGAGAGATCGAGCCCACTGTGGGGAAAGAGAGAGATCGAGCCCAGTGTGAGGATGGAGAGAGAGAGATCGAGGTCAGTGTGAGGGGGGAGAGAGAGATCAAGCGCAGTGCAGGGGGAGAGAGAGATCGAGCTCAGTGTGAGGGGGTAGAGAGAGAGATTGAGCACTGTGTGGAGAAAGAGAGATATCGAGCCCAGTGTGGAGGGAGAGAGAGATCAAACCCAGTGTGGGGGTAAAGAGAGAATGATCGAGCTCAGTGAGGGGACAGAGAGAGAGAGATCGAGCCCAGTGCGGGGAGAGAGAGAGATAGAGCCCAGTGTGGAGGTAAACGGAGAGAGATCGAGCCCAGTGCGGGGGAAGAGAGATCCGAGTCCAGTGCAGGGGGGGAGAGAGAGAGAGAGAGAGATCAAGCCCAGTGCAGGGGCAGAGAGAGAGATCGAGCCCAGTGTGGAGGGAGAGAGAGAGATCGAGCCCAGTGTGGAGGGAGAGAGCTTTGGAGTCCATTGTGGGGGGAGAGAGAGAAATAGAGCCCAGGGTGCAGGTAAACGGAGAGAAATTGAGCCCAGTGCAGTGGGGGGGGAGAGAGAGAGAGAGAGAGCGAGCCCAGTGTGGAGGGAGAGAGATTGATCCCTCATGGGGGAGACCCAGCATGGAGCAACTGAGGGCCATGGCTAAGGAAGAATTGCAATGTTGCAGTTTAAACTTATTCCTTTATATTTAGTACCAATGATTTTGTCCCTATTACTTGGTACCCATGAGTGGTGACATTGTAAACCTTTCACGGTGATTCTTAGATTACTTAGGAATCAGGCCCTTCGGCCCAACAAATCCACACCGACCCACTGAAGCAAACCCACCCAGACCCATTCCCCTACATTTACCCCTTCACCTAACACTATGGGTAATTTAGTATGGCCAATTCACCTAACCTGCACATTTTTGGACTGTGGGAGGAAACCGGAGTACCCGGAGGAAACCCACTCAGAGATTGTGGGAGAGAGAGAGAAATAGAGCCCAGGGTGCAGGTAAATGGAGAGAAATTGAGCCCAGTGCAGTGGGGGGGGGGAGAGAGAGAGAGAGAGCGAGCCCAGTGTGGAGGGAGAGAGATTGATCCCTCATGGGGGAGATCCAGCATGGAGCAACTGAGGGCCATGGCTAAGGAAGAATTGCAATGTTGCAGTTTAAACTTATTCCTTTATATTTAGTACCAATGATTTTGTCCCTATTACTTGGTACCCATGAGTGGTGACATTGTAAACCTTTCACGGTGATTCTTAGATTACTTAGGAATCAGGCCCTTCGGCCCAACAAATCCACACCGACCCACTGAAGCAAACCCACCCAGACCCATTCCCCTACATTTACCCCTTCACCTAACACTATGGGTAATTTAGTATGGCCAATTCACCTAACCTGCACATTTTTGGACTGTGGGAGGAAACCGGAGTACCCGGAGGAAACCCACTCAGAGATTGTGGGAGAGAGAGAGAAATAGAGCCCAGGGTGCAGGTAAATGGAGAGAAATTGAGCCCAGTGCAGTGGGGGGGGGGGGGGGAGAGAGAGAGAGAGAGAGAGAGCGAGTCCAGTGTGGAGGGAGAGAGATTGATCCCTCATGGGGGAGACCCAGCATGGAGCAACTGAGGGGAGCACACTGCTAACCACTGTGCCACCGTGCCGCCCACTATCTCTGTAGCTGTATACATATGACAATAACACCTACTTCGCATTCCATTATGCTGCAGAGTGATTCCCTTAGTCCATCCAATATAAAACCAGATTGCTCAGTCAGAAACAGATAGAGGGACAGCAAACTATATGGGCACCTCAGGCCCTTAATCATATACCGATGGGGGGGGAGCAGGACTCTGTGTGATAATACAGGGGAAAGTGCATCAGGATAATTTCCATCAAAAGCGTTGTAAAACATGATGACCACAGATTTGATTATGTGCACTGATGTCCCCAGTGACCATGCTCGCGGGACTAAAGCCGGAACTTCTCCCTCCCCTTTAGGTATTGTGACCTTTGACCTACTCTACCCAATGAGGACACTGCCTCTGATACTCGGAGGATTGCGTGAGATGATAAATACCGTAATGTTTCTCCTGATATGGAGGCCAGACCGAGGCTGGAACTCAACCTGAGAAAGATCAGGACCACAATCTCATGGCGTTTTCACATGTCACTGTCTCGATTAGATCTGGGGGGTGGGAGGGAAGCTGACTGGTTATATTACAGGCAGCTCTTCTATAACGTGATGGTAGCATTATTGTGCAACCCTATGTTACAGAGAAATCCCACTTTAGAAACCCCGCGCTTAAAGCATTGGCGATGTAATCGCGTCACAGCCAACGCATGTTTTAAACGTTCACACCTTAGAAACAGTGTCCCCAATTCATCCATCACGTTAGCGAGATCGCGTTCACGAAACGCACAGTAAAGCAAAATAAGCCTGTACTGGCCTGGGAACCCAAGCAGCTTGACCAGTGACATTGAAGTGCGTTTGAAATCCTACTTGGATCAATTAAATGAACAAAAAATGATGACCTGGAGGCTGTTGCCATCAATACCCATCTGGGTCATGAAAGACCTTTCAGGATGGGAATCTGCGACACTCACTAGACCTGGCTTCTGTTTCTCTCTAAACCATAGCAATGATGAGAATTCCTAACAGCCCTGTCAAATGAAATGGCCAATAAACACTGGGCTTACCGGTGACAGGTATACCCTGAGAACAGAAGAAAGGACAGTGGGTTCCTCTGGCACAAAATAATTCGGTCCTGTAAATGCCCCAAACATTGCCTCTTATCAGTTGAAGCTTTCCAGCCTGTGACTGGTAGAGACAGACCAGTCTGGGAGATGCGATTCTATTTTACTGTCCATCTCATTTACAGTTGAGTAAAAGATACAGAGTGAAAGTCGGAAAGCCCATTTCATTGTTGCTGTGTTTGTCTCACTTCCCTCCCTCACAATCACTGACGTAGTGATGTGGAGGTGCCAGTGTTGGGCTGGGCTGGACAAAGTGAAACTCACACAACACCAGGTTATAGTCCCAACAGATTTATTTGGAACCACTAGCCTTTGGAGTGCTGCTCCTTCATCAGGTAGCTGTGGAACAGGATCATAAGGAACAGAATTTATAGCAAAAGATCACAGTGTCATGCAACTGATACGATATATTGAACAAACCGAGATTGCTGTTAAGCCTTTCATCTTTCAGAGTGGGTTGCAGATTTTGGTAATGATTAGAGAATGATATGGGAGCTGAGCCTCTGTATCACGAGTTGAGCCCTGTTATTTTCTCTGGTCTCCCAGTTTGATAGCGACATTTGTGTCTCACCCTTTAGCAGTGATTACAGCCAGGGTTTAACTCTATGTTTGTTCAATGTGATAGGTTCAGTCCAGACTGAAGAATCTCGGCAGTGCTGGCCCAGTGATGTCATTAACACTTTGTGCAGAAGCACAGGAAGTGGATTGGCCGCATGGCAAGGACAGCCATCTTACTTTTGGGATGTGGATGCATCGCCAATAAGAGGGCCACTGTGCCACTCTGGTAGTGACCCTTCATCTGAGGCAGAAGGCCTGGGTTCAAAGATATGTGTTAACATCCCTGAGCAGATTGATTGGAAAATTTATTGCTATTAAGAGGGCTCCATAGCGTTAATGTCCCTCCATCTGAACCACAAGAGACCAGGTTCAAATCCCACCTCTCTCAGAGTGTGTAATGTAATCTTTGATCAGGTTGACTTTTAAAAAAAGATGTTATATGTGTGACTGACAAAAAAATATATGAATCACCCTTATGGTGCAGTAGTATTGTCCCTATTTCTGGGACAGAAGGTCCCTGATCTAATCCTATCTGCTCCAGAAATATCTCATAATATCTCTCAATAGCTCAGGTAAAAAATATCAATCTAAATTGATAAGACGCAGGCACATGGTTCATGAGGTGGTGTTGGTACAGTTTCGACAGAGGCAGGATCGAATGTAAATTGAGCAAAGGTGAGATACCAGTCTCTCCTGCTGAGGCCACTTTATAAGGTAAAAGCTTTAACAGTTGGAGAGAGTGTACCTCAGGAAGGAATCTCTTCTTGTGGCTCTACAGGACAATAGTAAGACAACGTTTGGTGTATTGGACACAGTTCTGGTCACCCTGCTGTGGGAGGATGTTGTTAGATTGAAAAGGGTGCAGAAATGATTTACAAGAATGTTACCAGGATTGGAGGGTTTGAGCTTGAAGGAGGGGCTGAATAGGCTGGAACTCTTTTCCCCTGGAGAGTAGGAAATTGAGGGATGATCTTATAGAAGTTTATAAAATCATGAGGGTCATAGATAAGGTCTTTTCCCTAGGGTAGAGGAATTGAAAACTAGAGGAAAAAGATATAAAAGGGACCTGGAGGGCAATGTTTTCATGCAGAGAATGGTGCGTGTATGGAACAAACCACAGGACGTGGTCGATGCCGGTATAGTCACAACATTTAAAAGACATTTAGGCAGCTACATGGATAGGGAAGGTTTAGAGGGATATGGCCAAACATAGACAAATAGGACTGGTTTAGTTTGGGAAATCTGGTCAATGTGGATGAGTTGAATCGAAGGGTCTGTTTCCATGCTGTATGACTCTGTGATTGTCAAGGTTGCTGCTGTCTCTCAGCCCAGTGCTCTGCCCTCTGGCCATTAATAAGCTCATTTGGAGGAAATAACTTCCTGGGTGATGGTCCTGATACAGGGGTTGGATGACCCTTCCTGTTTTTAACCCTGACCCGAAACGTAGAATCCTAGTGCAGATATCAGGCAGGGCAGCAGAGAGAGTGAGAGAAATAGTGGAGCCACTGTGCTGGCCATTATCAGTGTACCTGGGGAACTCATGTCCTTACCAAGTAGGCCATGAGTAGATGTTGAAAGAGGATGGACTAGGGGTAAGCCCTAGTGACTATTAGGTTACTGGGGTAATTATTGGGTTATTGGTGTAATTGTTGGGTTACTGAGGTAATTATTGGTTACTGGGGTAATTATTCCTGAAGAAGGGCTTATGCCCGAAACGTCGATTCTCCTGCTCCTTGGATACTGCCTGACCTGCTGCGCTTTTCAGCAACACATTTTCAGCTCAGATCTCCAGCATCTGCAGACCTCACTTTCTCCTTACTGGAGTAACTATATCAGTTACTGCGGTAATTATTGGCTACTGGAGTAATTATTGGGTTACTGGGGTAATTATTAGGTTATTGGTGTAATTATTAGGTTACTAGGGTAGTTATTGGGTTACTGGGGTAATTATTAGGTTACTGGGGTAATTATTGGTTACTGGGGTAATTATTGTGTTACTGGGGTAATTATTAGGTTACTGGAGTAATTATTGGGTTACTGGGGTAATTATTAGGTTACTGGGGTAATTATTGGGTTACTGGGGTAATTATTGGGTTACTGGGGTAATTATTAGGTTACTGGGGTAATTATTGGTTACTGGGGCAATACAGACAGAGAAATAGTGACGAGAAACCATTTGCCCTTTTCCCTTAATAAGATGCATACTCACGGAATGCGTTTTAACCCACTTAAATATGACTTTTAATGATAGATAGATTTACCGGTCAGTTTGAAGAGAAGGTAAAGATTTATTCGTGCAATCCCTTGAATATAACCACAGCAAAGCACTCATTCCATCAAAGATACATTCACAAGAGAAGGTGTAGATTTACAGAACTGGTACTGTAAATGGGAAACACAGACCAAGGCAGTGAACACTGTGCTACATAGGACACGGAGAAGTCTCGGTGATCACAGGATACTCCAGGGCGTGGGCCCAAGCTTCTTGTGATTGGATTTGAGGGCTGCCTTTTAACGAAAAGACTGTGTGGAGGTACCCCAGTGAGATGATTGCAGAACCACTGCCACACCCACCGCCCCCACGTCCCGCTACCCACCAGCCACTGACCCCACCCCCTCCCCGTTCCATATTTAATCTCTTCCCTCCTTATTTCTGTTTTTGTTGGTCTTTGTAAGCTTCCCAATCCTCTGGTTTTCCCCTGCCCTTTACCACATTATATGTCCCAATTGCCAGCATTTGGGCCGTATTCCTCTAAACTCTCCCGATTTATATATCCATCCAGATGCCTTTTAAATGTTGTAATTGCACCAGCCTCCACTACTTCCTCTGGCAGCTCATTCCATACACGGGCCACCTTCTGTGTGTAAACATTGCCCCTTAGGCCCCTTTTATATCTTTCCTCATTCACCACAAAAGAGCGAAAACTTGCATTTATGTAACGCCTTTTGTGAGCTTGGAAGGTCCCAAATTACTTTGTGATGCTTCCTGAAGTGTATGCCTTGTAAAATAAAACACAGCACGTTCCCACAAATGGAAATACCGTAATATCCTGATCATTTGCTTTTACCTATGATGGCTGTGACCAGGAGAATGAGCAGGGCTTCCCTGTTCTTCCTTATAACTGTACCACGGACTCTTTTACAGTCATTTGAAAAGGCAGCTTGTTTGGACTGTGTTTGCAATGTCGTGTACAGAATGACAGAGTCTGCGGACGTGCAGCTGGTCTTGCTCTGGCTTCTCACAATCCTGTCCACATGGCTTATCCGACTGATATCAGTGGTTCTTAGACGCTTGTGTGCAATAACTGCACTGTGCTATGCAGGAGACGTGTGTGTGAAGGCATTCAGTCACTCTGGAGCCAGTCTGAAAGAAAAGCATCCTAACTCTTCAATTGTGCTCCTGCAACAGGTGAAGAGGTTTAACCAGCACTGAGTGCCTGGGAATGTTGGGCAGGTCTGATCAAAGCTCATACAGTCAGCTCGGAGTCAATACCACACAACGGTGTATTGCCAACAGTGGAACGGGTTGTAAAATTAACGTTGCATGTTAATGATTGGGCCTCAGGTTGGTACACAGTGGGTAGTGCACCTCTCTCTGGTGGTGGGCTCCCTTCATTTCACAGCCCGTGCTGGCTCTGTGCTGCATTACTCAGGGAGTGCAGCTGGTCCCGCAGATAGGACGCTGGTGAGGAAGAGGTGGGAAATTCTCCCTCAGAACCTTGCAAACAATTCTCTGCAGGAACATCGCTGTTTTCAGCCACACAAAACAATGCCTCCCAGAAGGAAAGTGAGGTGGAGCAATACCGTCAGCAGCGAGACTCCAACATTACAACCCCATTCGTGGGACTACTCTGGCATCTGTGCTGATCAACGTCACTCATGTGGCCCAGAGCAATGTGTTCAGGTGCATCTCCATTCCTTTCTGATTGGAACCTCTGCTTTCATAGTAAAACTTATTCATTAAACGCCAAGTTATTGTTTTCGCCAATCTGCTCAGTTTGACATGAATAACACATACATACACAGACATACATGTACACACACATACACACACATACACAGACATAAATGTACACACCCATACATACACAGACATACATGTACACACACATACACACCCATACATACATGTACACACCCATACATACACAGACATACATGTACACACACATACACACACATACATACACAAACATATATGTACACACACATATATACACAGATATACATGTACACACACATACATACACAGACATACATGTACACACACATACACACACATACACAGACATAAATGTACACTACACAAACATACATGTACACACCCATACACACACATACATGTACACACACACATACTCATACATATATGTACACACACATACACAAACATACATGTACACACCCATACACACACATACATGTACACACACATACACATAAATGCACACACACATACATACACAGACATACATGTACACACCCATACTCACAATACATGTACACACACATACATACACAGACATATATGTACACACACACATACACAGACAAACGCGCACATACACACACAGACAAATATGTACATACACACATGCGCGCGCACACACACACAGACAAACATGTACACACATGCGCACACACACAAACATGTACACACACACACTTGCACAAAACACACACATACTGAGGGAACAGGGAGTGATTATCAAGGGTAATATTCATTCCCCATGGCAATGCCTCAACCAATCAAAAACAACTTGCCCAATTTGAATTTCAAAAGAATATCGTGGGGATTGAGGGTAGGGGGGGAGCAGGGGAATTGAGATTATCACCATGGCAGCAAGCTGAGGCATTGAATAGGTATCTTCATGGTGGGGGACATGAATAACATGCCAGTAATTGACAAAGAGACAAAGGTGGGTGAGTACCTGGAAACAATCATTACCATGAAAGGGATAGTGTTGGGCAAGCTAATGGAGCTAAGGGTAGACAAGTCTCCTGTCCTGATGGAATGTATCCCAGGCTGGGGAAGTTCCAGAAAACTGGAAAACAGCAAATGTAATGCCATTGTTTAAAAAGGGAGGTAGACAAAAGATGGGGAATTATAGACTGGTTAGCTTAACCACTGTAGCAGGGAAGATGCTTGAGTGTATTATCAAGGAAGAAATAGCAAGGCATCTCGATAGAAATTGTCCCATTGGGCAGACGCAGCCTGGGTTCATGAGGGTCAGGTCAGGCTGAACTAATCTTTTGGAATCCTATGAAGACATTATGAACATGGTGGACAAAGGGGACCCAGTAGATGAGCTCTATCTAGATTTCCAAAAGGCATTTGACAACAGGGTGCTGAACAAAGGGCTGCTGCATGAGATAAAGATGCAGAGCATTATGGACAATACATTAGCACGGATCAAGGATTGGTTAGCCAACAGAAAGCTAAGAGTGGGAATAAATGAGTGCCATTGTGGTTGACAGTCTGTGACTTGTGGTGTGCCTCAGGGCTCAGTGTTGGGACTGCAATTACTCACAATTTATGTAGATGATTTTGAGTTGGGGACCACGTGTAGTGTGTCAAGGTTTGTGGATGACACTAAGATGAATGGTAGAGCAAAGTGTGCAGAGGACTGTGAAACTTTATAAAGGGACATAGTTAGTTTAAATGAGTGGGCATAAGTCTGGCAGATGGAGTAGAATGTTCATAAATGTGAAGTCATCAATTTTGGTAGGAATAACAGTGAAAAGGACTATTACTTGAATGGTTAGAAATTGTAGCACACTGCTGTGCAGAGGGACCTGGGTATCCTTGTGCATGAATCAGAGAAGGTTGGTCTGCAGGTGCAAGAGATAATTAGGAAGGCAAATGGAATTTTGTCCCTCATTGCTAAAGGGATTGAGTTTAAACGTAGAGAGGTTATGTTGCAGATGTATAGGGTGCTGGTGCAGCCATACCTGGAGAACTGCATGCGGTTTTGGTCTCCTTACTTGAGAAAGGATGTACTGGCACTAGAGGGGGTGCAGAGGAGGTTCATCAGGTTGATTCTGGAGTTGTGGGGGTTGGCTTATGAGGAGAGATTGAGTAAACTGGGATTGTATTCACTGGAATTTAGAAGAATGAGAGGGAATCTTATAGAAACATATAAAATTATGAAGGGAATAGATGGGATGGAAGTAGAGAGGATGTTTCCACTGTAGGGTGAAACTTGGACACAAAGGCATAGCCTCAAAATTAGAGGGAGCAGATTTCGGACCAAATTGAGAAGGAACTTCTTCACCCAGAGGGTTGTGAATCTGTGGAATTCCCTGTCCAGTGAAGTGGTTGAGACTTCCTCAGTAAGTGTTTTTAAAAGCTAAGATAGATGATGTTTTGAACAGTAAAGGGATTAAGGGTTATGGTGAGAGGGCGGGTAAGTGAAGCTGAGGCCATGGAAAGGTCAGCCATGATCTTATTGAATGACGGAGCCGGCTCAAAGGGCCAGACAGCCTACTCCTGCTCCTCGTTCTTGTAATCTGAGTCTGGTCATCAACCAATCAGCATCCAATCCTTCCTGCAATATAAATTAGTGTATACACCGACTTGGTATTCTTGTATGTGTCCTGATGAATGTTAAACACAAAGCTTCACCAACACAGTGTCTCTGTGTCTCTGTCTTTTCAACAATGAAATTGGAATAGTGTTGGATAGATGGGCTTCAGATTGGTTCCACAGGTCAGTGCAACGTCAAGGACTGAAGGACCTGTACTGTGCTGAAATGTTCAATGTTCTATGATGCTCATTTCTTGTTCCACTGAAAAACTATTTTCTTAAACCCCGGATAATAACCGATGCATTACACTTAATGGCGTGATTTACTAAATAGCTATCTTCCACTGGCTTGACCTTTCCGTGGGGTTTATTTTTATCACAGACTGACTCTAATCAGCAATGTCAGGCTTTGGAACCATGCTGCAGTTTTGACACTCACTCTAATGTGCTTCTGAGTTAATGGACTGTAGCCTATCTGAAGCTGCACTGACCTCATTTCCATTCATTCCCTGAGTAACACTACTCTCTGCCAATTCAGTCAGATGTGAAGATGACATTTGAAATTTCATGACCTGCAACCTTTTGCACTTTTATTTCTGTCATTAACCTTACATTAAGGTTCTCTCCTCTTCCTATCTTTTTCTCTGATTCTCTGCAGTGACCTCGCTCCCCATTAACACTTTCAGCTGAATGTCTTTTTGTTCCTGAATGATAAAAGCAAGGTAGGTGCATTTCCATAGCACCATTCGCAGCCTCAGTACATCCCCATGGCCAATGAAGCTTTTATTTAAAGCTGATGGCAGCCCCTCTGTCAATTCTCCCAGTTTCATTCCATTTGAAGATAGAATGGGGTGCCGAAGGTGAAACGGTAATAGTAATGTCCCTGGACTAGTGAACTAGAACCTCGTGTTAATCCTTTGGGAAAATGGGTTGGAATCCCACTTTGGCAGATGATGAAATTTGCATATCATTTAACAACAAAATTCTGAAATGAAGGCTTAGCAAATGGTGGCCACACAAACACTATCAATTGTAAACATTTGCCTGGTTCACTGATGTCCTTTGGGGAAGGAAATCTGCCGTCCTTACCCAATCTGGCTTACATGTGACTCCAAACCCACAGCAATGTGGCTGACTCTTAACTGCCCTCTGGGCAATTAGGGATGGGCACTAAACGCTGGTCTGGAAGGCAGTGCCCACATCCTTTGAATAAAGAAACTAGATGTTGTACGTTGTTGGGCGATTGTGCGTATTCCTGTTATAACTAGGCTCGCTTTCTGTACAGTCCTGTGACACACTTTGAATTAGACTGGACTCAAATTCTCCCAACCTGACCTCCCGAAGTCACCCTGACATATTCCTGTCAGTGCTCTATGTCAGATTCCCAGCATCTGCAGTGTTGTATAGGAGACTGTTGATGGAATCAACCTTTCAGCTCATGGCCACTTACGCTTGGCCCAAAGACTCTGAGTGCTTCCTTCATGGGGTACCAAGCATGCAAGGGGTTGAGGGGGAGATGGGGGTGGGGGTGGGGGGGAGGGTGAGGTGGAATGGTGGGGAGGTGTCACTGCTCAGCAGTCACAGTGATCGTTTCCAGGATCATCAAAGCTGCTCGGAGAGGTGGGATCAATGCATGAACCTGCCTGTGGAGTTTCACCTGAGAGTTGAGTTGGGAAATCAGACAGCTCCTGTGTTCAGGTTCAGAAGGACTTTCTGCTCTTATTCCAGTATCCAGCAGCTGACCAGATAACTTAAATTAATCTAGTTCAATTTGGCAGCATTTGGCCCCTCCAAACCCTTCCTATTCATATACCCATCCAGATGCCTTTCAAATGTTGTAATTGTACCAGCCTCCACCACTTCCTCTGGCAGCCTATTCCATTCACCCACCACCCTCTGTGCGAAATATTTGTCCCTTAGGTCCCTTTTAAACCTTTCCTCTCTCACCTTAAACCTATGCCCTTTAGTTTTAGACTCCCCTACCCTGGGAAAATGACCTTATTTACCGTATCCATGCCCCTCATGATTTTATAAACCTTTATAAGTTCACCCCTCAGCCTCCAACGCATCAGGAAAATAGCCCCAACTTATTCAGCCATTAGACAGTGTAATTTAAGGATAGGTTAGCAAAGAGAGAGTGAGGAAAACACATCTCTCCTTTTGGTTCCATCACATATTGTGTACTCAAGGGTTTCCAATCCTTACTGACTATCCAGATGGTACGTATTTTTTGCAAAATGTCACCTGACTCTTTTACAACTGTACAAGGTCTGTGCATTAATCTTTAGCAAAAGTGTGCACCAAAGCAGATTTTCCATTGACAATAATTGCTTTAAATTGCTATGTATGATGTTATCAGTAAATGATGAGTTTAGTCAGAGGGGCTGTTTCATTTCAGAGTGAGCCTTTGGTTTGTGTGCATGTTAATTCTCCCAAGTGCTGGTCCTCTCTGTTTCGGTTGCTCCTCATCTGGTAAGGAGATTTCCTTTGTGTTTTTATTTGGTTACAGAGGTCACCACAGGTTACTACCTCCAGGCAGTCAGCAGCTGCTCCAGGTGCCAGCTCACCCAGCCACACTCCTCACTGACAACCAAAGAGTGTGATTAAGGTCCATTACAGAACACAGCGATGCCCCACTTCTTTCACCCACTGACCATCCCAAAGTGCCTCACACAAAACTCTTCTCAAGTGTAGTCACTATATTCGACTAAACCTGCTGATGCATACCCACCCTCCTCAACTCTGGCCCCACCCCCTCAACCCTGGCCCCACCCCCTCAACCCTGGTCCCACCCGTCATCATTGGCCCCACCCTTGACCACTGGCTCCTCTTCCCTCACTCCTGGCCCGCCACACCCCTCACCATCGGTCCCACCTCCCTCCCTCCTAACCCCACCTCGCTCCTTGCCCCATCCTCCCTCCGAACCCCAGCCTCTCACCTTCTCCGTGGTCCCACCTCCTCCCCAGACCTATCCCCTCCCACCCTCCTGGCTCCAAACCTTAGTCCTACTTCTGGTCATTGTCAACAGTGACGGTGATGGTCCCTTTCTCGATAATGTTATTCTGAGACTGACCCAATCAGTCAAGAGGCCTTTTCATGACAGCCAGGGCTGACCTTGAGATCTGTCCAATCTCTCACTGAGAAGCAGCTCTCTAAATAAATTGGCTGCTGTTTACCTGACTCCTCCTTCCTGCACATCCTGAAGAATCGAGAGACCATGGGCAAGTGGTTTGAGGATGAAGCAGTGACAGATGGCAAAACATTAACCTGGGAGTGAATAACAAGCAATTAGGGTGCCGATTTCTCGTCCGTTTAAATTGCCACTATTTAACTGTGAACAGAAATAAACATTTCTGGCTGACGGTGCTCTAAAAACAGAATATTTTTATAGGAGGCTCTGTACGCTCCCCCCAATCGTTATTAATCATTAATTGTGGCAGAACCTGGTTCCTCATTCCATATCTTTGACTTTCTTTGCTCCTGAAGTGAGAGACTTTGACCTGAATTTTTACAGATAATGATAATGCAACATACAAAGTACCAATTGCTATCCAAGTACCAGTTCTAAAGAAACATTAACTCTGTTTCTCTCTCCCCCGATATGCCAGACCTGCTGAGTTTCTCCATCAATTCCTGGTCTTGTTTTCTTGGGGCTCACATGGGGAGAGACCTGGATTGGGATTCAAAGCCAATTCAAAATTCCGAGCAATTCTCGGATTCCTGACTCCAACTCCGTACTCCTGAGTCCTACTCTGGATTCCTGAGTCCAACTCTGCTCAGAATCTGGCTGTAGATCCTGATCTGATTCTAGTTACATTTCAGACTGTGACTCCCTACCTGACTCTCTGCATGTGGATGAATGAATGAATTGAATTTATTGTCACGTGCACCGAGACACAGTGAAAAAAGCTTTGTCTTGTGAGCAATACAGGCAGATCACAGAGTTAAGTAGCATAGATAGTAAATAGTAGATAAATAGCAGCAAAAACAAAAACACAGCTACAGGTGAATGTTAAGAGTTTGTGAGTTCATTCAGTATTCTAACAACAGTAGGGTAGAAACTGTTACGAAACCGGTGCGTGTGTTCAGGCTTCTGTACCTTCTCCCCGATGGTAGAGGTTGTAGAAAAACATTGCCAGGGTGGGATGGGTCTTTGAGAATGCTGGCGGCCTTTCCTTGACGGTGGGCCTGGTAGATGGATTCTGTAGATGGGAGGTTGGCCTTCGTGATTGTCCAGGCCGAGTTCAACACTCTGTGTTCCGAGTGCAGTCGATCCCAGTGGGATTACTGGAACATGCATTATTGGGGGATCTTCAGTCTGAGGGGCCTGCTTCATCTGCTAATGTCTGTCCACCGTGCAAAGACGCCATTCGACCCCATTGAGGCATCCCTGCCCATCTCTTCTATCTCTAATTCTCGGAAGGAACAATGTGCATTTGTCTGGTGCCAACAGCACAGTTTAAAAAATGCCAGTGCACATCCATAGTGTGCTGGAAATGTGTTGCTGGAAAAGCGCAGCAGGTCAGGCAGCATCCAAGGAACAGGAGAATCGACGTTTCGGGCATAGGCCCTTCTTCAGGCTTATGCCCGAAACGTCAATTCTCCTGTTCCTTGGATGCTGCCTGACCTGTTGCGCTTTTCCAGCAACACATTTTCAGCTCTGATCTCCAGCATCTGCAGCCCTCACTTTCTCCACATCCATAGTGTGGCCTCAAAAGCAATTTACAACAACAGTTCGGTCAATAATTAGGTTTTAAAGGGATTATATTAGATTACTTACAGTGTGGAAACAGGCCCTTCAGCCCAACAAGTCCACACCGACCCGCCGAAGCGCAACACACCCAGACCCATTCCCCTACATCTAACACTACAGGCAATTTAGCATGGCCAATTCACCTGACCTGCATATCTTTGGACTGTGGGAGGAAACCGGAGGTAACCCACGCAGACACAGGGAGAATGTGCAAACTCCACACAGTCAGTCACCTGAGGCGGGAATTGAACCCGGGTCTCTGGTGCTGTGAGGCAGCAGTGCTAACCACTATGCCACCATGCCGCCCACAGATTCAAGGGACTAGGAATTTGGATGCATGGCTGAAGTAGCAGAATTCTATTTCTCAGGGATAAAGCAATCACAATGCTAATCCCAGGCTAACTGTCCGAGCTCCGACCTGACTGGCAAAGATTCCAAAGCAGAAATTGCTGGAAAAGCTCAGCAGGTCTGGCAGAATGTGCGGAAAGAAATCAGAGTTAACGTTTCAGGTCCAGTGACCCTTCCCCCGAACTGGTAAAGACTCAACTCCTTCTATGACTGACAGTTGAGCAAGAATCCATTTCTTCTCCCTGTCTGTAGGAAAATACAGTTTGGTCCCCTGCTGTCCAATCTAGTGAAATCTCCCCTGCACTGCCATCTCACTGGCCATTTGTAATGATAAGGGGGTAAGAGGTTATCAAGGGGCAGGACTGTAGAGTAGTTAGATCACTCATATTTTCCTAATGATGGGGCAACACTGGTGTGACTGAGTACCCAACCCTATCCTTAAACACAGGTGTTTATTCTTCCAAGGGAAGTGCCTGGTTTATTTCCTCCTTATCTGGGTACCTTTCAGTCCCATGCATGACTGTTCCTCCTCTCTGTGGGAACATGGCTTTGTCACTAAGCTTAGAAAATGACAGCAGAGATTTTATTTTCTCAGAAATTCTCTCTCTCTGAGTTGCACGTTAACAGAAAGAGTTGTAGTCCAGACGTTACATTAGGAACCGAATTATAGTTCTGTCACATCACCATGCCCCAAAGTCCTCCTGCTGAAATGAGGAGGAATATGGCGAGAGTAAACTGCATAACTTCCCTTTAGCTGCTATTCAACGGAGTACTTCCTGTGGTGCTAACTCCCACATTCTCACCATTCTCAATTCTCCATTGAATTTGTTCATGGCTATCCTGTATTTACTAACTCTATTTCCAGTTGCCTCCGCCAGTGAATCCATCTCTATCTCGATCCCACCAAACTCTCTCTGCTCATCTTTCAACCTTCGTTTCTCTCGAGTTAAAGGTCTCAAGACTGTCCATTTTGTCCATTTTGTCCCACTATTGGTAACCATCCTTGCAAATCCTTGTTTGTACTACATCCTTGCCTCTGCATCCTTTCTACAATATGGAAGCCAGAGTTATGTAGAGTCCTCCCTGAGTGTGGTCTGCCTTTACCAAGGGCTGTTTCTGTTTCTTTATGCTTTGAAGGGCTGTGGGAATCTCTAACAAGACCAGGATTTATTGTCCATCTCTAATTATCCTGGTAACTGGGAGTCTTACTTGGTCATTTCAGAGGGCAGTTAATTTCTTGGAGTCACATCTAGGCCAGGCCGGGTGAGGGTAGCAGATTTCCTTCCCTGAAGGACATTAGTGACCTAGGTGGGCTTTTAGTTTTCATGGACAGCATTCCTGAGCCTAGCTTTCGATTCTAGACATTTCATTAAAGTCCAAATTCTGCCAACTGCTTTGATGGTATTTGGGAGCATGTCCTCTGGGCCTTATTGGGCCCTGCTGAATTGTTAGTCTAATGTCATCATCGCTACACTACCAGATTTCAACCCCCCCCCATCCCGCATCCTGTTTTAGGCAAGCTTATAAATTATTGCATCTTTCTGTATTAATATTTAATAACTGCAGGCTTTGCAAGCAGCATTTTGTCCTGGTATTGTCCATGATGGACAACAGTCCCTCGTGTTTTAGGTTACTGCTGCTGGTCACAATTAGACCAAGCCTGGCAACTTTGATCTTAAAGGGCTGGGCAACTGGTAGAAACGCGGAGGCAGTGTTATGTTTTCGTCAAGTTAATGTTCCGAATTTTACTCAACGGACTGTTTTAAACTGAGGAGCCTGAGGGGGATGGAAAGCCACTTTCGCAGATACGATAATGTCCTTAGTTATCTTCGGAAAGGTTTGATTGACTTTGTGCATATCAGTTAGGAGCCGGAGTAAGCCATTTGGACCCTCTAGCATGTTCAGAGTAAGATCATGACTGATTTTCCATTTCAACTCCTCATTCTTGCCTGAGGGGAGCTTGGGCCTTTAAGAGGTTTATAACCAGACATAGCTTTTTGACGCTGTTTTTTGCATCTTGAACACACAATACCTGAGGATAAAATAATCAGGAAAAGAATTACGATGCATTAAAGTCTGCTTCGTACACAGTGCACTCCATTTGCCTCATGCTCCAGTAAATGCAGAGAATAGAGAGAGAGAGACACACACACACACACAAAAGGGTATAAAACAAAGGAACAAATGAATCAACTATCACTAACAGGCCATGAAGTGAGTGAAACTTGCAAACTATAATCCCCAGTTTGTTTTTGACTGTGTGTGGCAGATGGTTATGGACTGTCAGTTTCCCACTGAGGACCTGCTGACTCTCAGGGCCCGAGTAAGCACTTTAGTCAGCGTATACCACACCATCAGCATCTTTTATTTACAGCAAATGTCCACAAAATAACATTCCGGTCAGGCGCTGAAAAAGGAGGCAAGGACTTGTTTCTGTGAAAAAAGGCCTTTCAGAGCAACTCAGAGCACCTCACAGCCAATGAATGTATTCTCAAGTGTAGACCAGTGCATCAATTTGCAAAGCAAGACTGCAATGAGCGACGGATGGGTGTTGCACTGGTGTTCGTTGAGAGGGCATGTTGCTCAGGAGGCTGGGCCAGGGTTAGATGGGATCTTTCTCAACCTCCTGAGAGGGCAGATAGGGCCTCCGACGAGCAGCACTTCCACAAGATATCTCACCTCCTCATCGTTGCTGGGGTGACAAACAAACCATTGTGTCTCAGAGGCAGGGAGTCAGTGCCATTGAGCTGACAAGACCTGTACAAATGTTCAGAGTCGAGAGTGTGGTGCTGGAAAAGCACAGCAGGTCAGGCAGCATCTGAGGAGCAGGAGAATCAACGTTTTGGGCATAAGCCCTTCATTAGGATGATGAATCCTGATGACTCTGATCTCCAGCATCTGCAGTCCTCACTTTCTCCCTGTATAAATGTTCAGATTCACCAGCCTGATGTTCTCTGACTTCATTCCAGACTCCCAGTCATTGCTGAGCTTTCAGACAGTGACGGTGAAACACATGCACCATGACAGCCTGGGGCTGACAGGAGCCATCGAGGTTTCTATCAGCTCACTCAGTGAAAGGCGCACTGACAGAGCCCAGGGTTGCCAGAGGCAGCTGCAGCTGCTGCTCACTGAAAGGATTAAAGTGGAGGCTCAGACAGATGTCAGCGGCCTGTTGGAAATGCAACCGAGCTCTCCGTCTCACAATTTGCCCAGCACATGGCACCCTGAGCCATTCACCCCAATGGTCAGATCTCACATCTTTCCCAGGGCAATGGAGACATCGCTGGGGAAGCTAGAGAATTGGCTGCCCCAGTTATGGATCATAGAATCAGGTCAATAAGTGGATGGGATAAATAGACAAAGCCTTTTCCCTGGGGTGGGGGAGTCCAAAACTAGGCGGCATAGGTTTAGGGTGAGTGGGGAAAGATATAAAATGGGACTAGATTGAGTTGGAATAGCTGGTCAGCATGGGCAAGTTGGACCGAAGGGCCTGTTTCCGTGCTGTACATCTCTATGACTAAGTCCACACCCGACCTTCTGAAGAGTAACCCACCCTGACCCATTCAACTACATTTACCTCTGACTAATGCGCCCAATCGACACATCCCTGAACACTGTGGACAATTTAGCACGGCCAATCCACCTGACCTGCACATCGTTGGACTGTGGGAGGAAACCGGAGCACCCGGAGGAAACCCACACAGACACGGGGAGAACGTGCAAATTTCACACAGACAGTAGCCCGAGGTTGAAATCAAACCCAGGACCCTGGTGCTGTGAGACTGCAGTGCTAACCACTGAGCCACCGTGCTGCCCATTCACACACTCTCTCTACCACACTGTCTTTTCCAAGTCTGTACCGGGGAATAAGCCTGGCCAGGTGATGGAAATTTCAGTGGGGGAGGATTTTGGGAATCATAATTCCACAGGTTTTAAGCAATTTACAGGAAAGGGTAAGACTGGTCCTTGGATGAAACTGCTCAATTGAGGGCAAAGGCTAATTGCAGAGGTATTAGGCAGGAACTGGGAAAGCAGGATTGGGGCAGCTGTTTGAAGGTAAATCCATGTAGGAGTCTATTAAAACCCTGAATCCAGAACCAGCCTATTCCTGTGAGGAAGATAAGGATGGCAAATTCAGGAACATTGCATTATGAGAGATGTTATAAATTTTGTTAAAAAAGGAAAAAGATGTATATATAAATGATGTATATATAAAGGCAGCCAAAAAGAACTTAAAAAAAAAGTAATTAAGAAAGCTAGAAGGGGTCATGAAATGTCCTTGACATGTTGGATTAAGGAAAACCCTAAGGCACTTTATGCATATATTAGGAACAAGATAGTAACTAGGGAAAGGGTAGGTCCACTCAAGGACAAAGGAGGATTTGAATGTGGAGCCAGAGGAAGTGGATGAGGTCCTTAATGTGTACTTCACATTGATATTCACCAAGGCGAAAGACATGGATGATGCTAAGTTCAGGGATGCATGCCACTGTTAGGAAGGAGAAGTGTTGGGTTTCTTGAAAAACATTAAGGTAAATAATTCACAGGGCCTGAGGGATCTACCCCAGAAACCTAAGGGATGCAAGTGAGGAGATTGCTGGGACCTTGATAGAGACCTTTGTATCCTCTTTAGCCACAGGCGAGGCCCCAGGAGACTGGGGAAATGGCCATTGGCTGTTCTTTTAAGATGGCCAGCAGGGATAACCCGGAAAATTACAGGTTTATAAACCTTACATTGGTGGGAGGCAAATTATTGGCGAAGATTCCGAGGGATAGGATTTATTTGTATTTGAAGAAGAATAAGCACCTTAGAGACAGCATGGCTTTCTGAAGAGGACGTCTTGTCTCACAAACTTGATTGAGTTTTTTGAGGAAATGATGATGAGAGTAGGACAATGGATGTTGTCTACATGGACTTTACAAAAGCATTTGACATCGTAGGCTGGTCCAGAAGATCAAGCCATTTGGGATTCCCTGTGAGTTGATAAGTTGAATACAAAACCGACTTGGTCATAGAAGACAGAGGATGGTTGTGGAAGGGTGTTTTTCTGACTGGAGGTCTGTGACCACCAGTGTTCTGCAAGGATCAGTGCTGGGAGGTCTGCTGCATATAAATATAATTTATATAAATGATTTGGACGAAAATGTCAGTGGTCTGATTAGTAAGTTTGCAGATGACCTAAAAATTTGTGGAGCTGTGGATAGCGAGGAAGGATATCAGAGGACACAGCAGCTGGAGGTTGGATGGAGAAAATGGCAAATAGAGTTTAATCCAGATGAGTGGGAGTGATGCATTTTGGGAAGTCAAATGCAAGAGGAAAGTCTACATAAAATGGCAGGACCTCTGGGATCATAGATATACAGAGGGACCTTGGGATCCAAGTCCATAGCTTCATGAAGGTGACAACACAAATGGATAAGGTGGTAAAGAAGGCATATGACATGGTCACCTTCATTGGTTGGGGGATTGAGTATAAGAGTTGCCAAGTCATGTTGCAGTTGGATAAGACTTAGGTCAGGCCGCGGTTGGAGTATAATGGCAGGTCTGGGCACAGCGCTAAAGGAAGGATGTGCAGGCTTTGGGGAGGGTGCAGAAAAGGTTTACCAGGATGCTGCCTGGATTAGATATAAAGAGAGATATTGGACAAACTTCAATTGCTTTCACTAGAGTGTCGGAGGGTGAGGGGCAACCTGATAGAAGTACATAACATGATAAGGGACGTGGATAGGGTGAGATAGTCTCTCCTCCAGGGTAGAAAGGTCAAAGGCCATTGGCTTAAGGTTAGAGGGGGAACGTTTAAAGGAGATGTGTGAGGAATGTTTTTACGCAGAGGGTGGTTGTGCCTGGAACACACTGCTGCAGAAGTTGTACATACAAAAGAAGCGTTTAGACAGGCAGGGATCAGAGGGCGATGGACCATGTGCAGGTAGTTTAGAGTGGCATCAGGGTCAGTACAGAAGGCTGAAGGGCCTGTTCCTGTGGTGCACTGTTCCACGTTCTAAGTCAAACCAGTTTCTCTTTAGTGCCCACTGAGAAAAACAGCCAAGAATGTGAGGTGGTGATGTAGAATACACGTTCAGCCCAGTCAGTCCATGTCAATGTTACTGTCCACATGAACCTGCATCCACACCCTCCTCCTCACCCCATCAACACATCCTTCTATTCCTCCCTCCCTCTTATTCTCTCGGTGGACCTTAAATACCTCTATGCTCATCGCCTCCTTGTCTTAGCGAGCTCCACGTTCTCAGCATTCTAACTTTTTGTTTCTTTATTCATTCATAGGATGAGGGTGTCGCTGGTCAGGCCTGCATTTATTGCCCATCCCTAATTACCCAGAGGGCAGTTGAGCATCAACCACATTGCTGCGGGTCTGGAGTTACACGTAGGCCAGACCAGGTAAGGATGGCAGTTTCCTTCCCTCAAGTACATTAGTGAACCAGATGGGATTTTCCCAACAATTGGGAATGGAGCCATGATCATCATTAGATTCTTAATTCCACCATCTTGCTGAAGCAGGATTCAAACCTAGGTCCTCAGAACATTATCCAAGCTTCTGGATTAACAGTCCAGCAATAATAAACTAGGCCATCCACTGCCCCTTATACCATAAATCACTGTAAGATAATGTAACTTGTCTTTATTTCTCGGTTTTGTATCTAAAATTTGTACCTAGGTACTGTGTACCAAAGATAATGCTGAGAATGGCTGCATTGTACACTGTTCACTGTCCTCCTGTATTTCTGTACTCAAGTACACCTGAGAATAAACCGTAATTCTAATTCTCATTCTCAGAATAAGGAGATCTCTACTGAATTCCCTTTAGGAATGACTATCATATATTTCTAGCCCCTGGTTACAGTGTCCGCGTGCACAAGTGGATACGGAGTGTGTGAATACACAGGAGCTGGTGTAATGTGTGGTGTAAAGCTTCTTATCTGAGCCCTGACAGTGACATGAGCCATATTACAGTGAATATTACACCTTACATATTATACTGATCCTTGCTCAGCTCCAAAATAGAATAACCACCAGGGGTGGCATGGTGGCTCAGTGGTTAGCGCTGCCGCCTCACAGCGCCAGGGACCCAGGTTCAATTCCAACCTCAGGTGACTGTCTGTGTGGAGTTTGCACATTCTCCGCACATTCTCCCTGTGTCTGCGTGGGTTTCCTCCAGGTGCTCCGGTTTCCTCCCACAATCCAAAAGTGAATTGGCCATACTAAATTGTCCATAGTGTTCAGGAATGTGTAGGTTAAGGGCATTAGTCAGGGGTGAGAATAGGGTAGGGGAATAGGTCAGGGTGGGTTACTCTTCGGAGGGCCAGTATGGACTTGTTGGGCCGAAGGGCCTGTTTCCACATTGTAGAGATCCTATGATTCTATTCTATGAAGTATGAAAGCACAGTACCACCTTGAACAGGTCACAGCCACCCCCCTCCCTGGCACATGTACAGTTGAAAGGCAGAGAGTTACTGCAGAACACTTACTTTCATCAACACGGGAGATGGTATTCCCTCTTGACCTCCTGGTTTCTGGCTGTTACTGCCTGGGCCCTGAGCAAGTTTCCTGTTGAACCCTCTCCACCTTTCTCTCCTCATTAAAGATCCTCCTTAGAAAATACCTTAGTGAGTTTTGAGAAGATTTTTGCTCAGGTTGAGGTTCTGGATGTAGGTTTGCTCGCTGAGCTGGAAGGTTTATTTCCAGACGTTGCGTCACCCTACTAGGTAACATCTTCAGTGGGCCTCCGGGTGAAGCACTGTGCTTGATTCTTGCTTTCTATTTATATGTTTGGGTTTATATATTTAGAACCTACCTCTTGGATCAACTGGCATGAAAGCAATTTATGCCACTCTCTGCCAGGCTGCAGGTGACTTGGGGAGGTTAACCACGTTAAAGGTTCCAGAAGAATGCAAGTTGTTGCGAAAGGACATGATGTAGATAAATAAGTTGTGGTTAACATGAAAAAGCCATTGGCTTCCTGGAGGGAAGGAAGACTGGGATAATGAGGAAGTCCACAGCTTTGAGATTCTTCCTGTCTTATCTTCAGGAGTGACAGGGATGTAAAATCCTATCCTGGCTCAAATGTCTTGGGAATGGGTTTTGTGATTGGTATCCATGGCAACGATGCATCTTTCCAGGACTTGCCAGTGAGGATATTGTTTAGTCTGTGCAGTTGTGAAAATACAATGATACTCAACTGTTTCACATGACTGCAATTAATCTCCTGCCTCAGTGCTAAAACCAATGGCCCGAGTCAGATTGAATTAAAAGAATCTATTAACAGCTTCCATTAATACTGGGTTCAATTCCCATAGCAACTCATGGGATGCAAGCTGCATTCTGATCACTATCACTGATAAGCAAAGCATCTTGCCAATCCAGTGCCCACTGCAATAATTCCAACACATGGCACAGACAATTCTGAATGCCCCTTGGTAAACACAGTAACTGCATCCCCCCCCACACCCCATCCCCACTGCCCCCCAACTCCCACTAAAGGAAAAGACAGGAAGTACCCTACAAGTATGTAAAAAAACCAAAAAAAGGAAAATGCTGGAAAAACTCAACAGGCCTGGCATGAAGAGAAATCAGCGTTAACATTTTGGAGCCAAAGACCCTTCTTCACAGCAGTCACTCGACCTGAAAAATGAAATAGACAAAGTCTTTTCCCTGGGGGTGGGGGGGGTCTAGAACTAGAGGGCATAGGTTTAGGGTGAGAGGGGAAAGATATAAAAGAGACCTAAGGGGCAACGTTTTCACACAGAGAGTGGTACATGTATGCTGTGAGCTGCCAGGGGATGTGGTGGAGGCTGGTACAATTGCAATGTTTAAAAGGCATTTGGATGGGTATATAAAAAGGAAGGGTTTGGAGGGATGTGGGCCGGGTGCTGGCAGGTGGGACTAGATTGGGTTGGGATATCTGGTCGGCGTGGACTGAAGGGTCTGTTTCCATGCTGTACATCTCTATGACTCTATGACTCTATTAACTCTGATTTCTCTCCACCTGCTGAGTTTTTTCCAACAATTTCTGCTTTGGATTTTGGATTTCCTGATTTCCAGCATCCACCAATTCTTTTGGAGTTTTTTGTTTGATGTACAAAGATGGTTTTGCAAGTTTCTAAAGCAAGAAATTTGAGAGTTTTTGTAAAGCCTGTTTATGTAGCAGTGGGTCCCAGCAATGTGCAGGTGAATTGAAGCTGACAGGTTGTTTACCAGTGAAGCTGATTGGCTTGTGACCAGGGACCAATTATCAGTGACAAAGGTTCTCTGTCACCCAGTTACAAAGAGATTCATTGTCACTTTGCTGAACAGACTGAGCTGTGAGCAAGATAGCGAGAACTCCTCTTGTGGTAGTGCCCCTACCCCTGGACTCAGAGGCCCAAATCAACTCCCTCCTGCTCCAGAGATGTCTCATAACCTCTCTGAATGGGTTGATTAGAAAAATCAGCTAAATAATAAAAAAAAACAGAGAGAACCTAGTCAGACCAGAAGAGAAACCAATAGGACTTAAGCAACTCTCTCTCTCTCTGAGTTCTCTGCAGTAAGCCACTTTAAACCTGAAGCAAACCAACTTCTCCTTCTTTCAGCAGATGCTGCATATTGTCACGTTGAACTGGAGTAAATCAGCCACCCTGTGCCTCTTGCAAACGAGTGGAAACGTTTTGGAAAGGGAAGATCAAAAAGAAACCTTTGGATTAGCAGAAATAACACTTTTTTAATTTCAAAAATATACTTTATTCATAAAAAAAATCTCTGTATATACATTGTCACAAACGCAGTTCGGTTCTGTACAGTTGTGTATCAAGTAAACAAACAAATCATTGGACTTTGACTCTATCCACAAAACCAAATACCTCTCTAAAAATACAATGCTAATATTTACATATATTTGAGACCCCGGGAGGTTCCAATAACTGAACGGACCCCCATTTACCTTCAGCAGGAAGCCCTCAGACAGTGGTCTTTCCTCACTGCACCTTGGCAGCAGCTGCCCCAAGCGTTAGTGCATCCCTCAGCACGTAGTCCTGGATCTTGGAATATGCTAGACTGCAACACTCAGTCTGGGTCAACTCCTTGCTCTGGCAGACCAACTTGTTTTGGACAGATCAAAGAGCGTCTTTCAATGAATTGATGGCCCTGCAGGCATGGTCTTCTGGGAGCAGAAACAACCTGAACGATCTTTGGAACAAAGACCATGCAGCAAACCTTCCAGCTGTCTCTCTCCGTCCATGTGTTTTTTTACCCCATGTTTATGTTTGTCTGGTTTTGTGTGTGTGTGTGTGTGTGTCTAAAGGGGAGATTATAAGGGATTAAGGCATATTAATTTGCAGAGTTTATGTAACTTAATAGTTTACCTGCAGCTAGAATCTAATTAGACAGTACAAGCAATCCTGGGGTTACAATGGTTCCTGTTGGTATTCATTAGTTGATCTGGATGTTGGTTGGAACACAAAATGGGACAAAGTAAAATAGCCATTCGTAAGTATAAACAAATGTTTGCTGGCTGGATCTTTAAAATTAATATTAACGTGAGATCTTGTTCATTAGGATGAATGTTCCGAAGTCAGATACTTGTAAATGGGGGACAGCCTGTAATAAATAATGATTACTCGTTAATGACAGAAATTTAGTCTGTGTTTTCTATCCGTTTGGGTCTGAAAATCAAATAGTTCGGGGATTTTGTATTTATCTTTTAAAATATTTAACTTTAATGAATAACAGGCCTTGATTTCTAGCACACTCTACCTCAGTGAAGTGAGACATAATCAAATAGACATAGCTGTTTGATTTGAAAAGAAGTTATTTCGAGTTTAACTTTTGTCAGGGAGAGATCAGCTGCCTGCACTGTGTGTAAGGAACAATGGAACACTATGATTCATTTTCTCAATCTTTACTGCTCCAGCAACATCCTATAGCTACTGAAGGCCACAGCCAGTGTGTGTTTTATTATCCACTCATGGGATGTGGGTGTCAGTGACATGACCCGCATTCATTTCTCATTGCCCTTGAGGGGGCAGCAGTGAGCTGCCTCCTTGCGCTGCTGCAACATGGTGTAGATACACACACTGTGCTGTGAGGGAAGACCTTGACCCAGTGACGCTGAAGGAATGGCGATGTATTTCCAAGTCAGCATGGTGAGTGGCTCGGAGGGAAACTTGCAGGGGGTGATGTTCCCTTCTAAATGGACGTGGTCGTGGGTTTGCAAGGTGTTGTCTAAGGATCTTTGGTGAAGTTCTGCAGTACGTCTTGTAGATAGTACACACTGAGCTGCTACTGAGCGTGGAGGCTGAGGTGGTAGTAACATCATGAGACTGTGGTAAATATTTGCAATAGTCACAAGCTGATCCAGACATCATTCGGAATTCAGCTCTTTTTAACATTTCCTTGTCTAGACACTTCATATTCCTGTGGACATGATGGGCTGAATGGCCTGCTTCCACACTGCAGGGATTCTATGACTCTCTGTTGGACTCTGGTAACCTCTCCTTCAAACTCCATGATGCTATTCCTTCAGCTGGGGTTTAAGAGCATACAGCCTCATTATTCTGTTTGAGTCGGAGCAGAACTTTCTCTCCCAGAGACAACAGGAATTCCCTATCCCCTCTGCAGTGTGGTCCAGCTTTCACTTAACCTGATCGACTCCCCCTGACTCCTGCCACTCTTACACCCCTTCCCAAAATGACCCACTGGTCTCTTCCATGCAAGCACTCGGCACAGTGGCTCAGTGGCTAGCACTGCTGCCTCACAGCAACAGGGTCCTGGGTTTGATTCCAGCCTCGGGTGACTGCCTGAGTGGAGTTTGCATGTTCTCCCTGTGTCTGTGTGGTGTGCTCCGGTTTCCTCCCACAATCCAAAGATGTGCAGGGCAGGTGAATTCACAATGCTAAATTGCCCGTAGTGTTAGGTGCATTAGTTAGAGGGAAATGGGGCTGGATGGATTACTCTTTGGAGGGTCGGTGTGGACTGGTTGGGCTGAAGGGCCTGTTTCCACACTGTAGGGATTCTAATCTAAACACTCACTCATCCATACGTTGGAACCTCTGGGAAAGTTCGTTGTGCCATAATGAAGGGAAGTGGTTGCTGTCGGCACTAGCCTCTGCTGAAGCCTCGCAGGCATAATTATTACCCAGAGTTCTCTCAGAATTGCGTGGGCGAATGATGTTACAATGCAGAAGACGAACCCCTCTGTTAACTAAAAACCAAGCACTCAGAATGCACTCGGCACACCTCGTAATCTGTTAAAAGTATGAGGGAGTGAAAGAGAACTCTGAGTTTCCACTATTTAAACAAAAATTTCCATTTATTTTCCTAACAGAACACCAAACAAGAACTATTAACAAATCCAAGCCCTCTTTTCCTTGACTAATTACTGTCTGACCCCAACTCAATAAAAGTACTGCTCCAACAACACTATTAAACGTGGCATTAATTTTATCTCAAGTCCACACAATCTCTGTCTTCTTCCTGGATTGTTTTCTTACTTTTTACTGCTTTTTAAGGAAAAGGTACCTTTTGA
Source organism: Chiloscyllium plagiosum (assembly GCF_004010195.1). Taxonomy (NCBI): domain Eukaryota; kingdom Metazoa; phylum Chordata; class Chondrichthyes; order Orectolobiformes; family Hemiscylliidae; genus Chiloscyllium; species Chiloscyllium plagiosum. The sequence continues at coordinate 47,528,076 of NC_057733.1, read as the reverse complement.
GAGAGAGTGCTTGCTTATATCTTTGAGCACAAGGTATTAGATGGGCAGTTAGCTCTCCAGCTCTACGGCAATTATTTTGGCATTCAGTGGCAGTTACTGTGACTAATTTTCAAAATGCCCGCATTTTAACCCCCCCAACATCGTTACCTCTCATTGGTCTGATGTTGTCAACACAATAAATTCAAGCTCAACTGGGTATTAGTATCCTAGGCATAATTGAAATTAATTGGTTAAATTTGAATTGTTGTCGAAACTTAGGTATTCAATTATCAGCCAATTGCTACATATATCTATTTCAGAACAGCTTGTCTGAAAATTTAAAATTTTCATCATTAAAAATTAACCGCTGGTCCCTCTTGACCTCAAATGGGCATCTACACAACATCCGCAAAATCATTCAAAATTAACATCACTTTAAACTTCAGAAAACACTTTCTATCTTAAAGAAATGTTGTGGAGGAGCCGGTGTTGGACTGGGGTGGACAAAGTTAAAGATGATTCTAGATTAAAGTGGTGCCGGAAAAGCACAGCAGTTCAGGCATCATCCGAGGACCAGGAAAATCGACGTTTCGGGCAAAAGCCCTTCATCAGGATTCCTGATGAAGGGCTTTTGCCTGAAACGTCGATTTTCCTGCTCCTCGGATGCTGCTTGACCTGCTGTGCTTTTCCAGCAACACTCTAACCTAGAATCTGGTTTCCAGCATCTGCAGTCCTTGTTTTTACAAAGTTAAAGATGACAAAATACCAGGATAGAGTCCAACAGGTTTAATTAGAAGCACAAGCCACCTGATTAAGGAGCAGCGCTCCGAAAGCTAGTGCTTCCAAATAAACCTGTTGGACGATAACCTGGTGTTGTGTGATTTTTAATTTTATTTTAAAGTGAACATTCACTCGTTCAACTTTGTAGCAGTGAACAACTCAGGGGAACCATGAGGCTGAAACTTGAGTCTTTCACATACACCCTTGTCCTTCATCACTTGAGACATGCTGCTGAGAGTCGAGAGTGCGGTGCTGGAAAAGCACAGCAGGTCAGGCCGCATCTGAGGAGCAGGAGAATCAACGTTTCAGGCATAAGCCCTTCATCAGGAATGAGGCTTGCCTGACCTGCTGTGCTTTTCCAGCACCACACTCTTGATTCTGATCTCCAGCATCTGCAGTCGTCACTCTCTCCTATGCTGCTGAGAGGCAGTTGGAGGGGCAGTCAGGAAGCCCAGGGATGGAGTGACTTTGGGATTGAGGGTGGGGAACATTGTGTAGATGCCCAGTTGAGGTCAAGAGGGACCAGCAGCAGGACAGTCAGGGTGCATCTTCCGGTAAGTCTGTTCCACAATGGGAACCCCGTCAGTTCACAGAAGTATGTCTGCAGCTAAATAAGTAGGAAAGAAGGGTCAGTAATTTAACACCGTGGTTTAAGGAGATCATTTATTCATTTCTGGTTGGGAGACCACAACATAGGATGATCAATTTAAAATGATTCCTAAGGAAGTTCAGAGATTGAGGTCAAGATCGATATCTTTATGCTGAGCAGTGCTTGACCCATTGAATAAAACGAAAACCGTAAGTTCTGGAGAAACCCAGCAGGTGGCAGCGTCTGTGGAGGACGTGACTGAGTTAATTTTCGAGTCAGGCATTTGAAATTGAAGAGGGTTGGAAAATGATGGCCTTTCTGCTGATGGCAAGGGCACGTAGAATAGATGGTGTGATTGGTGGGGCAAAAGACAAAACGACTGCTAATAGCAGTAAAAGAGAGATTGAGATGCAAAATAGGTGTTAATGATCACTAGTAGAGAATAGCTCAGCTCTGCTGACAGTTAAGCTATTGTAACAAAATACGGGGGGGGGGGGGGTAGGAAGGAGTGGCCGTAGAGGTGTAATCAAACTGGAGGAAAGAGATCATGGTCGGAAATTGTTGAACTCAACCTTGAATCCTGAAAGCTGTAAAATGCCTAAGGGCAGGAGAATGAGGTTTTATTCCATCATGGGATCAGTCTAGTGAACCTTCTACCACCTTGCGGTTCTAAACTACAACTATAAATAGTTACTGACTTATTACAGCAATCATTCCCATGGAATATCCATAAACAGTGAGAAAGACACCGATGGTGGAGAGCTTTCGAAAAACTGGTACAAATCAGCTGTCAACACAAAAGCCCAGGTTATTCAGAGAACAATTATTGAATGTTAAGTGTTTGGAGCATTCAATGAAGTATTTACTTGCGGCTTGTCGCCCAACTCCTGTGCTCGTCCATGAACCTCACCGATGCTGCTTTACAACAACAACTCAGGCAGTGGCCTGCATTACAAAACAACCCAAAGCCCCTCAGAGGGGGACATTGATGTGAGACATATAGAAAGGCAGCTGTTTTATCAGCTTTCTCAGCACAGGCGATGAGTTTCTCCAGCAGTTTCCGTTTCCGTTTCAGATTTCCAGCGCCCACAGTTCTTTGTTTTATCTTAAGATGTTTTAAGGGACTGGAAGAGAAAATGGGCAGAGATTTCCTGTTGAAAGTGGGAAAGAGAGGTCAGGGAGATTGAGGGAGCTGACAGCAAGATGAGGCAATGGGAGCCCTCCTCATTGATGGAGATGGAATGAATGGGAGAGATGCAGGAGGACGAATGCAGAAAGGGAATTGAGTCAGAGGGAGATTCAAAGAGCAAGAAGGTAGAAGACATGAAGGTGAGGACAAGATTTGAAAACGAATGAGTTAGGCTCCAACTTAGTGATTGTACAAATCAGATGGTGTTGGGATTGAAGATCATGTCCCACCTCACCTGAAGCTATGGAAATAAACTCCAGGGGAAATAGGCTGACAATTTATCCACCCACCTTCCACTATCACACCATTAACTTGGAAAGCTGGTTCTCTGGGAAGAGTGCGGTGGATTATAAAACATAGAACAATACAGCGCAGAATAGGCCCTTTGGCCCTCACTGTTGCGCCGACCTGTGAACTATTCTAAGCCCAACCCCCTACACTATCCCATCATCATCCATGTGCTTATCCAAGGACGGTTTAAATACTCTGAATTAGGCTGAGTTAACTACATTGGCAAGCAGGCCATTCCACGTCCTTACCACTCTCTGTGTAAAGAACCTGCCTCTGACATCTGTCTTAAATCTACCACCCCTCAATTTGCAGCTATATCCCCTCATATAAGCCGACGTCATCATCCTAGGAAAAAGACTTTCATTGTCCACCCTATCTAATCCTCTGATCATCTTATATGTCTCTATTAAATCCCCTCTTAGCCTCCTTCTCTCCAATGAGAACAGACCTAAGTCCCTCAGCCTTTCCTCATAAGACCTTCGCTCCAGACCAGGCGGGTAGACGGGGCCAGGAAATGGGGAGGTCTCAGTTGAAAGACCTTGTTGACCATTCTGAGTCTCAGCCATGTTTATTTTCCATTTTCTCGCGTTGATGGGTAACCTTGGTTAGAGATAAGAAAAAAACTGCAGATGCTGGAATCCGAGGCAGACAGGCAGGAGGCTGGAAGAACACAGCAAACCAGGCAGCACCAGGCAATGGAGAAGTCAACATTTCGGTTGTAACCCTTCTTCAGGACTGGCCTGCCAAATGACGATTCCCTGTGGTTGAGCAAGCTATTTGACTAAGTGAGCCATTGCAACTGGGCTGAGTCATGTTCTTGTCAGGACTATCAGAGACGGTTGGACAGTGATCAGGAGCTGGAATAAAGATTACATTCCACTTCCCTATCCCCGACCCCCCTCAACCCTCAGGTACTGAGGCCATTTGAAATGACTCTAGTTGAGATTAGAATGCTTAATGGACATAGGAATAGGAGTAGGCCATTCAGTTCATTGAGCATGCTCCACCATTTGATCAGATTGTCTACCTCAATGCCACTTTCCCATTATTTGATGTCAATAGCCTTTGAAGAGCTGTTGTTTTCTGTCTGGAATATACTCAGTGGAGGGATAAAGTTAAATCAATGGATAGATGAGCCTTTGAGATAGTTGTGATGTAACTGGGACCATGGTAGTCATGTGATAGGGACTCTGCTAGAAGGTTGGAACAAGGACAGATATCAGCAGAGAGATTGGCTGCTAATGGTAATGATACAATGGCTTTAAGTGGTGTATTTTGTCCTGTTTTATTTTGAAGAGAGGTTTTAAGGCAGAGATTAGATTAGATTACTTACAGTGTGGAAACAGACCCTTTGGAACAACAAGTCCACACCGACCCGCCGAAGCGTAACCCACCCAGACCCATTCTCCTAACACTACGGGCAATTTAGCATGACCAATTCACCTAACCTGCACATTTTTGGATTGTGGGAGGAAACTGGAGCACCCAGAGGAAACCCACGCAGACATGGGGAGAATGTGCAAACTCCACACAGAGAGTCGCCTGAGGCAGGAATTGAACCCGGGTCTCTGGCGCTGTGAGGCCCACATGAAGAGCTGTCTATTCAAAGCCAATAAAGTAAACAGCTTGCAAGTTTTTTTTAAAGTTGGAACAATAGAAGCAGCCTGAATCGGTGGGGTCAGGTTCCCCCCACCCCAATCATACTGTCTGTTCCTTCCAGTTGGGTAGTTAGACACTCCATTGTTCTGCCATTCCCACATTCTGATCACTTCATCTGAACTATCCATACATCCTTTCTCCCCAATGCTCCACCACCCCTCCCACTATTGCATAGACGCTGCCCCCTTCCACACTTCACGTCAGTTCTGATGGAGAGCCATCTCAACTCGAAACATTAGCTTGCTGTCTCTCCACGGACGCTGCCTGCCCTGCTGTGTTTTCCAGCATTTTTTGTTTTCAGCACTTCTAAATAATTAACCAATGTAAACGGTTTGAAAGAAGAACATATGATTACTAAATTTGCAGGCGATGCAAAAGATAGGTAGGGAAGTTGTTTGTGATGAGGGAATAACGGGTATGTGAAGGATTTAGATAGGTTAGGTGATTGGGCAGAAAATTTGTTACTGGTGTATATTGTGGGAAATTGAGGACTTATCCACTTTGGAAGGGAGGATGGAAAAACAGTGTATTCTTTAAATAGGGAAAGATTTGCAAGATTCTGTGATGCAGAGGAATCTGGGTATCATGGTACAGAAATCACAAAAAATTAGTTTGTAGATGCAGCAATTAATTTGAAAGCCAAAAGAATTGTCGGTGTCCATCGTCAAGGGAATGGAATATAGGAGCATGAAAATTTTACTACAGCTCTCCCTTGTGTTGGTGAGACACCATCGGGAATACTGCATGCAGTTTTGGTCTCTTTCCTTGAGATAAGTTACAATAGCATTAAAAGCAGTTCAGTGAAGATTGACTCATTACTGGGACGAGGGGGTTATCTTATTGAAAAGGGGAGGTTGGGACAGTTTGAGTGAAAGGTGATCTCATTGAAATATGTAAAAGCTTGGGTGGTCTTGACATGGTGGACACAGAGAGGATTTTTCTCCTTACATCTTGAGAGCGTTGTTTAAAAATAAAAGAGCTCCTGTTTAGGATGGAGATGACAACAGTCTTTTTTCTCTTAAAGGTGTTACAAAGTCAAAAGAGAGTATGTTCACTTTAAGATAGAAAGTGTTTTCTGAATCTTAAAGTAAATTTAGAATACAGCCAGCTGCCAGAACACAGAACAACTAATAGAAAGTCTTTTCCAAAATAGATACATGCAACAATTGGATGTTCAAGTGATACCTGAGTTCTGGTGGCTGTTTTGAGAACAATTCAAATTTAATCAATTAATTTAAATTAAGCTCAGGATTCTAAAACCCAATTGAGCTTGAATTTATTGTTTTGACAACATCAGACCAATGAAAGAGAACCATGTTGGGGGTATAAAAAGCACGGGCATTTTGAGAATTTGGTCAGAGCAACTGCCACAGAACAGCAGAGCAACTGCTGTAGAGCCGGAGAGCTAAATGCTCATCTAATGCCTTGTGCTCAAAGATATAAGAACTCTCTATCAAGAGTTAGCTTTTTCTGTAAAACTACTCGCAGTAAAAAGAAAGAAGTCAACCCCAGGGAGATCAGCAGATGGAAGATTGGAAACAGAACAGAAGACAGAGACTGTGTGGACTTGAGATCAAGTTAATGTCGTGGTTAATAAATGTATTATCGGAGCAGCATTTTTATCGAGTTAGGGTCACATAGTAATTGGTTAAGAAAAAGAGTGTTCAGTTTGTTAATAGTTTTGTGTAACAAAGGGTTATCGATCTGTGGAATTCTCTGCTACAGAGAACAGTGGAGGCTGAATCATAGAATCCCTACAGTTTGGAAACAGGCCATTTGGCCCAACAAGTCCACACCGACCCTTCAAAGAGTAACCCATCCAAACCCATTTCCCCAACCCTATTACTCTACACTTACCCCTGACTAATGCACCTAAACTATCCTATGGACAATTTAGCATGGCCAATTCACCGAACCTGCACATCCTTGGACAGTGGGAGGAAACCCACACAGACGGGGGGGGGGAAAATGTGCAAACTCCACACAGACAGTTGCCTGAGGCTGGAATCAAACCCGGCTCCCTGGTGCTCTGAGGCAGCAGTGATAACCACTGAGCCACTATGCTGAATCCTTGAATATTTTTAAGGCTGTGTTAGATAGGTTCTTGATTGACAGAGGATTCTAAGAGTACAGGAAATTGAGGCCATATTCAGAGCAGCCATGATATTATGTAATGGAAGAGCAGGCTTTGAAGGACTGAATGGCCTACTCCCGCACCTCATTCATACATTCTTGTTAACAGCTGAACTTAATAGGTCATTTTCAGGTCAGAAGGTTGTAACTTGTCAGATACCACAATGATCAGCTCTTGGATTTCAGCTAACTACAGTCTAGGTCAATGTTTTGGATGAGGGGAGGGAGGATAAATATTTAGAAGTGACCTGAGGATCAACTTTATCACACAGAGGGTGGTTTGTGTATGGGAATGAGCTGCCAGAGGAAGTGGTAGATGCAGGTACAGTTACAAAGCTTAAAGGACACTTAGACAGGTACATGAACAGGAAGGTTGAGAGGGACGTGGGTCAAAGTTGAGGGTGTGGTGCTGGAAAAGCACAGCAGGGATATGGGCCAAACGCAGACAAGTGGGACTAGTTTAGCTTGGGAAACCTGGTCAGCACAGACGTGTTGGACCGAAGGGTCTGTTCCCATGCTATACAGTCACAGAGAGAGAGAGAGAGAGAGAGAGAGAAAGAGGAAGGGAGAGAGAGAGAGAGAGAGGGATATGGTGGTGATGTGACTGAAGGTCCCAACTCCCTCCAGCAAGGGGAAAGGAAGTGGGTGCAGGATCCTCAGGCTGACCTCAGTGGGAGTGGGAATATGAGCCTGTGTTGCTGTTGTTATTAATTCTGCATTAGCAAACTAGCCATCCAACTAACTGTGCTAGCTGACCTCCCCAGGATAGCGATCGCCTGACATAATATCCCAGAATCTGGAATTTTAATCGGAGGCTCGGGGACAGGGCCACGGTTTGAACAATGCTGCCTGGAAGATGGGATTCCTGCTGATGCAGTATTCCCTCGGCGTGCGGCTGAGCTTTCAGCGTAGACTCAGAGCTCCCCATGGGAGCTAAACACCAAACCTTCTTAAAACCAGGCAGATACCCCCTCAGCCAAGGCTGACCCCAGGGGTGGCATTTACTTCAGTGACCTTCCCTGAGGTGAGCTTGGAGGCAGGGGTTCAGGGTGGGGTGCGTTTCATCAGGGTCTGGGCTGTGTGCTCTGTCCACCTCTGGGGACAGAGTCCCTGTGTGTATAGAAGGCTGAGACAGATTCTGGATCTTTTGGGGAATGGAGTATAGTGGGGAAAGGTCAAGAACGTTGATGTAAGGAATGTCAGAGCAGCCATGATCCTAGAGAATGGCAGAGTATGTTCGGGGGGCCAAATGGCTGACTGCTGTTTCTATTGGTTGGTCTATACTGATTAAGTCTCTGTCTGGGGGGCTTCTGGGTGACTCACTCAAAAATCTCTTCTCAAATCTTCCCAATATGACCAGGACGCCAACCAGCGCTGGTTGGTTAGCTAACCAACTTGTTAGCACGACTGCCTCACAGCACAAGGGACCCAGGTTCAATCCCACCCTCGGGCAGCTGTCTGTGCACACTATCCCCATGTCTGCATGGGCTTCCTCTGAGAGTAGAAAGACATGTAGGTTAGGGTGGATTGGCCATGCTAAATTACTCATGGTGTCCAGGGATATGCAGGCTGGGTGGGTTAGCTTTGGGAAATGCAGGGATAGGGAGATAGAGTTGGGGCAAGGTGTGGGTCTGGTTGGGATGCTCTTCGGAGGATCGGTATGGACTTGATGGGCCGATTGGCCTCCTTCCAATCTATAGAGATTCTAAGATTCTAACTCGCTATCTTAGCCTTACCACCTGTTTCTAATGTTTGCTTAAATCCAGGGTACTTCCTCATGGGTCAGTTCAAAATAGAAACCTTCTAACACCTTAAGCCTTGAATTATGAATCACAACAGGACCAAGTGATGGATTCAGTGGACCCCCAGAGAATGCAAACACTTTCAGTGAGAATCGCCTGACACAAATTTTTTTTTGAGGAATAATTTTACACACAAGCAGCAATGACATGGATTCAGCCTCCTTTGGTCCATCTTACTGACAGTAAGGCCCTGGTCTCTCCCTGTTGTTTGAAATGCCTCCTGTTTGGATTTTATTTCAGTGCATCACTGCACTGTGAAAATCTCTATAGTCACGGTCATACTGTCAGCCAGCACAGAAACAGACCCTTCGGTCCAACCAGCCCATGCTGACTCTAACCCCAAACTAAATTCCCCTCCAATTATTTCTTATTCATGTACTTATCTAAATATCTCTTAACCATACCCACGTCCATCACTTCCTCTGGAGGTTCATTCCACATACAAACCACTCTCTGTGTAACAGAAATTGCCCCGCATGTCTTCTTAAAATCTTTCTTGACAATATGCCCCCTGGTCTTGAAATCCCCTTCCTTAGGGAAATACGCCTGCCATTGACCTTATCGATAACCCTCATGATTGTACAAACCTTTGAGGAGATTCCAAGCCAATCTTACCGTGTTGGGCACATTAAACACAAGGATTGCAAATGCCACGTAAACCAGGCAGATGAAATTGCATCATTGGACAGAATACTGCACAACTAATATTCCCAACTAGCCCCACTCTGGCTAACAGCCATTCCCAATTTCACAGTGAGAATGCCAACTATAAGTTGTCACTGGTGGGTTTTCTTCGGAGATTCCCCATGTGTTCTGAAGTGGAACGCAGAATGTTGATGGATCAGATTCATTCGCTCAGCTCATTCTGACCAATAACAGCAGAGCTCATAAAATGTTATAATACAAGTTACATGTCATTGTGACTGAGTGTTATGTAAACTCTGAGTGCCTGTAAAAAACCTCATTGCTGCTTTGTCTCACATTATAAACACATCAAAGGCCATTTACAGAAATGAAGGATGGAAACAAGGCCAGAAGTATAGTTTGTCACTCTGTGAATCAAAGGAAGGAAATGTACCCAGTGTACAACAGGGGCTGGGGTATCTCTGTTCATAGGGTTTCAGATATCTGTATAATCTAGGATTGCTCCAAAATGGGATTTAAGGTGTTGATATAATCTCGAGTGGTTGTTAAACTCGTGTATATTATTTATGTATTTAGGTGTATTGATCCACCTATCTGCTATCTGTCTATCTGTATCTATCTGACTATCTAACTGTCTGTCTATCTAACTATCTACCTATTTGTCTGTCTGTAAGTCTGGCTATCTCCCTGTCTATCTATTTCCCTGTCTATCTATCTCCCTGTCTATCTATCTCCCTATATCTATCTATCTATCTACTTACCTGTCTGTCCGTCTGCCTGTCTGCCTGTCTGCCTGTCTATCTATCTGTCTGTCTGTCTATCTGACTACCTATCTATCTATCTGTCTGGCAATCTATCTGTCTATCCGTCTGTCTATCTATCAGTCTATCTATCTGTCTGGCTATCTAGCTATCTATGACTGTCTATCTATCTGTCTGTCTATCCGTCTGTCTGTCTATCTATCTATTGACCTACCTATCTATCTATCTGTCTATCTATCTATCTATCTATCTGTTTGGCTATCTATCTGTCTATCTGTCTGTCTATCCGTCTGTCTATCTAACTATCTATCTACCTATCTATCTATCCGTCTGTCTGCCTGTCTGTCTGTCTATCTATCTATCTATCTATCTATCTATCTATCTATCTATCTATCCATCTATCTATCTATCTTTCTGTCTATCCGTCTGTCTGTCTATATGTCTATCTATCTGTCTATCTGTCTGTCTATCTATCTATCTATCTATCTATCTATCTATCTATCTATCTATCTATCTATCCATCTGTCTGTCTGTCTATCTATCTATCTATCTATCTATCTATCTATATATCTATCTATCTGTCTGTCTATCTGTCTATCTATCTAACTATTATTGTCATGTACATCTTGTTACAAAATACAATGTTGTATAATGTTGCCACTCTCCAGCGCCATTTTAAAACACAGAAAAATAAACTAACACTTAGAATACAAAGGTAGAGAAATAAAGTGTCCAACATTACAGTGCTTCTTCTGAAATGCTCTGCCGTGGGCCTGGAGGCCAGGCATGAGTCCCCTTCACCGCGCTGCCACTGCTGCAACAAAAGTCCCCATTCTTTGACACTCTCTCACCTCCATCGATGCCCACACCACTATTTGCTGGACCTCGCCAATGGAGACGCCACTGATGCTTCCGGGTGCCAACCTGACCCAAAGTGGACTCCGCCACCGACTCCATGAATCTGCGTGGGAGACAGACACCACCAGGAACCCAAACCCGTCTCTGCCACAGCCACCGGTCGGCTCTAGGCCCACCTGGATGATGCAGGAGTACTGATCCCACTGGGGGCTGCCATCACTGTAACCGAGCTCCTCAACAAAAGGTAAATAAAAGGAGAGAGAAAAGAGAAAAGAGAAAAAAGAAAACGAAACAGAAAGAGAGGAGGATGGAACGGACGGGCTCTGAGCTTAGAAACCCTGCCCCACCACCAACTTACCAGAAATTGGCATGTCACCACCCTCGCCAGGACAATTAGGGACTGGGCAATAAATACTGACCCAGTCAGTAATGCCCCCTTCCTGTGAACGAATTTTTACAAATCAAGAGAAAGTTCTTTTCCCCAGTGAGCGGGGAGCAGGTGGAAATGACTCATGCAGGGGAGATTGGGGTGGGGGGGGTGGAATGAAGGGGATGCTGGGTAATTGGATAAGAGAGGAAGGTCTTGCAGAAGGTGGGCTGGCTGAGACAGGGGGTTTTGGGAGGAGGCATGAACTGTTTGAACTGAATGACCTGTTCCCTTCCTAATTCCAAATGATATGAGGGATTGAGTTCCAGAGCCATGAGGTCATGCTGCAGCCGTACAAAACTCCGATATGGCTGCACTTGGAGTACTGTGCACAGTTCTGGTCACCGCATTATAGGAAGGATGTGGAAGCTTTGGAAAGGGTGCAGAGATTTACTAGGCTGTTGTCTAGTATGGAGGGAACGTCTTATGAGGAAACACTGAATGAGTTGAGGCTGTTTTCATTAGAGTGAAGAAGGCTGAGAGGTGACTTAATTGAGACATATAAAATAATCAGAAGTTAGATAGGGTAGACAGTGAGAGCCTATTTCCTCAGATGGCAAAGGCTAGCATGAGGGGACATAGCTTTAAATTGAGGAGTGATAGATATAGGACAGATGTCAGAGGTAGTTTCTTTGCTCAGAGAGTAGTAGGAATGTGGAACGCCCTGCCTGCAACAATAGTAGACTCACCAACTTTAAGGGCATTTAAATGGTCATGGATGAAAATGGAATAGTGTAGGATAGATGGGCTTCAGATTGGTTTCACAGTTCAGTGTAATATCGAGGGCCTCAGGGCCTGCACTGCACTGTAATGTTCTATGTTCTATGAGGCAACCAGAACTGAACACAATATTCCAAGTTTGATCTAACCAGGGCTCTGTTGAGCTGCAGCATAACCTCACGACTCTTAAACTCAATCCCCCTGCTAATGAAAGCCAACACCTTCTTAACAACCCTATCAATGTGGGTGGTAACTTTGAGGGATCTATGGACATGGACCCCAAGATTTGTCTGTTCCTCCACACTGCCAAGAATCTTGCCTTCAACCTTGTAATCTGCATTCAAATTCGACCTTCCAAAGTGAATGACTTCACACTTTTCCAGGTTGAACTCCATCTGCCACTTCTCAGCCCAGTTCTGCATCCTGTCAGTGTCCCATTGCAACCTACAGCAGCCATTCACACTATCCACCAACCTTCGTGTCATTAGCAAACTTACTAACCTCACCCTTCCACTTTCCCATCCAAGTCATTCATAAAAGTCACAACGAGCAGAAGTCCCAGAGGGGATCCCTGTGGAACACCACTGGTCACCAAACTCCAGGCTGAATAATTATTCTTGTTCAGTAGACTCACTGCTAAATGAATATGTTGTGACCAGCCTGTTGGTCTGTACTAGTCAGATGAGCTTGAATAGAGATCCCTTGCTATATTTCTGCAAACGTTTGTCTTGGATTGTGTACTATATTGCCGGGTTGTCAGGCTGTGGAAGTAGACACCCTGACTTCGAAATAAATAAATGTTATGTGATGTGATATTTCCCCCATTTCTATACAGAGAGGTTCAAATCACTGAGCAGCTTTGGACCTCGAACAGAAGCAGCACCTGAGTGTTCCCAAGGGATGGGGATCTGCTTCCAAGAATGTGGAATTAACGGAATAGTATCTGCCATCTGTTTATGCAGCCAAATGAATCATCAGTAAAGATAATTGAATTTGATATGCTGATACTACATTTCCATGTCTGGAGTCCTAAACCTTCCACATTGCCAAAATGATGAAGAGTGCATTGAAGTTAACATGCAATATAATTAATTTAACAATAAAAGCAAACTTGAAGGGAATTCAGGTTTAAAGACACATCGATAATGCTGTTTTGTCAATTCTCCACCTTAGCTCCCTTCAGGAGAAAGTGAGCACCGCAGACGCTGGAGATCAGAGTCAAAGTGTATGTTGCTGGAAAAGCACAGCCAGACAGGCAGCATCCTGATGAAGGGCTTATGCCCGAAACGTCGATTCTCCTGCTCCTCGGTTGCTGCCTGACCTGCTGTGCTTTTCCAGCACCACCCTCTCCAACTTAGCTCCCTCCAGCGCAGTTTCACTCTGGGAGGGATAATGGAATTTCTCTCTCTGTGGTCTCTCGCTGTTTCTCTGGGGGACTACTCAGAACCTAAAGCCGTGATTCGATTTGCAGGTTTTCTCATTGGCTGCACTGCATGTAAACCCTGATGGAGAAAGGATTACGTTCTGCAGCGCACTTCCCGAGCTCTGGACAATCCCAAATGATTACTGAAGTGTGGTCACTGTCAGAAAGTAGGAAACGTCGCAGCCAATCTGGGCAGAGCAAGCTCCCACAATATAGGAGCGAAAGCAGAAGGTGCTGAGCAAGATCAGGCTGTGTTTTGTGGAGACAGGCCTGAACCAGTTGGCGTGTAAGAACCCCTCCACCTGGAGTGAAAATTGGGTCTAACATCTCAGGTTTCATCAGAAGACTGGTTGGAGGGACTAGGACCCGAGGGCACAACCTCAGAGTGAAGGGACGACCCTCTCGAACTGAGATGAGGGGGAATTTCTTCAGCCAGAGGGTGGGGAATGTGTGAAGCTCATTGCTGCAGGGGGCTGTGTAGGTCTAGTCACTGAGTGTATTTAAGACAGAGATAGATTGGTTTTTGATTGGTGAGGGGATGAAGAGTTGCCGGGAGAAGGGGGTTGAGAAACATGTCAGCCCTGATTGAGCAGACGTGATGTGCTGAATGGCCTAATGCAGCTCCTAAATTTTATGGTCTAACCTAGAGAAGGAGGGGCGGGGTGGGAGATGTTGCTGAAAGAGATATTTGTGAGGGGCGGTTATGGTGGGGAGAGGTTTTAAACAGAACTCAAAATGTTTACCAGGGTGATGGAATCAGTGATTTTGAAAGGATGTTGGATAGATACTCCAGGGCAGTGGGGATAGGAGTAGAGAACGGGACATACAATGCACTGTCCTACAGATTGCCATCCTGGATTCAATGGGCCAAATAGCCTCCTTCTGTGCCATAATGACCCTGTAGCGGCTGGCGAAAGCTCTGCTGCTCTTCTTCATACAGTCGGCACTCTTTCCACCTCCCGCCCCAAGGGATTTAATGGGCTCTGTTGGCTTAAGCCCTTTCTCTTCCTTTGCAGTTGGGAGCTGCAGCAGTGATGTGACTGAGATGTGACCCTGACCGAGGTTACGATGCTTTACAGACAGAACGGCTCCCAGGTCTCACCAGTGACCAGCGGAATAGTCAGAGGCCTAGCAATGTGGAATAAAATGACCACGTTATCTGTCAATAACTAAGGAATATGCCAAGGAATCGAGGTGAAAACCAGACACTATCCTGACCGAAGCTATCAGGTAATGTTCTTTAGCTGACAGCTGTCAGACTGTGATGTTCCAAATTCATCTCTTGTTCAGAGCCCACAGCCGCGATGTGGAGGTGCCGGTGTTGGACTGGGGTGGACTAGGTCAGAGGTCACACAACACCAGCTTATAGTCCAACAGGTTTATTTGAAGTCATGAGCTTGCAGAGCACTTTGTTAGGTTCATCTGAAAAATACCTGGTAACCGAAGATGAAGAAGACCACCATACCAGGCCGAGACCACCACACTAAGCTGAGACCACCATGCCAGGCCGAGACCACCATACCGGGCTGAGACCACCACATCAAGCCTAGACCACCACACCAAGCCTAGATCACCACAGCAGGCCAAGATTATCACCAGATGAGACCACCACACCAGGCCAAGACCACCACACCAGACCTTGATCACCACACCAGTCCAAGACCACCACACCAGGCCTAGACCACCACACCAGGCTGAGACCACCACACCGGGCTGAGACAACCACAACAGGCCAAGACCGCCGCACCAGGCCTAGACCACCACACCAGGCCGAGACCACCACACCAGGCCAAGACCACCACAGCTGGCCAAGATTACCACCAGATGAGATCACCACACCAGGTTGAGACCACCACACCAGGCCTAGACCATCACACCAGGCCAAGACCACCACCACCAGACTGAGACCACCACACTGGGCCAAGACCACCCTAGGCCGAGACTACCATCACAGGCCGAGACCACCACATTAGGCCTAGACCATCACACCAGGCCTAGACAACCATGCCAGGCCAAGACGACCACCACTGGGCCCAGACCATCCCACTGAATGAGACCACCATCGGGCCAAGACCACTACACCAGCCGAGACCATCACTTCTTTTCCTTCAGCTGCCTGGGCCTACCTGCAGTCGTGGAGCCTCGGCCTAGCCTGTGGGCAGGCTAATACAATATGGTAAATTATGCACTTCCGGTTGTAAGAGGCTGAATGACAAAGGGTCTGTCATAGTCCACACTGGGTTCTGCCAGTATCATAATTAAATTAAAATGCAATGAGTCAATTACAGCAGTTGCCAACAATGAAGACAGCAGACTGTGCAGTGATAAATTTCCTACTGTGCGTGTGTTTAGTGATAATTTATATCCATTCCATTTATGAATCCAGAAGAGCAGGGCCTGTTCTTAATGAGCATCCTGATTTCAATCATGTTGCCATTTATTTATTGAAGAGGTTTGAAGAGGTTTAACAACGGCTGCCTTGCCTGTCTCACTTTGATGATCCTCTCAGTCCATGAGCCACAGCAAGATACCTTCAACTCTTCTCCTTGTCCTGAGCAAGGCCATATGTTGCTTGGCATCCATTCACCGCTCAGAGCAGGGTTGGTGTATCGCTCGGAGCGGTGGGCTGAGAGATTAGTTGTGTTAGGGCTCCTGCAAGAGTAAGGTCAAAGTACATCGAATTATAAAGGAGTAGAATCAGGGCACTCAGAGTCAGCAGGTCTCAGTCAGTGCTACATAGTCACCCTCCTACTCCCCTTCGGTGCGTTCCCCGACCCTCCGGACAATCTAAAGTGATTTCCTGATGTAAATTTGAAGTGTGGTCACTGTCAGAACGTAGGAAACGTCGCAGCCAATCTGGGCAGAGCAAGCTCCCACAATCTCGGAGCGAAAGCAGAAGGTGCTGAGCAAGATCAGGCTGTGTTTTGTGGAGACAGGCCTGAACCAGTTGGCGTGTAAGAACCCCTCCACCTGGAGTGAAAATTAGGTCTAACATCTCAGGTTTCATCAGGAGACTGGTTGGAGAGACTAGGACCCGAGGGCACAGCCTCAGAGTGAAGGGATGACCCTCTCGAACTGAGATGAGGGGGAATTTCTTCAGCCAGAGGGTGGGGAATGTGTGGAACTCATTGCTGCAGGGGGCTCACTCCCCATCGTCTCCCTGCTGGCAAGTGGGATTAGAATAATTAGCTGCTTGTTTTTGGATGGATGCAGACTTGTTGGGCCAAAGGGCCTTATTTCTGTGCCTCAGACCTCTATCTGATTCGGTATCTCAGCTCACTGTTCCAATCCTTTCTTCTTCCTATAGTTTTGCCAAAAACGAAAATGTTCTGCCGTTTGTTAAAGACTCTTCCTGACAAATGTCTCATGAGAACTACTGTCAGACTCAGAATGAAAACGGCCCCTGTTTGCTGAGTCAGGGTGGGATCTGCTGCTGGGAGGAGGAAAACGGCGTTGTTCCTGACCACACTGTGCAAGCTTGGCCACTGAGCATGCTCACTTCATTTCTCATTATTAATGACATCAAGGGATCTGAGGATCATGCACCAAATATGGTGCTGAGATAGATCAGTCAGGATCTAGAATGACAGCACAGGGCTGAATGGTCTACTCTTGCTCCTATATTGTACTCAACCTACAAGTCTACCTCACACCGGCTCTGTGTGGGCAGGAATCGAGAGGCCTTCCATTATTATCCTTTGATAAGATCAAAAAGATTTGCAAGTTAAGAGGGTTGTTGGTTGGAAGTGGGAAGGGGGGCGTGGTCTGAGCAAGTCTGGCCCCGGGACAGCAATGGTTAGATGGGCTGATCTAACTCAGCAAGGATGATGGAATGGTGATACACATCTCCCTCTCCCATTCTGCCAAGGACATGCAAGTCCTGGGTCTCCTCCACTGCCAAAGCCTAGCCACTCAATGCCCGGAGGAAGAACACCTCGTCTCCCTCCTTGGGACCCTCCAACCACACGGCATCAACGTCCATTTCCCCAGTTTCCTCATCTCCTCTCCTCCTACCTTATCCCAGATCCAACTTTCCAACTTGACACCACCCTCTTGAACTGTCCTACCTGTCCATCTTCCTTCCTACCTATCAGCTCAACCCTCCCCTCCAACCTATCATAATCACCCCCCACCTGCATCTACCTACCACATTCCCAGCTACCGTCCCCCAGCCCCATGCCCCTCCTATTTATCTTTCAGGCCTCTTGTGCCCCCTCCCCACATTCCTGATGAAGAGCTTATGCTCGAAACATCGACTCTCCAGCTCCTCAGATACTACCTGACCTGCTGTGCTTTTCCAGTACCACACTCTTGACTCTGATGTCCAGTCCTCAGATTGTCCAAATGGTGATATAAGTCAGGGCACAGGGCACTTGCGGCACAGTGCCCTTTCAAGTCTCACCTGCCCCAGAGGTCAGCTCATAACGTGTCCTAGCGGGGCTAGGTTAACAATGAGTTGACACTGCGTGGTTAGGAGGGGAACTGTGCGTCGGGGGTGGGGGTGGGGTCCCACAGCATCATCAGTGGTGGCAGTGGAGAGAGGGCTTGTGTCTGTGAGTCACCGAGTAAATGGGCTCACTACATTGTTCTAAACTCATTCACCAGGTGTGGACATCGCTGACTGGCCCATCATTTATAGCCTAATTACCCAGAGGGCAGTTAAGAGTCAACATTTGTGGCCAGACTAGGTAAGGATGGCAATTTCCTACTCTAAAGGACATTAGTGAACCAGATGGGGTTTTCCAACAATTGACAATGGATTTATGATCATCATTAGATTTCTAACTCCAAGTTTTTTTTGAAGACAAATTTCACACCTGCCACACTGGGGTTTGAATCCAGGTCATTACCTGGGAGTCTGGACTAGCAATCCAGCGACGATACCACTAGGCCATCACCTTTCCCTTTTAGTTTGTAGCACAATATCCCAGAGTGCTGGGCTCTGGTCATTCTCAGTGAGATAGCTGCTGGGGAAGCGGGGTGTGGGAGTGGAGTGGAGACAGAGAAACAAGAGGATGGTGGATGTTAGCAAAGTGAGCAATGCTCTGCAATGCCTCCTACTGCCTCCTGAGCTCAGTACAGACCCACAAACAGGAGTGGGGGGGGGGGGGAGGGAGTGGGGAATAACTACCACCATTTGCTGAACAGACTTAGCATCTAGAAGAAACCTCCTAGCAATGGAGGATGTTACTATAGGCTGGGGATACCATGAAAGACTCTCCTTCTCAACCTCTTCCCTCATGTGAGGCCTGGTGACCCTCAGGTTCAACCAGCACCACTAATGGGAATGCAGGCCTCTGGGCCTATGGAGATTTTATTTACTTACCATGTGTTGAATCAAACAAGAGTTTCAACCCATTGGGTCACCGTGACCCCTTTAGGGAAGGAAACTGCCATCCTGGTCTGGCCGACATGTGACTCCAGATCCAAGCAAAATGGCAGACTCTTGACTGTCCTCTGGGCAATTAGGGATGGGCAATAAATGCTGGCCCAGGCAGAGGTGCCCACGATCCTGTGAATTAATAAATGAAGATTCGAATAAAAGCGAAATACTACAGATGCTGGAAATCTGAAGCAAGTACAGAGATTGCTGGAGAAACGCAGCAGATCAGGCAGCATTTGTGGAAAGAGAAAAATGGCATTTGAATCTGCTATGACCTTTCAGAATACAAGTTCTGTCTTCAGAACTGAAGGAGAGTTGTACTGGATTCGAAACATTAACTCTGTTTCTCCCTCCACAGATGCTGCCAGACCTGCTGAGTTTCTCCAGCAATCTCTGCATTTGTTTAAGAATTTTGACAGTAGTTTCTAACATTTTTTTCAGTTTCCTCTGTAACAGCAATCCCATTATATTGTTTTAAATGATCTTTCTGTGAGGTGGAAGGACAGGTGCTTTGTTGTGGGCTGTGAATTCAATAAGCAGCACAAAGATGGTCTGATGTTTGGAAGTGAAAATATCAGCGGTGATTCATATCAATGGGGGCGAGTTCTAATGACAGAACTTAACACATTGCTGAAAAGACAGGCCTCTGAAAAGGTACATCTTGTCCATGTGAAGGTTTGTTTGGATACATGGTGGGTGATCATCTTTGCACGACCCTGTACATTCATAACTGACTCTGATACAATGCCCAGGGCAGCCCTTCACTCCAGTAGCTGGGCCATTCTTGGAAACGGACGTCATTCTACAAGCCAGCTTTGTCTTGCAGGCAGCTACATGATTGTCCACCTCTGATTGATGAATGTCTTACCCACAGAACTGTGCCTGGGCCTGACTCTCTATCTCAATGACAAAGACCTTCATTTTATTTATTGCTTTATTGCCATACTAACAACGGTGACATAACCCAGTCTGTCACACAAACCGGCCTACCCTCCATTGACTCCGCCTACACTTCCCACTGCCTTGGGAAAGCAACCAACGTTGTCGAAGACCCCTCCCACCCCAGTTCTATTCTCATCCATCAGGCAGAAGGTACAAACGTTTGAAAACAGATTTAAGAGCAGTTCTTCCCCACTGTTATGAATATTAGACTTGGTCTTTCCCCACGCCTTCTATGTCGCCATAACACTACATTCTGCATTGTGTCCCATTACTTATGTAAGGGACGATTTGCCCAGATAGCGCGCAAAACCATTACAATTTTCACCGTATCTCGGTACATGTGACAATCAGCGCTGGTCTTTCAGCCAAAGGCAAGTGGACTTTGTATGTTGGGTTCCCAAAGTTGGCTTGGTCCTGATGGATAGCAAGTCAGGACATGAGCAGAGTCCAGATTGACCCGAGCAACCACGGCACAAATTTTACGACAGGATCTAACTCCCGACCTCAGTGGTTAGGGCTATTTTCTTCAGCGATCCCAGACAGTTAGGATCCCCTTTTCTTTATAAATGGTTCAAGGGCCTTTTCAAGACAAGACATTTACTTATGAATTATTCTGTCATAGGAACAATGGCTGAATCCCATTAAAGCTTTTCCTTTAATGATGCAGCATGTCGGATTTAAACAGCTAACCATCATGTCCTGGGAGGGTAGACCTGAGACCAATCCATGTGGGAATTTCCAGGATTTTTCGCAGGTCCAGGAAAAGCCCAGAGGGACAAGCAGCCTTCCCCAGGCCATAACCACATTCCCTCCACCACCCCACCAAAGGTGCAGCTGGGTCAGTTTATAATCGAGCTGATACACCTCAGCTGAGGCAGGATGGGATGTGAACCAGGACCTTTCGGCCTCGAGGTAGGGTCACTACCACCGCGTCACAAGAGCCCTCCAAGTGTGCACCTGCTACCAACAAGTTACAGCTGTTCCAAAGCCTGAGGAAGATTCCTGAAGAAGGGCTTATGCCCGAAACGTCGATTCTCCTGTTCCTTGGATGCTGCCTGACCTGCTGCGCTTTTCCAGCAACACATTTTCAGCTCTGTCACTAAGTCCACCCTATATTCACACAGAGAATCATTGACACTGATCTAATTCCCTCAGAGCCAGCTCTCAGAGAGAGCCATCTGTCAGCCAAGACTCCCTCAGCAGCCAATGCAGGGATTTCCAATGGAACAGACTGTGATGGCCTGAGATGGGAAAATCCCAGCAATGGGATAATGTTAATCTAATGCTTGTGTAAACCTTAACACCAAAGGGAACAACACAAACATTGCTGTGGGATAATTCACATCCGACTGAGAGAGAACAGATGGATTTTTTTTCCCATTTAGAATTACACAGAATCCCTACGGTGTGGAAGCAGGCCTTTCGGCCCATCGTGTACACACTGACCGTCCAAAGGACATCCCACCCCATCCCTGTGACTCTGCCGGTGGCTAATCCACCTAGTGTGCGTATCCCTGAACACTATGGGCAATTTAGCAAGGGGAATGGGTCTGGGTGGGTTGCGCTTCGGAGGGTCGGTGTGGACTCATGGGCCAAAGGGCCTGTTTCCACACTGTAAGTAACCTAAGTAATCAATTCATCTAACCTGCACATCTTTGGATTGTGGGAGGAAACCCACACAGACACAGGGAGAATGTGCAAACTCCACACAGACAGTCGCCCGAGGCTGGGATCAAACCCGGGTCCCTGGCATTGTGAGTGCTGAGCCACCATGCTGCCCTCTGGTTGTGAGAACTAAGTACTGCTGCTTGTTGTCCTTCCCTACCTGCCCTTGGGGAGTTTTAACCCACTGCATTCTGTGTGTTTGAGGTACCCGGCAATGCTGAAGGAATTTCAGGATTCCTCCCAGTGACAGTGAAGGATCGGCAATATTTTCCCAAGTGAGGATTGTGTGGGTCTGGGAGGGGAGCTTGCAGGATGGTGGAGTTCCCCTGTATCTGCTGCCCTTGTACTTCTCAGTGGGAGACACTGTGGGGTTTGAAATGTGCTAATAAAGGAACCTCAGTGAGGCCTAGAGATGGTGCATGAAATAACTCCATGGAGGCCAGTATCCTGTCACTAAGTCCACGAGGAGAAAATGAGGACTGCAGATGCTGGAGATCAGAGCTGAAAATGTGTTGCTGGAAAAGCGCAGCAGGTCAGGCAGCATCCAAGGAACAGGAGAATCGACATTTTGGGCATAAGCCCTTCTTCAGGAAGATTCCTTGGATGCTGCCTGACCTGCTGCGCTTTTCCAGCAACACATTTTCATCTCTGTCACTAAGTCCACCCTATATTCACATAGAGAATCATTGACACTGATCTAATTCCCTCAGAGCCAGCTCTCAGAGAGAGCCATCTGTCAGCCAAGACTCCCTGTTTGGACCAGGTTAACATCCCCAATCAGGGAACTCCTATTCTATGAGGAACCCCTGGCTGACCTTGTTACAATCACTACATCCCTTCCTGCTATGAGTCAGCTCCTTCTGGGGTGTTTTAGCACTGGGTCAAGTTCCTCCAACTCTGCCTTTGATATGGGCACTTGTAATGCACAGTAGCCTACCTCTTCCGCTCAGAACATCTTAGAAGAAACTCATTCTGCCCTTCAAGCGGCAAAGGCATTGAGGTGGCGTTATCCACCGTGTCCACCTCAGATTCCGAAGATCTTCAATAATTTGATGGAGAGGGAGAACCCGCGGGTTCCACAACAGTCAGAAAGGCTGTTGAGGAGCCAAGTATGTTTTGCTGCTGCACCATTTATGAGCTAGCAGCTTTCTTATGGTCGACTTGCTTGTTCAGGATCATTGCACCCACCTGAACTTTATACGTCACTGGATTTGACCTCGTGTCGACCATGCCTCTGACCCATGCATGGCCATTCCCGTGGTTCCTACATCAAACTTGGTCCCCCAAAGTAAATTGTCTTTCTTCCTGAGTGGAATCTTTTGTCCAGCAGTGGTGTTTCTGATGCAGTTTCATCTGGCACCACAGGTCCGGGGATATCAGATTTTACCTCATGCGGAGTCTTCTCCCCATTAGCAACCGTGCTGGAACTGTGCATGTAGTTGCATGAGGGTTGGTCCTATTAATCTAATAGGAGCCAGGACAGTTTGTTATCTGGTGAAGCTGTAGGGTCTTCCTTTAAGCCCTCCTTCAAAGTTTGGACTGCTCTTTCTGCCAGACCATTAGAAGATGGATGGTAGGGAGCTGTCCTTGTATGACGAATACCATTTAACTTAAGGAAATACTCAAACTCCCTGCCTGTAAATGTTGGCCTCTTACCTGTGACCAACACTTCTGGGAGTCTGTGCACTGTTTTTCTATCGTCATCCCCATGTTTGACAAATGAACTCTATGCACGTTCAACCACTCTGAGTGGGCGTCTATAGTGAGCCCATAAAGGACCTGCATAGTCAATATGTAACTGAGTCTAGGGTTGACCTGGCTATTCCCATAAACGTGGGGAGCTGCTGGCTGTAAATTTTGTGCACTCTGGGCACTGTCACACCAACATGGCCATCTAATCCTAGCCATCAGACATAACTTCTCACCAACAGCTTCATTTTGGAAACCCCTGGATGACCCTGGCAGAGTTCAGCCCCTATCTGGCAGCAACCTATGCTTCGGAGCAATCACTCTTGCTCCCCATAATAATGTGCCGTCCTTTACTGTGATCTGGTCTCTGCGGGTCCACAAGGATTTCAATTCTGGTTGTGATGGGCCCTTTGGTTTCCCCATCACCACCATCTGTTTCAGTTTTACCAGGATTGGATCTTTCTTCATCCAATATTGTCAGCTGTGATTGGAAGTGTGTCAAGAAAATTTAAAACCATTATGGACTCGCCCAATGGTGGTACCATCGGTGTTGTATCTGCCAGTGGAAGGCAGCTTAGTGCATCGCCATACATCCTTGGCCTCCTGGACAGTGTTCCAACCAGTAATTATAAGCTCTTAGTATTACAGCCCACTGCTGATTTTGGCCTGAAGCTAATGGTAGCGCTGCCTTGTCCTCTCTAAGTAAACCTAGTAGGGGTGTGTGGTCTGTTATTATTACAAATTAATGTCCATAAAAGTATTGGTGGAACTTCCTGACTCCAAATATGACTGCCAAACCTTCCTTTACTATCTTGGCATATTTACCCACTGTATTAGTCAAAGACCTGGATGTATACGCTATTGGGTGTCCCTCTCCATTGGGTCACCTATGAGCTAATACAACCCGATGCCATGTGGGGAGGCATCGCCATATCAATCCCAGATCTTGCTTGGGATTATAGTGTGCCTTAGAGAATGATAGCTGTTTCTTCATTTCCCTGAAAGCTACGGCTTGGCTATGCAACCATTCCCAAGGCTGACCCCTTTTTGGAGCTGATGCAAAGGTGCCAGGATGGAGACCAGGTTGATGTATGAACATTCTGTAATAATTCACCAGCCCAAGGAAAGAGCTAAGCTCTGGTACAGACATGGAAGCCAGGGCACTTTCCATCACCCTCACTTTATTTTCCAACGGGTGTAACCTGGATTTGTCAACTCCGTCATTCCTGATGAAGGGCTTATGTCTGAAAGATCAACTCTCCTGCTTCTCGGATGCTGCCTGACCTGCTGTACTTTTCCAGCACCACACTTTCTGACTTTGTCAACTTTGTAACCCCAGTAGGTCACTTGCAGTGCCTGGAACACATATTTTTCCCTTCTCAGGTGTACACCTGCCTGGAAGAAATGTCTAAGGACTATGTCCAAATTCTCAAAGTGCTCTTTATTGATTTTCCTTGTTATTAACACATCATTTGCATAAATGGTGACCTGGGGTGGACCTTGCAAAATGTTCTCCATCATCTACTGAAAAACTACACAGGCTGACGATACCCGTATGGCAGACTGGTATATTGGTACAAACCCTTATGGATATTAATTGTGGCGTTCTCTGGGAATCATCATCGAACTGCAATTACAGGTACTCTTGGCTCATGTCCTGCTTCATGAAGCACAGCGCCTCCTGCCAGCTTTGCATATAAATCCTCTATGCGAGGGATTGGGTATTTATCCAGCTGTGAAAAGCCATTTACCATTTATTTAAAATCCCCATAAAGGCAAACTGACCCATCATGCTTCACAATCAGTAAGAGCGGTGCTGCCCATTCTGCAAGCTGTGGTGGTTTGATGATTCCTTTGCCTCCTGATTTATGTCCCTACTTTTGCCTGTAATGGCACTGGCGGGCCTTGAAGAACTATGGAATTGCTTCACGGTCAACATGCAAGGTGGTCTGGACTCCTTTTAAAGTCTTTAAACCTTCCTGAAAACCTTCTGGGTATTTAGTTAGGACTTCACTCAGGCAGCCATTTCAAATCAAAACAAGTTGAGCCAATCAAGGTGAAAGGTAATTGGGTAAGTCCATGAATAAGAAAGGTTTGGAGGGATATGGGCCCAGGTGGGACTAGTTTAGTTTGGGATTATGGTCAGCACGGACTGGTTGGACCAAGGGGTCTGTTTCCGTGCGGTATGACTCTAATTTACCCTGAGCTTATTTTGGTTCTGTTTATTACTGTGAAAGTGAAGTGACTTGAATTAACCTGTTTGAACACACCCCCCTCTCGGGCAGGTGGGACTTGAACAAGGACTCTGTGGCTCTGAGATACGGCCACTACCTCTGCACTGAAAGTAGACACAGGTATGTGTAAGGGAGTGTGTTCGGGAATGTGTATTGCTGCCTGAGTACAGCACATAGCTGTGGATAATGATTGAATGTATCCCTGTCTGAGTGACATGACTATGTGAAAGACAATTATTATTTGTAAGCTGACTGAAGCAGCTAGCCATTGCCTGGGAGATGGGAGCAGCTTAGTGCTGAGGAGTTAAATCCCACGATGCTGTGAGATGGTGCTTCATTACTGGATCCTCCATTTCCGAACAGTCTGTCCTTTCAGCCATGGTGTCCACATTCACAGTGTTTGTGGAGCATGTTATTTCTGAAATGGATTTTCTAATTACACGGAGGGAACGGCAGCTGTTTCTGGAGAGTTGCTGACACAATTTATTGCAAGAGCTGACGCAATTTGGCTCAAACGCACAAACTACAAGAAGCAGGGACTGACCCAGGGTTATCTGCTAAATACAGTGAATGTGAGAACTCCAAATAATTCCAAATCAACCTGATTTCAGTACGCACTCTGTCTGATATATATTCATTCATTAAACTCAAAGTTTAAAGTATATAGATGGATTATATCATTTTTATTGTGAGTGAAACATTCTCATCAGTTGTACAATGGTCCAGGATATGATCCTTGACAGATGTGCATACATGACCATTATGTCCATCATTTTCTGTACTAGCTCGCTGAAGCATATCCTGACACACCAAGAATATGTCAGGGCTAACAGTGGAATATTGTCTTTAAATTCCAGCCTCTGGCTACTGTCTGTGTGGAGTTTACCCATTCTCCCAGTGTCTGCCTGGGTTTTCTCTGGGTGCTCCAGTTTCCTCCCACAGTCAGATTCCAGCATTTAAAAGGCATCTGGATGGGTATATGAATAGGAAGGGTTTGGGGGGATATGGGCCAATTGCTGGCAAATAGGACTAGATTGGGTTTGGATATCTGGTCGGCATGGACGAGTTGGACCGAAGGGTCTGTTTCCGTGCTGTACATCTCTATGACTATAAGACTCAATGTGCAGATTAGGGTGGATTGGCTATGCTAAATTGCCCATAGTGTCCAGCATGTACAGGCTGGGTGGGTTAGCCAAAGGAAATGCAGGGTTACAAGGATAGGTTCGGTGTGGATGGGGGGGGCAGGGCAGGGTTTGATTGGGGTGGCACGGTGGCTCAGTGGTTAGCACTGCTGCCTTACAGCACCAGGGTCCCAGGTTCAATTCCAGCCTCGGGCGACTGTCTGTGTGGAGTTTGCACATTCTCCCAGTGTCTACGTGGGTTTCCTCCGGGTGCTCTGGTTTCCTCCCACAGTCCAAAGATGTGCAGGTCAGGTGAATTGGCCTTGCTAAATTGCCCATACTGTTTGGTGCATTAGTCAGAGGGAAATGGGTCTGGGTGGGTTACTGTTCGGAGGGTCGGTGTGGACTTGTTGGGCTGAAGGGCCTGTTTCCACACTGTAGGGAATCTAATCTAATACTCTTCAGTGGGTTGGTGTGGACTCAATGGGCCGATTGGGATTCTTTGATTTTAGATCTGCTATTTTCTACCACCTAAAGCCAATCTGAACTTGCAACTACCATCCCACTCCTGAATGTGTTCATGCTTCTCTGATCTCTGTTCATGTCTTTCCGGCAACTCCCTGTTTGAACTGCTGTAACACAGTTTCCATCTGCCAGCCAAGGCAATGAGTTGGGCCTTTGCCTTTCCTGTGTGTTAGGGAGCTGGCCACCTTGTCCTGGTGGACTTTCCAGCAGGTCATGGTCCTCCGATTCCTCTTCGTTACTAGCCAGCTGGCTGAGACAGCTCATCGGGTGAGTTGGGGTGAGAAACCCTCAAGGCCTCACCAATAGAAACCATCCACCAAGCTCACTGGACCTGCTCTCTCTCTCTCCCCAGTGATGGTGAGACACAGCCTAATCTCTTTGAGCCCAACATGACTTTACTTCAGAAACTGGAGAAGAGTCACATTGAGCTCAAAACATTAACCCGTTTCCTTTCTCCGTCATCGAGCTGAGACCCTTCCTGCGTCGGGATTAGTGATTACGGGAAGAATTCCAGGAATTCTTAGACTTGGATCTGAAACCGCATTCCAACTGAAAACACTTCTCCTTCATCCAGGAAGTGACTCTGTGCCAGATAGTGACCATTCCCTCAAACGGAGAGGGATGGAGTACAGACTGGGAATACTTAAAGGTCCCAGAAGTCTTCAGTACTAGAGATCTGAACAAAAATGTGAAAAAGAGAGGAGGCGAAATGAAAGAAATGAAATATTTACTGTCTGATCTGATGACTTATATTCTGAGTTCTCTGGGATACCAAGAGTTTATAAAACAAGTATTATGTATTTGCTGTTGTCCAGAGCTGATTTGGAATTACACATGTTCATGTCTTTTTTTCCAGAACAATTTGTGCCATTGGGCAATTGCACCAAGAGCAGTGTTTATAAGAGTGGAATTTTAATTGCCGCTTGCCATAACAATTCGACTTTCTGATATAAATAAAACTCTGAGAAGAGAGGCATTATCATTTTAGTCATTCAAGCTGAACCTTAGCCTGACATAACTCGCATTCTCTGCCTGAATTCATCTCATCAAGGATATTGTCCAGATGCTGTTTGATTCCTTTTATCTCCAGTTGTATGAACGATGGAGGTTTTGGTTGCTTCTACAGAGACTCGTGCCCCAAATACAGAGGCACTGCATTGTCCTGAGTCTCAGCCACCACGGAGAGGCTCCAGGTTTAATGGCTATTGTCATGGCAGTGGGCAGTGAGCTCTCCATGCCACCTTGGGCTGGGAAAGCTCAGTCTGTATCCATAGGCCATTCAGCCCCTCGAGTGGTCCAAACTAATGCTGTGGTGAAGTGGGTTCAAATCCCACCGTAGCAGGTGGCAATGTTTGAGCTCAATTAAAACGAATTGGTATACAACCGTAGACTAATGGTGACTATGGTTTGTCATTCAAAAAGCCCATCAGATTCACTGATGCCCTTCAAGGGGGGGAATATCTGCTATCCTTACCTGGTCTGGACTACATTGGGGTGGCTCAGTGGTTAGCACTGCTGCCTCACAGCGCCAGGAACCCGGGTTCGATTGCCCCCTTGGGCGACTGTCTGTGTGGAGTTTGCACATTCTCCCCGTGTCTGCGTGGGTTTGCTCTGGTTTCCTCCCACAATCCAAAGATGTGCTACTTGGGGTGGATGGGCAATGCTAAATTACCCATAGTGTCCAGAGATGTGTAGGCTAGGGGATTAACCATGGGGAATGTAGAGTTACAGGGATTGGGTGGTATATTGTTCAGAGGGTTAGTATGGACTCGATGGGTTGAATGGCCTGCTTCCACACCGTAGGGATTCTCCAGACCCCTGCAATGTGGTTGAGTAATTGGGCATTACCATAAATGCCTCGGCAGTGCTATCCTCAGCCCATTAACAAATGAAAATGCCCCCCTCCCTTGATTAAATAATCACTGACTCACCATCCAGGTTCAACACCCAAAATGGTAAGGTCCATCATCTCAACCCTCATCACGGGGAAGTGTCTCTGTGTCTCCCACAAAGAGAGGTCGTGCAAACTCAAAATTGGACCTTTTCCCTTCCCACTCTGACATCTCCGTCCTCACTCTGCAGTGTTCGAGAGGAGCTTGAGATTTCAGAATTGACACTTTATGGCCATCCAGATGCTGTGTCAAGTTCAACAATTCTTAATCGGAACCAACCCTCCTATTGTCTTAGAGTCAGAAGTCACACAAGGATATAGTTGACCGGTTTATTTGAAAGCACAGGCTTTCAAAGCGTTCCCCTTCGTCAGGTGAATTGCTCTGAAAGGTTGTGATTTCAAATAAACCTGTCAGACTTTAACCTGGTGTGGTGTGATTTCTGCTGAAAGTGTGTTGCTGGAAAAGCGCAGCAGGCCAGGCAGCATCCAAGGAGCAGGAGAATCGACGTTTCGGGCATAAGCCCTTCTTCAGGAATGAGGAAAGTGTGTCCAGCAGGCTAAGGTAAAAGGTAGGGAGGAGGGACTTGGGGG
>NC_057733.1:47481893-47496133 GCF_004010195.1 Chiloscyllium plagiosum | reverse complement strand
CGGCGTGGGGGCGGAGTTAGGCGTGGTGACGGAGATCGGCGTGGGGGCGGAGTTAGGCGTGGTGACGGAGATCACCGTGGGGGCGGAGACGCATGCGGTGGTTGTGCAGGTTAGTGATGTCACTGGGGGCGGAAGTGGCTGTGGCGACGACAGAAACGGTGTTATTCCCGATAGCCGCGGAGGCCGCGAATCTGTCAGAGATGGTCTTCCTGGCGATCGTGGAGGCGGTTGTCTGGGCGGCGATCGCAGAGGCTACGAGGTTGGTGGGGACGGAAGTGATGTCATGGTTCGCGGCGGCGGTTGCTGCTGTGGGCGCTGTAGTGGCCGTGTGGTTAATGGCGCCGGAGTGATTTCGGAGGCCGATGGAAGATTCTGGAACAGTTGACTCCAGTCCAACCCAGGCACCTCCACATCATTGTCTCAGATAGCAGCTCTCTGTTGTTCAGTTGAAGCTGTCAATGCATTCCCGCATCCCTCTATACTGTACCATCTTCTTTATCCTTGCACCATCTCATCTCGTTGGTTATCGAATGCACTGCGCACTTTTCCTGTCCCAGTCAGCGAGAAACGCCAGAGTCTTAGAGAATTCCCACATTCACACTCGCTCCTGGATTCTCTTCCTGGCTGGACCATCTAGAACTAGGGATCGTAATTTCCAGGGTAGTGGTAATCTCACTGGACTAGGACTTCAGGACCCCAAGTTAATGCTCTAGGGCATAGATTCAAATTAATTTCCACCAGGGCAAAAGGTGAAATTTAAAACTTCTGGAATTAACAACTAGCTGAAAGGCAACTTTCTAACCAATTTTTACGTTTAACAAAGAAAACCCTCCTAGATCACGAATATCCTACATGTGACTCCAGACCCATAGCAATGTGGTCCTCTGGGCCAATAAGGATGGGCGATAAATGGCAATAATTAGCCTGTCAGAGAAGTCCACATTTCGTGTTGAAAGCGTAGTTCCTCCAGCATTCCATGTTTCCTTGCATTGTTTTCCTCTCCCTTTTCGATGGCAACAGCAGCGGTGGAAGCCCAACACGTGAACGTCGAGTGGGCCCAGCACGGAGAAGAGTAGGCCCAGCGCCGAGGAGAGGGGATACAGCATGGAGTAGAGTGGACCCAGCATGAAGGGGAGTGGGCCCACGGTGGAGGAGTGTGGGTCCAGTGCGAGGAGAGCGGGCCCAGCATGGAGTAGAGTAGGCCCAGCGCGGAGGAGAATGGGTCCACCATGGAGGAGAGTGGACCCAGCATGGGGGAGGGTGGGCCCAGGGTGGAGGAGTGTGGACCCACTGCGGAGGTGTGTGGGCCTAGTGCTGAGGTGTGTGGTCCCAGTGTGGAGGTGTGTGCGCCCAGTGTGGAGGTGTGTTGTCCCAGTGCAGAGGTGTGTGGGCTCAGTGTGAAGGTGTGTGGGCCCAGTGCAGAGGTGTGTGGGCCCAGTAAGGAGGTGTGTGGGCCCAGTGTGGAGGTGTGTGAGCCCAGTGCGGAGGTGTGTGGGCCCAGTGCGGAGGTGTGTGGGCCCAGTGCGGAGGTGTGTGGGCCCAATAAGGAGGTGTGTGAGCCCAGTGCAGAGGTGTGTAGGCCCAGTGCGGGGATGTGTGGGCCCAGTGTGGAGGTTTGTGGGCCCAGTGTGGAGGTGTGTGGGCCCAGTGTGGAGTGTGTGGGCCCAGTAACGAGGTGTGTGGACCCAGTGCGGAGGTTTGTGGGACCAGTGCGGAGGTGCGTGGGCCCAATAAGGAGGTGTGTAGGCCCAGTGCGGAGGTTTGTGGGCCCAGTGCGGAGATGTGTGGGCCCAGTAAGGAGGTGTGTGAGCCTAGTGCGGAGGTGTGTGTGCCAAGTAAGGAGGTGTGTGGGCCCAGTGCGGAGGTGTGTGGGCCCAGTGCGGAGGTTTGTGGGCTCAGTGCGGAGGTGTGTTGGCCCAGTGCGGAGGTGTGTTGGCCCAGTGCGGAGGTGTGTGGGCCCAGTGTGGAAGTGTGTGGGCCCAGTGTAGAGGTGTGTGGGCCCAGTGTGGAGGTGTGTGGGCCCAGTGTAGAGGTGTGTGGGCTCATTGCGGAGGTGTGTGGGCCCAGTAAGGAGATGTGTGGGCCCATTGCAGAGGTTTGTGGGCCCAGAGCGGAGGTGTGTGAGCCCAGTGCGGAGGTGTGTTGGGCCAGTGCGGAGGTGTGTGGGCCCAGTGCGGAGGTGTGTGGGCCCAGTGTGGGGGTGTGTGGGCCCAGTGTAGAGGTGTGTGGGCCCAGTGTGGAGGTGTGTGGGCCCAGTAAGGAGATGTGTGGGCCCATTGCGGAGGTGTGTGGGCCCAGTGTGGAGGTGTGTGGGCCCAGTGTAGAGGTGTGTGGGCCCAATAAGGAGGTGTGCGGGCCCAGTGCGGAGGTTTGTGGGCCCAGTGTGGAGGTGTGTGGGCCCAGTAAGGAGGTTTGTGGGCCTAGTGCAGAGGTGTGTGGGCCCAGTGCGGAGATTTGCAGGCCCAGTGCAGAGGTGTGTGGGCCAATAAGGAGGTGTGTGGGCCCAGTGTGGAGGTGTGTGGGCCCAGTAAGGAGATGTGTGGGCCCAGTACGGAGGTTTGTGGGCCTAGTGCAGAGGTGTGTGGGCCCAGTGCGGAGATTTGCAGGCCCAGTGCGGAGGTGTGTGGGCCAATAAGGAGGTGTGTGGGCCCAGTGCGGAGGTGTGTGGGCCCAGTGCAGAAGTGTGTGCGCCCAATAAGGAAGTGTGTGAGCCCAGTGCAGAGATGTGTGGGCCCAGTGTGGGAATGTATGGGCCCAGTGTGGACGTTTGTAGGCCCAGTGCGGAGGTGTGTGGGCCCATTACGGAGGTTTGTGGGCCCAGTGCAGAGGTGTGTGGGCCCAGTGCGGAGGTTTGTGGGCCCAGTGCAGAGATGTGTGGGCCCAGTGTGGAGGTGTGTGGGCCCAGTGTGGAGATGTGTGGGCCCAGTATGGAGGTTTGTGGGCCCATTGCAGAAGTGTGTGGGCCCAATAAGGAGGTATGTGAGCCCAGTGCAGAGTGGTGTCGGCCCAGCGCAGTGTGGGGGAGTGTGGGTGGGCCCAGTGTAAGGGAGAATGGGCCCAATGTGGACCTTGAGTAAGAATAGCAGCTGGCATTGGAATCAACAGCTGCGACATCGATGGAGGCAATGTCGCTGAGGTAGGCCCAGCAACATAAGATGGTGCCTGAGGATCAGTGACTTTGTCATGAGTTGGCTCCGATGTAAATGAAGTGGTGGAGGAGGCATGGTAGCTCAGATGGGATGATGGCCCAGGTGTTGTTGATGGTGAAGAGCTGCCTCAGGACCTGATGGACTGTCTTTAAGCTGTATCTTTCCTTCTTTTTCCTTAATCTTAAATGATTGAAAATGGCGCCCAATCATGGCGACAAGTAGATTTTATTGTATTCTTACTGTGACAATCATTCATTCAAATTAATATCCACAAATTCACAAGGAAGGGCAAGAGAATGTGAGAAAGGGAACTTCAGAAAATGCTTAATTGTCAATCAAAAATAAACAGGTCGGTGCAACATCAAGGGCCAAAAGACCTGTACTGTGTTGTAATGTTCTACGTTCTATATATTCCCCACCCCTCTACCCCCTGCAGGAATTCACCTAATTCACTAACTCCACAAACAAGATCTTGGATAGCATAAAGTTTTAATTGTCAAGCATTCTCAGACATAACGATATAATTCTTGCAAAGAGCTGTAATGAGTTAAGTAAGCCATTAATGAGACTTATAAATATACTGTCGATCAATAATTGCTGACGTTGAAAGAGATAGCGACTGATGATTTTTGTAGTGCCTCTCTTTGACGCTTGCTGAGTTTGTCATTTGATTTTTGAGTCAGTGGGGTTGGTGTGTCTCAGTTACTGACTGAGCCAGACATGGAGTTCATGCCAATATGTATTGACTGTCAGGTCATGATAACCATCCTGTCCCCTCACAGTAGCTTGCAATTTATTCTGACATTCATTTATTTGATTCAGTTTACTCTTTCAAAAGTCTGTCCTCTCTGTCAACTCTGGGAATGATGCTGATGGGATTTAATGAATCTCATGCCACCTCTGTCTTTTTTTATTATCTACCTGTGGAGTTGAGGCAGGATTAATCAGACAAAACACACGGAAAACCTTCCCTCAGATCTGAAAAGCCATCAAGCTTTTCTTGTGCAGTGGGCGATGTCTGTGAGTGTTGTTAAAGTGTTATATGGGGCTTGTGGAATCACAGAGTAATACAGCATGGAAATAGGCCCTTCAGCCCAAACTGCTCCATGCTGACCATGGTACCCACTAAACTAGTTGCAATTGCCAGCACTTGCCCATAGCTCTCTCAACCCTTCCCATCCATGTACCTATCCAAATGTTTTTAAAATGTTGCTATTGTACCTGCCTCAACCACATTTTCTGGCAGGCCATTCCATACACGCACCACTCTCTGTGTGAAGATGCTGATGGGATTTAATGAATCTCATGCCACCTCTGTCTTTTTTTATTATCTACCTGTGGAGTTGAGGCAGGATTAATCAGACAAAACACACGGAAAACCTTCCCTCAGATCTGAAAAGCCATCAAGCTTTTCTTGTGCAGTGGGCGATGTCTGTGAGTGTTGTTAAAGTGTTATATGGGGCTTGTGGAATCACAGAGTAATACAGCATGGAAATAGGTCCTTCAGCCCAAACTGCTCCATGCTGACCATGGTACCCACTAAACTAGTTGCAATTGCCAGCACTTGCCCATAGCCCTCTCAACCCTTCCCATCCATGTACCTATCCAAATGTTTTTTAAAATGTTGCTATTGTACCTGCCTCAACCACATTTTCTGGCAGGCCATTCCATACACACACCACTCTCTGTGTGAAGACGAAGCCCTTCTTAAATCTTTCCCCTCTCACCTTAAACCTATGTCCTCTAGTTTTCAATTCCCTGGGAGAAACACTACCTGCATTCATCCCATCCAAGACCCTCAATAAGGTCACCCTTCATTCTCCTATGGTCCAAGGAATAACGTCCAACCCTGGCCAACCTGACCCTATAACTCAGGCCTACTAGTCCTTGTAAATCTTCATTGCACTCTTTCCAGTTTAACTATGTCTTTCCTAAAACAGGCTGACCAAAACAGTACCCATTGGACCAAACTGGGTGTGTTAAAGGAACTAGAATTACTTTGGTGCGTCCCTCGTCTCAGTGGGAGGAGATTTCCTGTTTTACTCCTTCCCATGCCCCTCCAGTTCTGGCATCTAGCACGCCTTGATTTCCATCACTCGATGACTGAAAATCGTTTCTTACCACCGATCTAAAATCCCTCCCTAAACCCATCTGCCTGTCCTTCTCAGAGTTGCTCCCAAAAACTGTTCCATGTTGCATGGTGTGTAAAGAGCCAGCAGCAAATGAACCTGGAGGTATATGTCTATGTTTCACAGTGAGTCACTTTCACGGCTGCCCTGGAGAGTCAGGCTATGTAACACAATACTGGTCAACACAGACAGGAAGTGCTGGAGAAACTCAGCAGGTTTGGCAATGTCAGTGGAGAGAGAAATAAAGTCAATGTTTTGAGTCTGATATGACTCTTCTTCAGACAGCTTCAGTTTCTCTCGAACTTCCTGTTTCAGATCTCCAGTATTTAAAGCGGTGTTCTGGGTTTCTTTCGATTGGTGAAAGGTGTCTATTGGGCAGGTTGCATCAAAGGTTAGAATTATATACAACGGCTTTTAAACTTTGCAAACCTGAAGTGTTACTCTTTTGACCACCTAGGAATCAAAAGATAACCAGAAGCTATTGTTCACTCTCTTGTGCGACATGGGTGTCGCTGGCTGGGTCAGCATTTATTGCCCCGTCCCTAATTGCCACTTGAGAAAGTGGGGTTGAGCTGCCTTCTTGAACTGCTGCAGTCCATGTACTGTGGGTAGATCCATAATGTCCTTAGGGAGGGAATTCCAGGGTATTTACCCAGCGACAGTGAAGGAACGGGGCTACATTTCCAACTTAGGATGGGAAGTGGTTTGGGGGGGAACCACAAGGGGTGATGTTCCCATGTGTCTACTGCCCATGTCCTTATGGATGGAAGTGGTCATGGGTTTAGAAGGTGCTATCTGAGGACCTTTGGTGAATTTCTGCAGTACATCTTGCAGATAGTACCCACTGCTGCTACTGTGGGGTGGTGGTGGGAGTGGATGTTTGTGGATGTGGTGCCCATATTCCCAGCTTCTGACCTGCTTTTGTAGCCACTTGAGTCCAATTGAGTTTCTGGTCAATGGTAACACCCAGGATATTGATAATGGGGAATTCAATGATTGACATGCCTTTGAATGTTAAATCATCTGTTATTGGGGATGGTCATTGCCTGGCATTTGTGTGGTGCAATGTTACTTGCCACTGACTAGCCTAAGCCTGGATATTGTTTCAGTGTGTGAGGAGTCACGAATGGTGCTGAGCATTATGCAATCATTGTTGAACATCCCTACGTCTGACCTTATGATGGAGGAAAGGTCATTGATGAAGCAGCTGAAGATGGTTGGGTCTAGGACACTACCCTGAGAAGCTCCTGTACAGATGTCCTGGAGATGAGATGACTGACTTCCAACAACCACAGCCATCTTCCTATGTGTCAGGTATGACTCCAATCACTGGAGAGTTTGCCCCGATGCCCGTTGATCCCAGGTTTGCTTGGGCTCCTTGATGCCACACTTGGTTGAATTTAGCTTTGATGTCAAGGGCTATCCCTTTCCCTTCCCTCTGGAATTCAGCTCTGTCGTCCATATTTGAACCAAGGCTGTAATGAGGTCAGGAGTCGAGTGGCCCTGGCAGAACCCAAACTGGGTATTGCTGAACAGGTTATTACTGAGCAGGTACTGCTTAATAGCACTGCTGATGACATCTGCCACCACTTTACTGATAATCGAGAGTAGACTAATGGGGTGGTAAATGGCCGGGTTGGATTTGTCCTGTTTGGTTGCTTCACCAGGTTGACACCTCATCTTCAGGTATGCCTGGTTCTGCTCTTGGCATGCCCTCCTGCACTCTCCATTGAACCACGGTTAATCCCCTGCTTGATGGTAATAATTGAGATGGGGATATGCTGGGTCATGAGGTTACAGATTGTGCTGGAGTGCAATTCGGCTGCTGTTGATGGCCCACAGTGCCTCATGGATGTCCAGTCTTGAGTTGCTAGGTCTATTCAAAGTCTGTCCCACTTAGCACAGTGATAGTGCCACACAAAAGAGGACATTTTCATTGTGAAGGTGGCACTTTGTGCCAACAAGGACTGTGCAGTGGTCACTCTTCCAGATGGACAAGTGTATCTGCAGCTGGTACATTGGTAAGGATGTGGTCAAGTATGTTTTTCCCTCTTGTTGGTTCCCTCACCACCTGCCGCAGACCCAGTTGAGAGCTGGACCCAACCAGCTTGATCTGGAGTACTACTGCCGGACATTGAAATTCCCCACCTAGAGAACATTTTGTGCCCTTGCCACCCCAGTGCTTCCTCTAAGTGTTGTTTAACATGGAGAAGTACCGATTCATCAACTGAAGGAGGACGGTATGTGGTAATCTATAGGAGGTTTCCTTGACCATGTTTAACCTGAAGCCTTGAGACTTCATGAGGTCCAGAGTCAATGTCGAGGACTCCCTCCGGTATACCACTGTGCTGCTACCTCTGCTGAGTCTGTCCTGCCACAGTGGAGTCTGGGACATTGTCTGTAAGGTATGATTCCATGACTATGACTATGTCAGGCTGTTGTCTGGGAGACAGCTCACCCAATGTTGGCACTAGCCTCCAGATATTCGTGAGGAGGACTTTGCAGGGTCAACTGGGCTATTTCACCTGTTGTCTTCTCCGGGGCAAAGATAATTATTGTGAATACAGGAAGGAAAGTTCACATTCTACAAATAATGGTCTAAGTTCTTCAATCACATTAAAGCCAATTGGCGTTGAAGAAACACGTGTTACAGCAGACCGATTGTAAATGAAATAGGTAATTGGCAAAACGCCATGCTAGGGCAGAGAGTCCCGTGCTGAGCTCTCATTGAGGGGTTATCAGAGTATCAGAGTTGCTGGTTTCCAATTTGGATATTAAACCATCAGATGATGTGAAAGATCCTGCACTAATATCCAAGGATGTACAGAGGAGCGTCCTGGCCAACATTAATCCCTGGGACAGCTCATTGACCCCATTGGTCTTCTCATGAACTGGCTGTGTCCATAGGATGGTCAGCATTTATTGCCCACCCCAGATGGCAGTTAAGAATCAAACACATTGCTGTGTGTCTGGAGTCACATGTGGGGTATTTTGGTAAAACAAACAAGAGCAGAACTTAGACAATTAAAAGTAGGGCCTTGGGTAGAGTCGTGGAACCGAGAGACCGAGGGGTTCAGCTGCATAATTCTTTGAGGTTTGCATCACAGATTGGGCGGCACGGTGGCACAGTGGTTAGCATTGCTGCCTCACAGCACCAGAGACCTGGGTTCAATTCCCGCCTTAGGCGACTGACTGTGTGGAGTTTGCACATTCTCCCCGTGTCTGCGTGGGTTTCCTCCGGGTGCTCCGGTTTCCTCCCACAGTCCAAAGACGTGCAGGTCAGGTGAACTGGCCAAGCTAAATTCCCTGTAGTGATAGGTAAAGGGTAAATGTAGGGGTATGGGTGGGTTGCGCTTCAGCGGGTCGGTGTGGACTTGTTGGGCCAAAGGGCCTGTTTCCACACTGTAAGTAATCTAATTGACAGGGTGGTTAAGAAGGTGTTTAACACACTTGCCTTCATTGCTCAGACCTTTTAGTTTAGGAGTTGAGACGTTATGTTGAGGTTGTACAGGATGTTGGTGAGGCCTGTTCTGGAGTACGGTGTGCAGTTCTGGTCACCCTGCTGTAGGAACAATATTATTAAACTGGAGATGGTTCAGAAAAGATTTACCAGGATGGTGCCAGGACTGGAGGGTTTGAATTATTGGATAGGCTGGGACTTTCTTCACTGGAGCGTAGGGGGGCTGTGGGGTAATCTTATTGAGGTCTATAAAAGCATGTTGGGTATCAATAAGAGGAATAGTTGCTGCCTTTTCCCAAGGGTGGGAGATTTCACAACCTTTAAGGTGAGAGGAGAGAGATTTTAAAAAGACAGTAGGGGCAAGTTTTTGCACAGGGAGTGGTTCATATGTGGAATGAATGTCCAGAGGAAGTGAGTACAGTTACATTTAAAAGACATTTGGATAGGTCCATGAATCGGAAAGGTTTGGTGGGATATGGGCCAAGCACAGGCAAGTGGGACTAGTTTAGATTGGGATTATGGTCAACATGGACTGGTTAGGCTGAAGGGTCTCTTTCCGTGCTGGATGGCTGTATGACAGCAGTTTCCTTCCCTAAAGGTTTTTCCCTGATAATTGGCAACAATTTCACAGTCATCATTAGATTCTTAATTCCAGGTTTTTTTTAATTGAATCTGCCATGAAGGGATGAATACCCAGGTCCCTTGAACAGTATCTGGGTCTCTGAATTAATAACACAGCGATCATACCACCAGGCCATCTCCTCTACACCTCTCTCCATGTTACCCTTCCAAACGAACGCTCGATTGTAAAGCACCCTGAGAAGCCCTGATGTTGTGAAAGGTGCTATAGCAATGCAGGATTGTTTTTTTAAGACCATGCAGTACGAAACAGAAAACTATTAGGCCTTAGGTGATCAACAAAAGCTTGCCTTTGCTTTTATTTTCACAATGTGGTACAAGGGACTAAACATAACATTCACTCATTTTGTCTGATCCCTCTTCAGTTTCATCGGTGAGTTGGCAACAGACAAACCTGCATGTGTTTACAGGGAGCTGGTGGGAGATCAGCAGATGACCGAGGCATGAGGGGAGGGTCCCAGAGTGCGAGGGGTGGGGAGGGGGCTGAAGAGAAGGACCCCTGAAAGCACCAAAGGGACCTTCCCTCTCATCAATATTGTCAGCTAAACACAGCTAAGTGTGGGCCAAGCTTATTGCACACACAGGAAAAAGATGGTGATCATGCTGGGGGTAAGCATTCTCCGTGAAAAGCTACATTCAGAAGGACTGCGTCTGATCCACCACTAGCCCCAGAACTTCCCTCAGTCCCTGGGGCCCTTAATGTAAAGAGGGCACTATAACCATCAGCAACACCATCAGCTCAAATGGATGAGAAGGTCTACCTAGGAATGTCACGTACAAAAGTCTTTATGACGTGTATATATATATAGATAATCTGTACACTGGTATTTACATGTTCACATAAATTAAATTGTGCAAATAGGCTTTAACAATTTCTAGATTTTTTGTGTTATTTTTACACGCACATTTCCAAAACCCATTTGGAACTCATTGCACATTTAACATCTCCAAGCATTTGCCAGACAACGTAAAAAAAATAAAAGAAACATGTCCACAGCGGTCCACTGTGCAAGCCGGTAACAGTCACTGAACATGGTACCTGACCTCAATTCACAACACACTCTGCCAGCGACTGAAGCAAATTACATGAAGAGGCGCTAAGTGAGGCATTGGGATGGAAAAGAATGTGAAGGGACATCAAAGAGAGCAGCTAATGAGCCCAACCTTCCCCTGCCCCAAGGCTTGCATTACAGGTTAAAGAAAGGAACAATCCCATCTATAAATTAAAGGCAAAACCATGGAATACAAAAATAAGTGAGAGGATTCCTCCTTGCCCAAGGTCAGGTTGTCCCTAAAAGGGATAATTACTGTCGATGTTCATTCTCTTAGAGGAGTTTTCCTGTGTATCCAGGAAATAACCCATTCTTTATAAAGGACATTGCACAGAGGAGCCCCCTCTTCTCATCTCCACGCACTGTCTGGAGGGCAATGATATATCGCTGACTATCTTACTGCATTCGAGAGGGATAGGTCTGCTTTAGTGAGCGGGTCGAGACTTCTTTCTGTCTTCCTCAACCCTCGACATCCTCATTAAACTGAACTCTGCTCGACCTCCAAACTCAGAAAGTGCTGGA
The DNA here is from genome assembly GCF_004010195.1 of Chiloscyllium plagiosum. Taxonomy (NCBI): domain Eukaryota; kingdom Metazoa; phylum Chordata; class Chondrichthyes; order Orectolobiformes; family Hemiscylliidae; genus Chiloscyllium; species Chiloscyllium plagiosum. Next base: position 47,485,182 of record NC_057733.1, on the reverse strand, counting down.
GAAACTCAGCAGCTCTGGCAACATCTGAGGAGAGAGAAGGAGAGCTAATGTTTCATTGAGGGTTAGAAGACAATAAGGAATCAGAACAGGAGTAGGCCATTTGACCCTGGTCTAGGATCAGGCCTGATCTGACACTCCCCGTGTCCTCTTGGACATCTGACTTGAAACATTGACTCTGTTCTTCTCTCCACAGACAGACCTGCTAAGTTTCTCCAGCTCTGTGTGTGTATTTTCTTTCATTCAGTTCTCCAGTGTCCTCAGCTCTTTGTTCTCTCTCTTCAGCACCCAGCTGGAGGTTGGGGGTAAGGGCTAACAGACCATGTCCAAACCAGAGAGTGCACAGAGCTTCAGTGATCCCAACAGCACTATTCCGGGCACCCAATCCTCCTCCCCGCTCCTCCTCCCCCACTTCCTGCTAGGTTCAGGCTCCACACGCATCTCTGACCTTCACCTGGAGTCAATCGACCATGAGGGGCCTCACAGCTCACTGTCCACTGGCTGTTATTGGACAGCAATCAGAAGCTCCAACCATGAGGTGGTTTCTCTGCTCTTTCTTTAGCTCAGGAATGTGAGGAGATGCTATAGCCCACTGACCCCTGACCCTGCCGAACATGGTGTATGTTCCTCAGTCTTGCCCCATCCTGTTATCGCAGGTTTGAAATCCCTCCTTGGGTTTTTATGCTAGGCCCCAAACGGGATAACTCCCAGAGGGAGAATTCCAAACTCCTGGATGGCTCAGTTCCCATGGAAACCCATCCCACCTGAGTAACCTTTGAACTCTTTCCCCGACACTAGAAGGTAAATGAAAATGTTACAGTACAGTAGGAGGCCCTTTGGCACATCATGTCTGTACCAACTCCCGAAGGAGCTACCCTACCCAGCTGGTCCCACCCTCCAGCCCGATCTCCATAGCCTGGGGTCTAGGCCCAGGGTTGAGCAGTGAAGCTAAGGAAATGGTGACCCAAGACTCTGGACTGTAATCCAGGCCATGGTTGCTGTTCTGTGGAAACTGCTCCAACTTCCACCGAGGATAGTTAAGGAATTAAATTCACTCAATTAAGAATCTGGAATTGAAAGCTGTTTACAGTAACAGAAACTATCATCGATTGTCATCGGAAGCCATCTTGTTCATAAATCTGCCATCTTTACCTGCTCTGGCCTACATGTGACTCCAGTATGGCTGACCTAGCACTGTAAGATTGGCAACAATTGTTCACATCCCAAGTTTTAGTTAATGCTACAATCTGAACTAGCAGGAAACTCTACGAAAGTTGAGGCACTGGTGAATTATTCAAGAGTTCTATCTCAACGTGGGATTCTGAAACTCGGAGTTCCGATCAGATTATTACCTCACGTTGTAATAAGACTGGAGTGAGGTGAAAACCCAGTGGAGGCACAGAATGTTGGCTATATGTTTACTCCTTGTTCAACTCTGACCTGAAACTCTGGGAAGCAGTGATACAACACTATGCACTACTGACACCAAATCACAACTGCAAGGAGTCAAAGTGAACGTGCTGAAGCAGGAAGATGATCTGTGCTCAGGACGGTGGTGTCCATCAGTGTCCCCACACTGGCCATTATATTCAACCATCTGAACGGCTGACTAGTTTGGATACATCAAGGGGTGGGTGTGAGGTGGGGTGGATAATTGAGGAGGCTTGGGAGAAGGTCCCCATTAAGGAGCTGGCATTGACATGGGCCCAACTTTGCTTCCCATTCATTTCATAGTGACACAGAAACCAGCGACAGGAGTAGGTCATTCATCCTTTGAGGTTGTTCCCCCACTCAATATCATAGCGAGTCCATTCTCTCCCCATGGCCCTTGATGTCTTTAAAACCTGAAAACTTATAAATCGCTTTCTCGAATATATTCAGTGACTTGGCCTCCACTGCTTTCTGTGGTAGAGAATTTGACAGGTTCACTCCCCTTTAAGTAATGAAGTTGCTCCTGATCTCAGTCCAGAATTGTCTGTCCCTGAGGATATAACGCCTGGTTCCAGGCTACTCTGCCTGGGTGGAAGCCTCCTCCGTATATTGAGTCTGTCCGGCCCAGTTAGCATGTCGGACGTTTCAATCGATCCCCCTCCCATCCCCCTAAACTCGAGCGAGCACAGGTCCACTTGAACCAATCTCTCTTCAAAGGACAATGCTTCCATCCCAATATCAACCTTGTGAACCTCCACTGCTCTCCCTCTGTGTCAATTCAGCTGAAAAGGGTTATCCTGCAGCCTCTGTACTAGGCCTCAATCCCACAATGGGAGGCCACCCATCTCAGTCTATCACTGATAACCCTCATGCCCAGGAGTCTCTGTACAATTTCTTTCTGATTCCACTTGTTGTTTTGCGATGGGTTATTGTCAAAGGTAAGGTGGATAGCAAAACAGCAGGATCTTTGGTTGATCCCCCTAATTTTCACAGAATCTTGCAGCACACAGGAGGCTATTAGGCACATTGGAACACTGTTGGCTCTCTATAAATTGGCAGTCTAATTAATCCCAGTCCCCTCTTCTTTTGGCAAAATTTTGTAAATACATCTCTGGGTCCCCTTTGAATTCTGCACTTGACCATCCCGCCAGGCCCTGCATTCTAGGTCATATCAACCCCCGGTGTAAAATAATCTCTCCCCCTGTCTGTTATAACAGGCCCTTCCCCATGCATGCCCCCATTGCTCCTACCACAGTCCTTTTATCAATTATTTTACAGCCCTGTCCTCCGGTTTCCGGCCCCTGTGCCAATGAAAACACTTTCTTTGCAGGTACATGAATAAAATTTCTTCACTGTCACTCGGTTAAAATTCCCTCCCTGATAGCATTGTGGGTGTACCTACAGCACACAGACTGCAGCGTTTCAAGAAGGTAGCACAACACCACCTTTTCCAGGGCAACTAGGGACGGGCAATAAATCCTGGTCTAGCCAGAGCCAACCACTCCTCTGAGTGAATAATGCAAAACCTTTTCTATTGAATGACCTGGTATTCATTTCCACATAGAATCTGGCATATTATGTGCATGTGTGTGAATGTATGTGCATGCCTGTGCATAAGTGTGTATCTGCATGCATATGTGTTCGGGTGTATCTATGACTGTGTGTACCTGTCTGTAAATGTTCGTGTGTCTATAAGAGTGTGTGTGTCTATAAGTATGTAGGTGTGTGTCTATAAAAGTGTGTGTGTATGGGTATGAGTGTGTGGGTATGAGTGTGTGGGTGTATCTGTCTATAACTGAGTGGGGTGTGTGTGTGGGTAGCTGTCTATAACTCTGTGTATGGGTGTGTGTATGGATGTGTG
>NC_057733.1:47447023-47480233 GCF_004010195.1 Chiloscyllium plagiosum | reverse complement strand
GGGTGTGTGTATGTGTGTATCTGTCTATAATTGTGTGTATGGGTGTGTGTGTGTGTATCTGTCTATAATTGTGTGGGTGTGTGTGTGTGTGTATCTGTCTATAACTGTGTGTGTGTGGGTGTGTATGTATCTGTCTATAACTGTGTGTGTGTGGGTGAGTGTGCATGTCTATAAAAGCGTGTGTATCTAGAAGTGATTGTGTGTATTACACACATCCTAACTTCCAGAGTAATGTTTGTTATGTTTTTGTGTATATTTTATACCTGCTGACCGGCCAGGCTGCGTTCTCACTGGAGATGAGGAATATTAGAGACTTGTTACTCCTTGATGTTTTGAGGAACTGGGCAATGGAAAACTATGAATAAGTAGCATTAATTTCACCAAGCCTCAAATCCACCATCACTGAGAAATGGTCAAGATCTTCATTTTGGATGAAGACTTGTTGGGGTTTTTTAAACAGCTGGTAGACCTTGTTGCCGTCTAACAACACAATGTTAAAGTTTAGATTTCCAACTCGAGAATTCACTGGGTGCTTCCAGCACCCACCTCCCCACCACGGCGTTGATAATTCACACTGGCAGTGGAGACTTTATGCACACATGTTAACGTTTAGATATAACTCTGTACATCAGCTGTCTGCTTCTGTTTGGTGTGCTGATGTATCAGTTCATCTCTGATCCCACAGCATCTTTCTAATGGGACCAAACCACATCGAACATCTTGTTCTCGTGAGGCTGAGGTGGACACACACACACAAACCCTACCAAAAAGCCTCAGGCACAGCCAGCCACATAGACACACAAATAAGTACACTCAGTTGGTCCATCAGATGGACTTCGGTGATTCAAGAAGGCAGCTCAGTCCCCCCTTTATAATGGCAACTAATGATGGGCAGTGAATGTTGGTCTATCCAGTGATGCCCACATCCTGTGGCAGGTAAAAACATGCAGATAGACACACACACACACACACACAAATTTAGGTTTAGCAGGGCTCAACCAGTCAGAGTTGGTGGTGGTGCATTAGCTGAAGGGAAATCTGTGCAGCAAGGATGAGGTGATTTCTCTCGAGAGCTTACTGTAGCCACCACCTGGCCAGTCACACCCTCTCAATAAGCCTCACACTATCTTAAATCCCTCTGGTGTGTTTTGTGGGCACATTTAATATCTATTAAAAATAATCCTTCTTCCTCTTGAACCATCAGTGCTCCTTCAAGTGTCACCTTAACACTGTTCCCAGTTACCCGTTCGGTAGATAGCGCTTTTGTTCACTGTCGCCTGAATTGTTTTATTACTGCAACATGTTTGTTTTTGAAAAAAAAGTAAGAGTCCTGTGAGTGTCAGCCCGGAGGCAGGCACACGTGTAGCAGGAACATTGCTCTGAAAACAGGATGAAGTCAAAATGGACATGACCCAAGTCCCCTGACAAAAAAAAAACCCATCAAGCATTTTGGTGGAATCATGGTGGGTGAGCTCCTCTCGGCTTTCGGCTCCAGATTCGGCGATTTTCAAAGTCTTGCCTTGGGCTCCCAGTCACCTCCTCCTTGTCTGTCCCATCAGAAACCTGGGGGTGATGGTGCATCTAACAATGACTCTCCAGCAGACAGAAAGCTTTGTGGTCTGTTTGTTTCGGGCACTCAAAGTAGGGGGGCTTTCCCTTCAATGTTATTTGTTCAGATGACGACTCGGGCTTTTCAGTGAATTGGGCCGGGGGTCCCACGGTGTGCTGGGAGACCTCACCTGTCCCGTTGTGATAGTTGCTGACCAACTTGTGTTTCTCCAGGTTGGCACTGCCATTCCTTGCCTGGGCAGGCTGGCTATAAGTGTGTCTGTACTCTTCCTCAATGTCCTGGCCCAGCTTCCATCTCTTCCACTTCTTCAGGAGCTCCGACTGGACCTGGGAATGGAGAGTGATCAGAGAAAAAAGGAAACATCGAGAGGGGCTGGGTGGTTTATAAACAGAACTGTGCAAGAGCAAGTCTCAGAGGAACGACTGAGCGAGGGTCACAGGCAGCTGAAGAAGTCACACAGTGTGGTGCTGGGAAAGCACAGCAGGTCAGGCAGCATCCCAGGAGCAGGAGAGTCGACGTTTCTGGCACTAGCCCTTCATCAGGGTCACCACATTTCTGATCAAGGGCTTATTGCTGAAACCTCGCCTCTCCTGCTCCTCGGATGCTGCCTGAACTGCTGTGCTTTTCCAGCGCCACACTCTGATCTCCAGCATCTGTGGTCCTCACTTTCTCCCAGCCTGAAGGAGGGCAACTAGCCAAGGGAGAAGGGAAATGTGACACCCCTCACAGAGTGGGAAGGCGACCATGGGCCACCCCACCTGAAACGTCAACTCTGATTTCTCTCCACAGATGCTGCCAGACCTGCTGAGCTTTTCCAGCAACTTCTGTTTCTTTTTACAGCATCCGCAGTTGTTTCAGTTTTTTAGAAATTTCATTCATTTGCCTTCCAACTTCATAAGGGATCCATTTCTGAGTGACAGGAGCTCATTCCCCTCCCTGGCCCACCAGTGTCTTAGTCTCTATTTTCCTGCTCCCATTGGTCCCTTGTGACCGACCCCCCTCCGTTTCGGGGCTAATTTAGATTCCTTAACATTTTAATTCTTTACTCTCTCAGACATCCGCTCCTACAGGTTCATAGTGTCTCTGATTCACAAATGGTACATCTCGGAGTTAGGTGTGGAATACTCAAGTTCCTCGATCAGAGTGGTGCTGGAAAAGCACAGCAGTTCAGGCAGCATCCGAGGACCAGGAAAATCAATGTTTCGGGCAAAAGCCCTTCATTAGGAATATCCCTGATGAAGGGCTTTTGCCCGAAACGTCGATTTTCCTGCTCCTCGGATGCTGCCTGACCTGCTGTGCTTTTCCAGCACCACTCTAATCTAGACTCTGATTTCCAGCATCTGCAGGCCTTGTTTTTACCCACTCAAGTTCCTCCTCAATGATCTGCTCTTGTGTGTCAATGTTTCTCTGTCACAGTCTCCCTAGGAATGTCGACTCCCATTCAAACTCTCCTGATCTTATTGGTTTGGCACTCTCCAGTTGGAGCATCTAGCTCAGGTGGAGATTACTTTTGTTTCTGAAACAGAAGGTGAACAGCTAAATGCCCCCCCACCCATTTCCAGAGATGGAGCCGGAGCTGTGGAAAGGTTTTGGCTTTCTGGATGACTGAGACCCCACGTGGGGTCTGATGGCAGCACTCTGCCAATGCAATCCCCATCAAAACAGGCCACGTGACCGTTTCTCCCCAGCGCTACCCGTGGGATCTTCCTGTGCACCAAATGCCCGCTGCAGTCCCCTCTGTCACAAAACGTACGGGGAACCTCGGAGCTCACGCAAGGTGTACCAGGAAAGGCCAGCTGCTTCTTTTGTCTACCTCACGCTGAGGATAAGAACGTTTCCACCTGAGGTACCACTTTTCTTGGCCCTAGGCCAGTGATGAAATCAAGTAACAGACCTCAGTGGCCATTCCCTGCCCCTGGGGGGCGCTCCCCCTCCCACCCCGCCCTCCAACACCATGCCATGTCATTGTTTTCCCATGACCTGACTCCAAGTCAGGAACAAAGCTCTCGGCCCACAGAAAGGTCAGTGATCTTCAGAAAGTTGACCCCCACCATCCAGCCCACACCAGGAATAGTACAGAAAAGACAGAAACCAATTCCATTGGCCGTTTTACCTCTCTGTTGACAAAGCAGTACAATATGGCCACCAGCATACCCTGCAAGACAAGAAGATGCTGTTAGTATCTCCATTATATTGTCATGGTGACAAATAGATTTTCTTATTGGGATGATGTGCATTAGAGAGTGGAATTGGGCTCATGGGTGCTTCATCAATACCAACTGGCTGTGCTCTCGGGTCACTTTAGATCTACCTGCCTTGATCCATTGCCACTGTGGATGGATGGTTTAGTGGTTTTACTGTGAGATCATTAATCTAGAAACGCAAGTAATCCCCTGGTCTCAGTCAAATACTCAAGCTGCAACAATATTACCTCAGTAATGATGGAAAGGTTCCGATGAGTGCAGTGGTGGGAGGTCACTGGTTAAAGAGGTCCTGATATGCGCGGGGGAAAGGTCACTGGTTAAACAGGTTCCGATGAGTGCAGTGGGGAGAGGTCACTGGTTAAACAGGTTCCGATGAGTGCAGTGGGGAGAGGTCACTGATTAAAGAGGCTCTGATGAGCACAGGGGAGAGAGGTCACTGGTTAAAGAGGCTCTGATGAGCACAGCGGGGAGAGGTCACTGGTTAAAGACGCTCTGATGAGCACAGTGGGGAGAGGTCACTGGTTAAAGAGGCTCTGATGAGCACAGTGGGGAGAGGTCACTGGTTAAAGAGGCTCTGATGAGCACAGGGGAGAGAGGTCCACTGGTTAAAGAGGCTCTGATGAGCGCAGGGGAGAGAGGTCACTGGTCAAAGAGGCTCTGATGAGCACAGTGGGGAGAGGTCACTGGTTAAACAGGTTCCAATATGTGCAGGGGGGAGAGATCATGGTTAAAGAGGTTCCGATATGTGCGGGGGAAAGGTCACTGGTTAAACAGGTTCCAATGAGTGCATCGGGGAGAGGTCACTGGTTAAACAGGTTCCAATGAGTGTAGCGATGAGTGCAGCGGGGAGAGGTCACTGGTTAAACAGGTTCCGATGAGTGCAGCGGGGAGAGGTCACTGATTAAACAGGTTCCCGATGAGTGCAGCGGGGAGAGGTCACTGGTTAAACAGGTTCCGATGAGTGCAGCGGGGAGAGGTCACTGATTAAACAGGTTCCCGATGAGTGTAGCGGGGAGAGGTCACTGGTTAAACAGGTTCCGATGAGTGTAGCGGGGAGAGGTCACTGGTTAAACAGGTTCCAATGAGTGTAGCGGGGAGAGGTCACTGGTTAAAGAGGTTCCGATGAACACAGTGGGAAGAGGTCACTGGTTAAACAGATTCCGATGAGTGCAGCGGGGAGAGGTCACTGGGTAAAGAGGTTCTGATTAGCGCAGCGGGGAAAGGTCACTGATTAAACAGGTTCCCGATGAGCCCGGGGGAAAAGGTCACTGGTTAATGAGTGCAGTGGGGAGAGGTCTCTGGTTAAAGAGGTTCCCGATGAGCACGGGGGAAAAGGTCACTGGTTAATGAGTGCAGGGGGGAGAGGTCTCTGGTTAAAGCAGCGGAGCTCTGTACAAAGACAGGTTCAACTCAAATCTTCCCCATGATGGAGAGGGTAAGGGGCACAGCTCAGCAAGTGAACCCAACCCTCGGAGCAGCAGTCGGGTACAAAGCACCCTCTTAGCCAACTGGCCCACCAAGGAGTTGGGAGTTGCCATGGTAACAGACATGCATGTTGGGGCAATGCAGAGTGACAGCAGAGCCTCCAATATTCTTCACCTGGTTGGTCAGGAATCCTTCCTCCCAATGGCCAGCATTGGAGGGATTGGCACGTTGACCCCCCAACCTCTTTAGCTACATCATCAACCCCCAACCCTCCTTAGGTCGTCAAGTCCTGGAGGGGGACCCATCCTGGGAACTTCGAGCTCTGAGGCAGGTTCACTATGCACTGCACCTCCTCTAAGAAAAGTAGCCACCTTGGGAACAGAGCTGGGGAGTGGGACGGGACTGGAATCAGCATGGAGTGGAGTTCTCTAGAATTGGTGGGAGTCTCGTCTGTCAGCTGGACTGCCCACCCCAGTGTGTCACCTTCTTTTGAAAAGCTCCTTAGCACTGGGTGCCCCTGAAAACACAGGGCTAGCGGGAAGAGGGCTGGGACACCCAACATTCCGATATCGAACTGTCTCAGCGTTCCTTCATCGGCTCTGGGACAACATCCTGGACCGGCCTTCCTCACAGGAATGAGGGAGCCCTGCAGGACTGTACCAGCTCAGCGAGGCAGCTCTGAGTGATGGTCAATACCTGCCAGTCTGGCGAATGACGCTGAGGGAGAGTGAGCACTGCAGATGCCGGAGAGTGGGAAAGTGTGGGGCTGGAAAAGCACAGCCGACAGCATCTCAGGAGCAGGAGAGTCGACGTTTCGGGCACTAGCCCTTCATCAGGAATGTTTCTCATGGTTAATTCACCTGACCTGCAGATCCCTGGACACTGTGGGTAATCTCACATGGCCAATCCACCTGTTTCCTGCTGAAGGGCTTATGCTCCAAACGTCGACTCTCTGCCCCTTGGATGGTGGCTGACCTGCTGTGCTTTTTCAGTGCCACACTATTTGCCTGGTGAGTGACTCTCCCAATTCATCAGGAGCCTCATGGCTCATGCCTCTCCCCTTCAGGGAGGTGAGGGCGGGGAATGGAAATCCTGCCCATCTACCCCTCCGATTGCTGCTAGCCAGATAGAGGCCCTGTGCCTCTTCCTTGCTTGGCAATGCCAGGAGGGGGTTGCTGCTTGTTGCTGGTAAGGTGCCCACCAGAGACCTGGGGCAATGCCAAGGGTGGGACAAGGGTCACGGGGTGTGGAGTGGGGGGGTCACACCCTCGCAATACTGGGCCCCTCAGCTAGAGGCTCTGAATGAGGGATCCTCCACCACTCGGAGACCTGCTGACAACTCCACCTCGGCCTACTACCAGCATGGCAACGGCCCTGCCCATCTCTGGGTAAATACTGGGTGGGGGGGAAGAACCCTCAAGGGGCGTTAATTGCCCTCCCTTGTTGATTCGGAGTCAGTGAGTTAGCATCTAACGTCATCATGCCCAAGCCAGCAGCTCCCTAGCACCCAGAAACCACTCAGTAACTTGACCAATGGGACAGTGGTGAGAGTCTTGAGTACCTGAAAGGAATTCAAAAAGAGGTCAAAGAAGAGCTTGACGTGGCGGAGAGTCCCCTGGGCATGTTCGTCTGTGATAAAGGCAAACACCACTTCATGGATCCCCAGCAAGGGGATCAGAGTCAGCGTAGACTTGGCCAGTCTGTACGGAGAGAGAGAGAGAGAGAGAGAGAGACGGGGTGGCAGAGAGAGACAGGGAGAGAGAGGGAGAGAGAGAGAGAGGGAGAGAGAAGAAAAAGAGACAGAGAAAGGGAGAGGGAGAGACAAAAAAGAGGGAGAAAGAGAGAAGGAGGGAGGGAAAGAGACAGGGAGAGGGAGAGACAGACAGAGAGAGAGAGACAGACACAGTGAGACAGAGAGAGATAGGGAGACGGGGAGACAGGGAGAGGGAGACAGACAGAGAGAAAGAGATACACAGACAGACAGACAGAGACAGTCATGAGTGTGGAATGGACAGAGTCTGCCTGTGACTCCCAGCTCCCCCATAAACAGCAAGGCTCAGCAATCCCCATCTCTGTCAGCACCTCCCCTGAAACACCGCATCCCAGCCCTCACTGACCGGATCCCAGCCCTCACTGACCAGATCCCAGCACTCACTGACCGGATCCCAGCGCTCACTGACCAGATCCCAGCCCTCACTGACCGGATCCCAGCCCTCACTGACCAGGTCCCAGTGCTCACTGACCGGATCTCAGTCCTCACTGACTGGATCCCAGCACTCACTGACCGGATCCCAGCCCTCACTGACCAGGTCCCAGTGCTCACTGACCAGATCTCAGCCCTGACTGGATCTCAGCCCTGACTGGATCCCAGTCCTCACTGACCGGATCCCAGCCCTCACTGACCAGATCCCAGCGCTCACTGACCAGATCCCAGCCCTCACTGACCAGATCCCAGCGCTCACTGACCGGATCCCAGCCCTCACTGACCGGATCCCAGCCCTCACTGACCAGATCCCAGCGCTCACTGACCGGATCCCAGCCCTCACTGACCAGATCCTAGCGCTCACTGACCGGATCCCAGCCCTCACTGACCAGATCCCAGCGCTCACTGACCGGATCCTAGCCCTCACTGACCAGACCCCAGCCCTCACTGACCAGATCCCAGTGGTTACTGACCGGATCCCAGCCCTCACTGACTGGATCCCAGCCCTCACTGACCGGATCCCAACTTCACTCACTAGATCCTAGCCTCACCATCCAGACTGCATCATCCAGACACGCGTCCACACCCACCATCCAGACTACACTCACTGACATCAGTTGCTGGGAACATCACCCTTTCTGTTCAAATGAGGGCAGATTTTTGTCAACCCCAGGAATTTGACATGACTATTTTTTCTTTGCCCTCTATGCTTTAGCTGCGCCAATGGTGGCTCAGGACTGGCCCTTTGGCCATGGCTCTCCATCTGCCTGACAAGCAGCTCTCCACCTAGTTTCAGCTCGCTCTCCACATCTCCCTCCTCAGCAGGTCCCCACGGAATTTGCATGGGGCAATTGGCAGGCCAAACCTGGGCACAATGCCCAAAGGGGGTGTACCACACACAATCTCATGCCCACTTAGAGTGAGGGTGATAGGATATCAAGCCAAAGGATTGGAAAACCATCCTGTAACTCTTTCGACAGACAGCTGCGGATCTCGAAATGTCTGAAACGCTTCAGTTTCCACAGCGGCAGATTCAACGTCACTTAGATAGACCCAACCCTCCCACCCTCCGCTGTCACTGTACTGAGGAGCAGAGGCATTCCCCACTGTGGGCGCTGAGAGAGGGGTTACACACCTATCCCACTCCTGTCCAACTGTGCAACTCTCTGCTTGAGAAATCACCACCATGGGGTCATAGGAAGGAGGGAAGGGGAGGAGAGGGAGAAAGGAGGGAGACAAGGGAGAGGTGGGGAAGAGAATGGAGCACTGAGAGATAAACTGGAGCAGAGGGGGGGATAGAAAGTGGCTGGTGAGATAGGAGCAGGAGAATGCCATTCAAACCTGCTGTGCCATCCATTATGATCATGACTGGTCATCCAACTCCATAACCTGGTCCATTTTCTCCCTACACCCTTTAGCCCCAACAACTATAGCCAACGCCTTTTGGAAATCATTGCCCTCAACCACTTTCACAGTGAGTAAAGGGTGGCAAGATGGCTCAGTGGTTAGCACTACTGCCTCATAGCACCAGGGACCCAGGTTCGATTCCAGCCTTGGGTGACTGTCTATGCGGAGTTTGAACATTCTCCCTGTGTCTGTGTGGGTTTCCTCCCGAAATCCAAAGATGTTCAGGTTAGGTGGATTGGCTGTGCTATATTGCCTACAGTGTTCAGGGATGTGTTACTGAGGGGTAAATGTAGAGTAGTAGGTGAATGGGTTTGGGTGGGATACTGTTCAGAGAGTCAGTGTAGAGTTGTTGGGCTGAAGGGCCTGTTTCCACACTGTATGGATTAGATTCTATTCTAAGTTAAATGTCACCTCTCAACTTTTTAATTCTGTCCCCATTAAAGACAGGCCCGAGAACGATATTTTCTGTTTTAATGGCCTTACTCACGAGGGTCACCATGTTTAGTACGCCTCATTTTCAACCCCCTAAAGCTTAAAAATAAACCACATTGTTGGGGGGGTGGGGGGAGGTGGTTGTGTGGAGAACAGGAGGGAAGAAAAGGGGTGGGGAAAGGAAGCAATGTGACTGATGGGCAAATGGAGGGGAGAGACAGGACGGGGAAGATAATCTGAGAGACTATAGAGAGAGTCTTACCTGAATTTATAATCTGTGTACCTCATCTGGTGAGCTCTGAGTTTAGACACAAGAATGTGAATAATTCTGATAAAAATGAAGAAATTGATCTAGGAGATAAGAGAACAAGAGGCCACAAGAATTAATGTGACTGTATGTTTTGAATTTTGACAATGAAATCTTGGACATGGGGTGAAATATTGTCCACTGTACCAGTATAGAGAGCAGGATAGGAGAGCGGATAATCCACCAGTACGCCATATTCTCGTTTGTTGTCCAACACCTGGAGGTAAACAAGGTGTTAGTAAGTTTGAACATCAGAGACAGACTCCCCCACTTCCTTCCTCTGCTTCCATACAGCTAGCCCATCAACACTAACTCCCAGGCTCTGTCACTGTCACAAGGCCTCAATGAAACTTTGACCTGATACAGAAATGCATGAGGATTGCTCAATACTTTTCCTTTAGGATTGATATCCAGAGAGTGACAGGAATCTGGGAGGGTAACTGAGGTGGGAAACCTCACAACCTTTTAAAAAAAGCACATGGACGAGCACTGGAAATGTCATAACATTCATGGTTATGGGCCTGGTGCTGGATAGTGGGGTTAGTACAGATAGGTCGATGGGATGAAGGGCCTATTCTGTCCTGAGTGACTGTATGACTGACCTCAGCCAGGATCAGTTCCCCGAGCGTGCACTGGATGGGCAATGGAAGAGGGTAAGGGTTTTGAAGACTCCTAACCCTTGGAGATTTGTGGGCCTCCGATCCCTATGAGCATTAATCCTTTCCAGAATGTTCTGATCAAGGATTCAACTCCTTGACTTGCTCCTTTATTTGTTGGAGGGGCAGTTAAGCAAATGTTAGGGTCTTGGGGTCATAATATATATGGGGGTGGGGGGGTTGGTCTGGTCCATAATATATTATTTAACCCATATTTCTAATATACTTGGTCAGAGATGTTATTATGCACTGCTATGGTAGGTAGAATTTGGGGCAGGGGCACTACCACAGCACCACAAAGCTCCTGTAGAGAATCATCACTTCACTGAGGTTGCCTGAGTTCAGAAGGGAGACAGGAACACATTGGTGGCATGACGTGAAGAAAGGTAGACCATTAACACCAGCAGAGACCCTTTGGGCAGAATGGCCAGATTTTGTCCTGGATGTGTTCTCATAGGAAGAATTTTCCCAACCTTCCAGCCTCACTCCATCCCCCAGCCCCACGATAAAGAAACCAAATCCATCCAGGATTGTAACCATTGCTGAATGTGTGTGTGGGAACCTCTGATATAATCTCAGAGTGAATGGATACACACTCAGCACTTCCCACCGTGGGTGACACGTTTAGAGTCAACCTTTTCTAATGGAATGGGACACTCTATGCTCCCCTTCTGACATGGTCATCACTGCACTGAGTGAAGCACTCACGCTCCATAACAGCTTTGTGGTGCAGTGGTAGTGCCCCTATCCCGGGTCACCTACCGTAGAAGTGCATAATAACATCGCTGATCAAGTTTACGAGATAAATGGGTTAAATAATGTGTTACGGTCCAGACCAAATCCCCTCAAAATATATTAAGAGGTTAGGCAAGACCTTAACTTTCTCTTGTTTTATAGGCTAGTGCGAGGTGCTGCATTCTGGGTGTAATTTGATTGGTCAACCTACCAACTGTGAAGCAAAACACACTTTATTCTGACACTATAGTTAAAATACAACAAAATAAAGAATTGAAATAAATTAACTCTATTGGAAAATTTAATGGGATAATAGATTTTTTAACTACCAAGCATCAACTGTTCCAATACAGTAACATCCCATAAACACACTCTTGGCAGAGGCATATTCAGTAAAATAGATTGCCTCACAGGCAATGTTTCTCCACTCCTGGAAGAAAGACCAGCAAGGGAAAACTCTGAGAGAGAGTGCCGCAGGGAAAGGCATACAGCAGCATCCAAACCGAACTTCAAGTCCCCAGCAACTGCTACTGAAAACCTAAAACTAAAAATCCTGGGAGTTTAATCCCACCCATTCAGGCTGCTTCTATTGTTTCAACTTTTACAAAAACCCCAAGGCCTCACTAGCAGTTTACATTATTGGTTCTGAGTAGACAGATTGGCACCTTGTTCTCAACCTTTCGTTGTAAAAAAGAAAGGACACCTCATAGAGCCGCAGTATCATCAGAATAATTAAACAAAATGACTGTCATACACTCAGGCTTCATATAAACAGGCCTAGACTGATCCTTCAAATAGTCTGCAGAAAATAAGAGAGCATTTGTAGGTGGCTTTAGCACTTCTAAAGACTACACATGTCTCTTTGGAATATAAACTGCGAAAAATGGAAATGGAACAATGAACTGTGAATGCTGGAGATCTGGAACAACAAACAGAACTCGCTGGAGAAATTCAGCAGGTCTGGCAACATCTGAAGAAGAGTTGCAGGTCTTGAATTGCCATTTTCGCCACTACAGAGGTTGCCAGACCTGGTGGGTTTCCCCAGCAATTTCTGCCTTTCGTGAAAAATGGACACTGCCGTGTTACAGAGAACCTATCAGCTCTGGCTCATCTGGCAACTCGATGGTCAGAAGCAGAACTATGCAGTGTTCATTCATTGGTTACACAAGGTCACGTTACAGTTGGAGAAGCTGCACTTAAAACGTTCAAACATAGTAATTGGAACAGGGCCGGATGGATTTCATTGAGTATAAGATCCCTGATTGGTCCAGTTTAACAACCCCAATCAGGGAGCCCTGGCTGACAGATATAAACAGGAGATTCAGAGTCTCCCCTCACTCCCCTCACAGTAGGGACTGGCTCTGAGTTGGTTGGTCAAAGTCCACTGTGCGCTGGCGAATAAAGGGTGACTTGGTGACTTGTTATTTCAAGACTGTCAGACAAACTGTGAGCAAGTGCCTTTGGAAAATTGATGAGTGATAATCTTGAGATTTTTAAGTCACTGTTTGTCTCAGTCCAGTTGAAATCATAACTCTGGAAAGCCTAGTAGAGATATTAGGTTTCACTCTTTCTCACCAAAAAATTAAACACTCAATGACCCTGAAAAGAAGAATTTCTAACGCGAGCAGAGCCCTAGGTCCAACTGATCAGCTGTCAAATTGAGGCTCTTCTATTGCACTGTGGTCAACACCGTGATATCATTGTCAGAAACCAAAAATAAAACAGTAAGAAAGTAATCTTATTCCACCGTTGTTCTACAGAATTTGTTTTTTTTTAAAACTTATTTTCCATCAATTTGCAGAGCTGTGTGACCTATCTATATGCAGATGAATGTTTGGGTTTGAAGGTGATAAAGTTTAAGTTTACATGGTATTGGTTAATTGCAAATCATTGTAAGTTAGAAGTCACACATACCAGGTTACAGTCCAACAGTTTTATTTGAAATCACAAGCTTTTGGAGCGCTACTCCTTTGTTACGTGAAATGAACTTTGTTACTTCACTTAATGAAGGAGCAGCGCTCCAAAAGCTTGTGATTTCAAATAAACCTGTTGGACTATAATCTGATATCATGTGATTCTGATTTTGTCCACCAGCATCTTCACATCGTGTTATAACTTAGAAAGAGGCCATTCAGCTCATTGTGTCTGTACTAGCCCGGCAAGTATTTTGGTGAAACCTAGTGTGAGTCTGTTTTGTGCTAGATGGCAGATGGGCCATCGTGGTCATTCAGTTGGTCATCTCCCTATGTCTGAGGCTTGCGAAGTGGGGTGGCTTGATTGCCAGTGCACTTACCCCCTCCATCTTGGAGTTGGGAAAAGGTGTTATGGACTAGCCTAGACCCTACCATTTGCTTTGTGAAGTGGATATTCCAGGGTGATACAGCTGGTCAAATCTGAGCTACAAATCTTCTCCAAAGTCTCAAATTGGTCAAACCAGTCTGATTTAGGCAAAACAGAATTTATTTAAACACTACAGCTGAAATGCGAACAAATAAAAAGGCGAAATTTAGAATAACTTATCTTATTGTAAAACTTAACTGACCTGATACAGCAACGAACACTAATTATCTGTTGCAATACAGCAACATCCCATATACACAACTCTTGGCAAAAAGGGAAAGTCAAACACAGATTCTTACAGGCAGGAGGGAACAGCATTGAGGGAGATTTCAGAGAAAGTCAGAGGGATCGTTTTCTGAAGCTTGCGACTCCCCTGGACTCCAATATCCTGTACTGCCACAGCAAAATAAAAGACTGGAAAAAAACCTGAACAGGGAGTACTGGCCACTCCCCTGCCATTGTTAAACTGTCAAACTCTCTAGACTCTTCAGTACCGCTGTCTTTATGAACTCTCTTCAAGAAAAGCCCAGGACAAAATAATATTTTTAAGATTTGGACTATAACCTGGTGTTGTGTGATTTTTAACTTTGTACACCGCAGTCCAACACCGGCATCTCCGAATCATGGCTACTATCGACACCACTAACCACCAGAATCACCTGATGAAGGAGCATCGCTCCGAAAGCTAGTGTGCTTCCAATTAAACCTGTTGGACTATAACCTGGTGTTGTGTGATTTTTAACTTAATATTTTTAAAGTATTGTCAGAGAGAGGGACACAGGCTTCAGAACCAAGCATTTATGCCATGGAGTCAACTTACCCAGTATTTTCATATAAATACTTGACAACCACCCAGGGAACAACGAATAACACCGGTGCTCCTGCAAGCCAACAGAAAACAGTACAACTTGGGTTACTGTGATGTCAAACTGGGAATCCATTCAGAAGAAGAGTGTGCTCCCAGAACATTGCCTCTGTGTGTGCTTTTTACTCGCAGCTCGCTTTCCTCATATCATCAGAGTAGGGAGGTCATACTGCAGCTGGACAGGACATTGGTTAGGTCACTTTTGGAATATTGTATGCAATTCTGGTCTCCCTCCTATAGGAAGGATGTTGTGAAACTTGAAAGAGTTCAGAAAAGATTTACAGGGATGATGACAAGGTCGGAGGATTTGAACTACAGGGAGAGGCTGAAAAGGCTGGGCCTGTTTTCCCTGGAGTGTCAGAGGCTGAGGGGTGACCTTGTAGAAGTTTATAAGATCATGGGAGGCATGGATAGGATAAATAGACAAAGTCTTTTCCCTAGGGTCGGGGAGTCCAGAACTAGAGGGCATAGGTTTAGGGTGAGGGGGGAAAGATATAAAAGGGATCTCAGGGGCAACCTTTTCACACAGAGGGTGGTGCGTGTATGGAATGAGCTGCCAGAGGAAGTGGTGGAGTCTGGTACAATTATAACATTTAAAAGGCATCTGGATGGGTATATGAATAGGAAGGGTTTGGAGGGATATGGGCTAAGTGCTGGCAAATGGGACTAGATTAGGGTAGGATATCTGGTCAGCATGGATGAGTTGAACCAAAGGGTCTGTTTCCGTGCTGTACATCTCTGTAACTCTAGTTGTTGGAGACACCTGTCAGTGCATGATCCACTGATCCAACCCTGATTCCTTTGGAAGTTCTGGGGTCTGTTGGAAATGGTCATGATGGAGATCTGACTGATGCTGGTTAATCCCTGTTCCCAGATAACAATGAGCAGGAGTGAACTGAACCACCTACCCCAGCCGATGCATAAATAAATATTAAAGTAGCTCTTTTCAGAGAAGACGGCGATCACCAGCAGATTGTGTAAGTAGATCCCTTCAATCAGCAGCCAATAGTAATTTGCCCCGATGCAGTACTGCATGAGCACTTGAGCTGTTCTGCAACCTGCTGCAGTCTGTTCGAAAGACGGAAATATAGGTTAGACCGTTCATCACTCAATGGGTGCAGCAGTGTGCGTGCGTGTATGTGTGTATGCACAATGGATGTGTATAAAATGTGTGTGAATGTGTGGTATGTGCGTGTGAGTGTATGTAAGAGTGTGTGTGTGTGAAATGTGTGCATGTGCATGAAATATGTGTGCATGCAATGTTTGTGTGCATCATGTGTAAAATGCTTGCGTATGTGTACAATGTGTCAATGTGTAAAATGTGTGTGTGTGTGTCAGTGCATGTGTGAGTGCCCAGTGTGTGTGAGTGTATAGTGTGTGAGTATACAGTGCGTGAGTGTACTGTGTGTGTGAGTGTACAGTGTTTGAGTGTACAGTATGTGTGAGTGTACAGTATGTGTGTGAGAGAGTGAGTTTAAAGTGTGTGTGCACAGTGTGTGTGTGTGTGTAGTGTGTGAGCATATAATGTGTGTGCACAGTGTGTATGTACAGTGTGCTTGTGCGTCCGGTGTGATTGTACAGCGTGAGTGTAGTGTGTGTGTACAATGTGTGAGTTTAAAGTGTGTGTGCACAGTGTACAATGTGTGTGTAAGTATCCAGTATGAGTGTACAGTACATGTGAGTGTACAGAGTATGTGTGAGTGTGTGAGAGTGTCCAGTGTGAGTGTACAATGTGTGTGTGTCCAGTGTGTGTGTCCAGTGTGTGTGAGTGTACACAGTATGTGTGAGTGTACAGTGTGGGTGCGTGTGAGTGTATAATGTGTGGGTGTATAGTGTGCGTGTGTGTGCACTGTGTGTGTGTACAGTGTGTATGTGAGCGTTCAGTGTGTGTGTGTTCAGTGTATGTGTACAGTGTGCGTGCGCGTACAGTGTGATTGTACAGTGTGAGTGTAGTGTGTGTACAGTGTGTGTATATAGTTTGTGTGTAAAGTGTGTGTGTACAGCGTGTGCGTAGTGTGTATGAATGTATAGTGTGTGTGCGTACAATATGTGTGAGTGTACAGTGTGAGTGTAATGTGTGTGTACAATGTGTATGTATGACTGTACAGTGTGTGTGCGAATGTACAGTATATGTGAGAACAAAATGAATGGTGAGATAGATCAGCGAGAGCCCATCGATTTAGGCAGGAGGTCTCATAATCCCAACAAAAACAAATCTCCCAACGAATTTGAAGAGCCACGGGATTTGAAGTTAAACTTGAAAACAGGCAGAGGTCAGTGAGGCCACAAGAAGATGAAAGGAAGTATGTGGGTTTGTTTCTGGGGCTAGGGGAGGATAGAGTTGAGAAGTGATGTCAAACTTGTACAGAACCTCACTTAGCCCACCCCTGAACCATAAACACTTCCTGTCTCCAATAAAAAATTGATTCAGAACATGAAACAGCTTCACAGGAACGCTACAGAAACTGAGAGGTCGTATCGTTCACAAAGGACTGCGCATTTGGTGGTGGGGGGGCTTCCTTTCCCGGAAAAGAGAACTAATTCGATAGAGACGGTAAAGGCAACAAAAGTTATTGATAACTTTGATTTTGGGTTTTTTTCTTAGAAAGGATGTTTCTACTTGTGGAAGACCAAGACTAAGGACAGAAATACAACCAATCCACAAATCCAAAAGGGCATTCAGGTGAAATGCCTTTATCCAGAGAGTGGCTGGACTGTGGAACTTGCTGCAGCAAAAGGGTGGTTGAGGCGTGAGGGTGAGTCCTTTAAAGGGTGGGAGGCAAGTTAGGGATTTTTGACGAATCTGTTCAGACATACCTCCGTGGTAGATGGGATTAGAACTCTGATCTTTTGGCCCAGAAGTGGGGATGCTACCATGACACCACAAGAGCCCTGGGTGGAGGCTTGTGTGCAGCATAAGTCCCAGCTTTGACCAATGGAGAAGAATGGTCTCTTTCTGCGCTGTCAAGAACAACAAGGAGCTGTTCATGTTGTAAATACTGCGTCAGCTGAGTGTGTCCAAGTGCATGCTCCAGTTGTTATCAACTGGTATTAACTGGGAAATCAAGGGCACGAGGTCAGGATGTGTAAGGGAATGTCGGGGCTTAGATCGATGAGGAAGACAGACTGAACCCCACTTCACCCACTGCCCAGATGAGAATTGGCAGGAGTGGGCAGGGACAGGGAGCAAACTCAGGCCGGGATGTGAAAACTGTCCCGTGTACCCGGTCAAATCAAATTCTCACAAGATGGTTAAACCCCTTCCCATGGGAGTGGGATCGAAACCCTTCAGGTACATCCTGCTTTGCCCATCGCTACTTAGGTGTTCAGCAAGGTGAGGGAATATCCGCAGCGAGAGATGGAACCTGGTAACCAGTGTAGGTACACACTCTCCATGCTCAGGTACGGTTAGGTAAATCCCTGCCTCCACTCTGCCCAACACTGTGTGGACTAGCTTTGATCTCAGAACACCCACTTTCCATCAGCTACCCCTTTACGTTCCCTAGAGAATTCCCACAGAATCCAAACAACAGCAAGATGACAATGATCCTGTTTTCCCGATTTTAGATTAGGGTTAGCATGAGCTGGGAAACAAGGAGAGTTCCCTGTCTGCTCCATATCTTTAACAGCATCTCAGTTTAATGCATCCAGAAAAAGATTAATTCGATTGGACTTTCTGGAATTTGCAATTGGAACTGTTATGTCCTCAGACTTCGTGACTGACATGAAGTGCTAATTTAAATATCAAGAGAATTGGAAGTGTGGTGTGACATCAAAGGTTTAAACATGCTCAAGTTGAATTTTATTGCACTCTCTTGTCATTTTTAAGTTAAAGTACCTTGTAATGTCTTTTTTTTTCAAATTTTATGAAGGAAGTTTCTTTTTGGAAAGTAACTACACAGTTTCTGAGTTAGCATAGCAGCCAGTGTGACATTATAAGTTACCAAAGAGTGTTGTTTCTGACAATTGCAACAGATTAACGGGAAATAGATTTAGTTAATGCACTTGGTTTGTTGCGGGGAACATGTGTAAAGGGGGTATAGTTCTATCAGTTGCAAGCAATGGGAAAACGGACAAGGAATATGTTATGAAAGATGTGTCGTCAGTGGGAGATGCAGTCCAGTTTATTGAGGAACTAAGACTGTCTCCAACACAGTGGAGCACAGTGATGGATTAGGATCATTAGGTGAGCACTGCATTAACCCTTTCAGAGATTACAGATGGCCCTGACCTAAAGTGGACAGAGCTTGGTGCCATGGGGGAGAAAGATGGTCATGGGCAATACTCCCCACAACTGATGACTAAGCTGTTTTGTCAACGCAGCAAGAAACAGAGAGCCTCCTGGTACAGCTGGAGATTACAGCCAATCGTACAACTTTCCTTCTCCCTAAATTGTCCCACACACAGGGCAGCACTGCTGCCTCACTGCGCCAGGGACCCGGAATCGGTGCCAGCCTCGGGCGACTGTTTCTATGTGGAGTTTGCACATCCTCCCCGTGTCTGCGTGGGTTTCCTCTGGGTGCTCCAGTTTTCTCCCACAGTCCAAAGATGTGCAGGTCAGGATGGATTGGCCATGAGAAATGCAGAATTACAGGGATGGGGTGGTCTGGGTTGCTTTGGCTGGTGAATGAGGGGGGGTTGAGGGGCTCAGTGCAGACTTGATGGGCTGAATGGCCTGTTCCATTACAGTAAGGATTCTATGATTCTAAATTGGCAATTATTTACACCAGGCTGAGGACTGTCAATGGTCCACACTTCCTCATTCTCGGATTGATGGAGCAGTGCAGATCCCAATACTGTGTGGGTTCAGAGGCCGAATCAAATTCACTCCAGCTACAGGATACTGGGTGGGGAAATCCTGCAGGAAGTGAATGCTCCAACTCCTGAAGGTGGGTCTGAGTGAGTGAAGCTCTGCATCTGGACTGGGATTCCATGGAAGGGAGCCCGTAGCTTTAACCCAAACTCTCCGGGTGGGAATCTCACAGGATTGGGTGGAGCCTCAGGTGTTACCTTGTTAAAAGGTTGGCGAGGTCCTGCCTGTTGTTGGGAGACCCTCTGTCATGTTCTCCAGCGACATCAGCTTGTGACGCAGCAACCAGGCAGTGGCTGGGTAGTGACGCACCTGCCTGGTGTGAGGGAGGGTGGGGGCATTTCCTGCCAATGAGAGAGGCTGCTGGCCAATCAGATGCTGGCTGCTCTTGCTCTCAATAGTGCCCCTGAGAAGGTTGTGGTCGTTACTGGAAGGACAACACTCCACCCTCCCCCCTCCCCAAAGTTCATGGATCAAGGAACTGGACGTGTAAAGGAAGGGCTGATGGAAAGGTGGGTGTGGGAGTCTAGGGAAGGGGATAGGGACATTTGAGTGAGGTGGGAACAGGGCAGTTTGGGTGGCTCCCTTACACAGTTCAGCTGGAGCTGGTTAGCTGGAGTTGACGCGCTTTTGCCTGAAGCATCAATTCCCCTGCTCCTCAGATGCTGCCTGACCTGCTGTGCTTTTCCAGCACCACACTCTCGACTCTGATCTCCAGCATTTGCAGTCCTCACTGCCTCCAGGTTGATTTTAACCACACTGCAAAGCCTCTTCCAAGGATGCCTACCTTGAAGAAGTTCTCCTCCTCTTTCTATTGGTCAGAGTATTGAGTACAGGAGTTGGGAGGTCATGTTGCGGCTGTACAGGAGGTCACTGTTGGTGAGGCCACTGTTGGAATATTGCATGCAATTCAGGTCTCCTTCCTATCGGAAAGATGTTGTGAAACTTGAAAGGTACTGAAAAGATTCACAAGAATGTTGCCAGGGTTGGAGGATTTGAGTTATAGGGAGAGGCTGAACAGCCTGGGGCTGTTTTCCCTGGAGTGACAGAGACTGAGGGGTGACCTTATAGAGGTTTACAAAATCATGAGGGGCATGGATAGGGTAAATAGGCAAAGTCTTTTCTCTGGGGTCGGGGAGTCCAGAACTAGAGGGCATAGGTTTAGGGTGAGAGGGGAAAGATATAAAAGAGACCTAAGGGGCAACTTTTTCACGCAGAGGGTGGTATGTGTATGGAATGAGCTGCCAGAGGATGTGGTGGAGGCTGGTACAATTGCAACATTTAAGAGGCATTTGGATGGGTATATGAATAGGAAGGGTTTGGAGGGATATGGGCCGGGTGCTGGCAGGTGGGACTAGATTGGGTTGGGATATCTGGTCAGCATGGACGGGTTGGACTGAAGGGTCAGTTTCCATGCTGTACATTTCTATGACTCTATGACCTCAGTGAGTCTCTCTCTCACTGCACCCTCCAGGTCATCTCCTCAGCCCTGAAGCTTTTTAGCCACATCCTGAAGCAGACTCGCTACCTCTGCCACATCGCCTTCCTCAGTTGAAGGGCATTTGCCCAAAACGTCGATTCCCCTGCTCCTTGGATGCTACCTGACCTGCTGTGCTTTTCCAGCAACACACTCTCGACTCTAATCTCCAGCTTTTGCCGTCCTCACTTTCGCCTTGAGCTGGTTGGGCAGCAGAGTTTGATGCCAGGCACTGCCTTGCCTAGTTAAGTTCCCATCCCACCCCAAGCTCACCCACAGCAAGAGCAAAGCCCCTTGGATTTCTTCTTCACCCTGTATGACCCCCTGCTGACCTTAGTAACAGTGAGACCCAGTGGGCTGTAAAATCTGAATGGCTCCTCTATCCCAATGAGGGCAATTGGTTAAAACTGCTCCATTGAAATGAAGTTAATTCAACAAGATGTGCAAACCAATGGACAACACTGTCCCACTGCTGCAGCCTGACCAGGAGTGATGGTCTCTTTTTAAGCTAAACCTTTCTCTTATTCTTAATCAAAATGGTGCCACGTCGTGGTGACAGTATGAAAGCTTTTCACCGTATTCGGCTGTTTTATCTCACTGTAAAACACACATGACAGTAAAATCATCCAGTCACTCATTCAGTGCTCTGGGTGCCATTCTTTAAGATTTGCCCATTTTCAGGTCAGTTTCTTGCCGTGGGCTTTGAAACTGTCTGGGGGAACAAGGCAGCATCACTTCAGGCAGGGCCCTGATGGACAACAGAGAAACTCTCAGAAAAACGTACACACCCCCACACCCCCGAGCTGACAGTTACCTTACCAGACATCAGCTCCCACTTCTGGGCAGTTCCTGAAAAACTCCACCAACATTTTAATAGTCTGTCATTAAACCTGGGCTAGACCAGATGGGAAACAGAATTCAATCAAGACTGTGTTCATTTCCTAATTATGGACTAAACGTCGTGTGTAATCCTGAACTAAGCATACTGTTCGGTTCACTAATCATTAGATCCTTGGGATAACTACACTGGACCATTGTCAAAAGGATTTGAAGAACAGCAAAGACTTAGGAGAAAGCTCATAAGTCTTTTTCTTGTTCTTTCTCTTTAATTAGAAATGGGGGAAGGGACCAAATAGGCCCAGAAATGCACTGGCCCATGTGACATGCTTCTGATAATGTACACTTCCCAAATCCTGACTGGCTGGACAATTTTCTGACATGAATATTTCTGATTCATCAGGCAGTATCAATCCCCAGAGGAGCACGGCTGCTGTACTGTCACAGTGGAGATGGTAGTGTAGTTTTAAGGTCACTGGGCCAGTTATCCAGAGGCTCCAGGGTAGTGTCCATGAGATGGGGCGGGGGGTTTTGAATCCCAGTTCAACAGAGGGTGGAGTTCAAATCCAACAAAATTCTGGAGCTAAAAGCTAACCCTAATGGTGACCATTGTCAAAACCCATCCACTTTGCTAATGTCCTTTAGGGAAGGAAATCTGCCGTCCTGAACTGACCTAGCCTCCATGGGACTCCAGACCCACAGGTATGTGGGGGCTCTTCACTGCCCTCGGAAATGACCTGGCAAGACACTGAGTTAGAATTCCTACACTGGGGAAGCAGGCCATTTAGCACAGCGAACCTCCAAAGAGTTCCCACCCAATCCCTGTACCCCTGCATTTTCCATGGTGAATCCACCCAACCTGCACATCCCAACCCACCCTGACCTGCACATCTTTGGACTGTGGGAGGAAACCTAGACACAGGGAGAATGTGTAAACCCCGCATAGTCACCTGAGACTGGAATTTAACCCAGGACCCTGGTGCTGTGAGGTAGCACTGAGCTATCGTGCCACCCCAGCTCAAGGGCAGCTAGGATTGGCAATAAATGTTGGCCTTGCCAGTGGCACCGATATCCCAAGAAAGGATTGGGTAAGAAAAAACTATGGTGGCCAACGATCTTGTTACCAGTGAGTGCTTACCCCTTCAAAGCAGCATAGAATCACCAGAGAGGACCTACCTCATTGTTAAACCAGACTTTAATGTCAACATCCTCTGTGATTTGTTTGTACTGTGTTTTGAAAAGAGCGTCTTTAATGAGGATTGAGACTGCTCGAAGGATGAATGAGGCAAACAGGTTCATGTGGATGTAGTTCCTCATACAGTGAAGCTTCCTGGGGGAGAGATAGAGATGATTAGGAACCATGCAGGATTCAGCTGTGGGTCAGACAAGTTTTATATTGGCGGAGGGGGTATTTGATCCTGTGAGGTTTGAGCTGAGGGGAAGTTGAATGTTGCCCCAGTTTTGGGAAACACCATGACTCTGACATGAATGGCAAGATTGGGTGTAGAGCAATGAGATGAGGAGTTAGACCCCGCTCACTCTTCCCCAACACCAGAATATCTTCAACGGCCCATCCTGACTTTTTCCCCATTGATCACACCTCCTGGTGAAAATATTTTCTAAGCAATCCTTCAGACTGTTGTGACACACCTCTGGAGCAGGTGGGACTTGAAGCCCGGCATCCTGACCCAGAGGAATGGGCGATACCACTGCACCACAAGAGGCCAGCATCTCTTGGTGTAGGCTGACCACTCAGCAGAATATATGAGCACTCTTTGCAACGGAATCACTTGGCATGAGCTTGGAGAGGGAATGGGTCAACTTTGACCCACCTCTCTGGCCTGGATAGAGGTGAGAGGTCAGAGGACTAGAGGTGAGAGGTCAGAGGACTAGAGGCGACGGTAGCACATTAGAGGTGAAAAGTGAGTGCACTGTAATTAGAAATGAAAGATCAGAGAACTAAAGGTGAAAGGTCAAGTTAACAGCAGTTCAATATTTGATAACATTACCAAAGAATATTCTTACCTAAATCCCACCAGAATTCCCAGGGCCAACACTAAGGTTCCTAAGGACAGCGAATATCCCACTGTGTACATTATCTTGAAGCCATGTAATATCTTCCCCTGTTCCTGCTGAAAAGTGACAGAAAATACCGATTAACAAAGGCATGATGGGTCACACAGCAGCTCAGTGATGTCCAGATGGAACCCCTGAACTGTTCGGTACAGAAATGTGGGGAAGAGGACACTTTTGTTCATTCTGATGAAACAGTTGAGAGATTGATGTTGAAATGACGGATGGAGATCAGAGAATATCTGAGAAATCAATACAAAAGTGTGGAAACTTTAGAAGGTAATACAGGAAGGCATAGTACAGAGGCCATTCATCCCACTGAGCTGTTACTAGCTCTTTGAAACTCGAGTCCGAGACCCCCCACCTCCTGACTCCTTTTCCACAGTGCAGGGTTAGAACTGTTTCTATAAAATATGACTCAAAGTTCAGCTTTTTAAAATTATTATTCATTCATAGGATGTGAACGTCGCTGACTATGCCAGCATTTATTGCCCATTCCTAATTACCCCAGAGGGCAGTTAAGAGTCAACCACATCGCTGTGGGTCTGGAGTCACATGGAGGCCAGACCAGGTAAGGATGGCAGTTTCCTTCCCTAAAGGATATTAGTGACCCAGATGGGATTTTCCAACAATCAACAGTGGTTCATGGCCATCTTGAGACTCATAGATTTTTATTGAATTCAAATTCCACCATCGACCATGGTGGGATTTGAACCTGTACTCCCAGAACATTACCTGGGTGTCTGGATTAAGGCTTTTGCCCGAAATGTCAATTTTGCTGCTTGTCTGATGCTGCCTGAATTGCTGTGCTCTTCCAGCACCACTGATCCAGAACCTATGTCTGGATTAACTGTCCACCACTTCCCGGCTAAACAGCAGTATTGTTAAAATCCTGGCGTAATATTCCATGTCTTTAGCTCAACAAATAAAGTTTGGAGCAGGACTGGTGTAGGTGGGGCTTTCACTGTCATGTGATGTGTTGCTGCCCCCTGTACAAACACTTGCAAAACCCACTGCGACTCCTGTAATTACTCGATCGTTCCGGTGCTTGGGATATCCGCACTCTTACCTGAGCTCGGTCATCCTTGGGGTCATCTTTGCATTGGCTACTGTCCCTCCAGGGCTGTCTAATGGAGTCCATCACCCAGTTACCGTCAGGTCCACACTTTCTGAACACAAAGCCATCCTGCACTGTAAAAGACAGAGACATTAATCACCTCCTTTACATTAAACTCTGGTGACACCGGAAGACTGGAAACTGTTTAAGCTTTAGGGAGAGTTGAATAGACTGGGGTTGTTTTCTTTGGAACGTCGGAGGCTGAGGGGTGACCTGATGGAGATTTATCAAATCATGGATAGGATAAATAGACAAAGTATTTTCCCTGGGATGGGGGAGCCTAGAACTAGAGGGCATAGGTTTAGGGTGGGAGGAGAAAGATATAAAAGAGACCTAAGGGGCAACTTTTTCATGTGGAGGATGGTATGTGTATGGAATGAGCTGCCAGAAGAGGTGGTGGAGGCTGGAACATGCATCTGGATGGGAATATGAAGAGGAAGGGTTTGGAGGGATATGGGCCGGGTGCTGGCAGGTGGGACTAGATTGGGTTGGGATATCTGGTCGGCATGGACGGGTTGGACCGAAGGACCTATTTCCATGAAATACATCTCTATGACTCTTTGAGTTGATTAAATGGGTAAGCTCACGATTCAGCCACAATGTTCTGCATTTTGTGTTCATGAGTGACCGGTTAGCGCAAGGAGAGTATCGCAAACTCCTACATGTGTGAGTTACTGAGAAACAACAGCATAAATATGGTGCATACGTTAAACAAAGAAGAGGAGCATTAATCCATGCTGAGAGTGAGTGTGTTGTGATCCGAGAGGACAAATGCAATAATGGCACAGATTGGCCATTGATGTCCTGAGCTTTGCTGACAAATTGCCTCATATCCTTTAAAAAGTACCTTGGGCACATTATAACACTCAAGGCTGTGGGCCAAGTGCTGGTAAATGGGATGAGGTTTAAGGTCAGTGCAGACCCGATGGGCCGAAGGGCCTCTTTAGCACTGGATGGCTCTATAATGCTACATCCCTGCTGCAAATCTATTTCACTTTAAATCAAAGGACCTCACGGTACGTTCTCAGCGTAAGACTTTTACCTGTATTATACCAGGGTAAGTACCAGGGACAGGAGACATTCACAATGGTGTTTGGGAGACCGTCGGGCCAGCAGGCGTACTTATCAAAGGTTCGGTTACACACCACACCTACCGAGAAAACACACAAGACAGAAGGTTTGCAGATGGAAGCTGATGTTAACTTAGGCCCCTGTTTCTGCTTTCCCCCGCACACCCCCCCCATACCTTCGAATCTCTTACCTTCAGAACAAGATCTGTCACCTGCTTGAAAACATTCAATGTTTTGGCCTCACCTGCTTCCTGCAGCATGTGGAAAAGTCAACATGGAAACCTGAAGCAAGAGGCCTTGACATTTGTAGGGGGCTGTTCATATCTTGGAAGGTACTGTCTGAGGATTGTTGGTGAATTTCTGCAGCGCATCCTGTAGATAGTACACACTGCTGCTACTGAGCGTCGGTGGTGGAGAGAGTGGGTGTTTGTGGATGTGATGCCAATCAAGCGGGGGCTGCTTTGTCCCTGGATGGTGTCAAGCTTTTTGAGTGTTGTTGGAGCTGCCCCCATCCAGGCAAGTGGGGAGTATACCATCACACTCCTGACTTGTGCCTTGTAGATGTGCTTTGTAGATATACTTTGTAGACTTAGGAGTGAGGAGGTGAGTTACTTGCTGCAGTATTCCTAGCCTCTGACCTGCTCTTGCAGCCACTGTATTTACTTGGCTGGTCTAGTACAGGTTCTGGTCAATGGTAACCCCCAAGGATGTTGATTCAGTGGCCAATAACACAGATCCTCCCATGTTGAAGATAGTCATTGCCTGGTATTTGTGTGAACCCACTAGTTAGCTCAAGCCTGGATATTGTCCGGGGTCTTGCTGCATCTAGACATGGACTGCTTCAGGTTATGCGCAGCCATATTGGGTGCTAAACGTTGTGCAGTCGTCAATGAACTTGATCGAGGGTAGACTGATGTGATGGTTTGGGTTAGATTTGTCCTGTTCTGTGTGTACTGGATATACCTGGGCAATTTTCCACATCATCAGGTGGATACCAGTGTTGTAACTGTACAGGAACAGCTTGGCCAAGGGTGCGGCCAGTTCTGGAGTACAAGTCTTCAGTACAATTGCTGGAATGTTGTCAGGGCCCATAGCCTTTGCAGTATCCAGTGCATCCAAGTGTTCTTCTGATATCACGTGGAGTGAATCGAATTGGCTGGAGACTGGTATCTGTGACGCTGGGTACCACTGGAGGAACCCAAGATGGATCATCCACTCAGCTGAAGATTGGCGCAAATGCTTCAAGCTGGTCTTTTATCCCAATGTGTGAAAGATCGGCAAGACACATAGCAACTACTGTAATCCAGTAATATAATCTTTGCATTAATTATTATTACCCTTCACAACAAATGATGTCAGCGATTCTGATGGTGGAAAAGGAGAATGCTGTGAAGGCTGTCACATTGGATGGAAACAGAGGGTGGAATCAAAGTGGGGCATGTACTCCCAAAGGGGGATGGGGGGGGGCAGTTTAAGGAAATGGGGAAGGCTGGGCTATCCAGGTTGGGGAGGTGATGTGCCCCATTAGGCTTTCATCATCCTGTAACAGCTCTTCCAGCCTCCACCCCTCCTCCCAGAGACACAAATCCAGGAGTCTCCTCCTGAGTCCTCAAACTATATCACAACCTCGGAGTTCAGGTTGGGGAGTGGGGCTGTTGGGGGAGGGGAAGGATTGGGGGAATGGGGGGGGGGGTCATCCTACCTTTCGGCTGTGAGGTCCGGGACATGTTTCGGAAACATTCATCGGAATATCTTTTCCACTTTTCCACTGTGTTCTCTAGGACTTCAACGGACGCTCCCTGGAAGACAGCAGAAGATTGTAAATGCTTCCACACTCCATGTATCTTCATATGGAAGTGAGAAAGGACACAGAGGGTGAAAACAGTGAGGGGGGTATGGGAGGATAACCCTCACTCTGTCAGGTACCATTGACAGACCGAGTGAATAACCCTCCCTCTGTCAGGTACCATTGACAGACCGAGTGAATAACCCTCCCACCGTCAGGTACATTGACAGACCGAGTGAATAACCCTCCCTCTGTCAGGTACATTGACAGACTGGATCCGGTACAAGTGTGGGACCTCAACACCATTCACACCCTTTTCCAACATCCTCCCATTCCTGTCTAAGACTCCCAAAGATAGTTAAATCCATTGTTCAGGTCTCTCAGTCCCAGCTCACGGTGCTAATGGTGCTGTGAACAGGAGGGATGATACATGCTTGAGCAGGATTAGATGGTCACACGGTAACTCAGTGGTTAGCACAGCTGCCTCACAGCACCAGAGACCCTGATTCAATTCCTGCCTCGGGTGACTGTCTGTGTGGAGTTTGCACATTTTCCCCATGTCTGTGTGGGTCACCTCCAGGTGCTCTGGTTTCCTCCCACAGTCCAAAGATGTGCAGGGTAGATGGATTGGCCATGGGAAATTGTCCATAGGATACCTAAGCTAGGTGGATTGGCGATGAGAAACATAGCAATGGGGTGGGTCTGGTTAGGATGCTCTTCGGAGGGTTAGTGTGGATTTGATGAGCTGAACAGCCTGCTTCCACAGTGGAGGAGTTCTGTGGCTAAGCCAAACAAAGGAATGACCAGGGGCTGTGACTTAGCTGTCTGAACAATGTCAATGTGGTCTGGCTGTGTCATGTTACTGACAATATTTGAACAATTAATCAGCTACCTGTGGGTACTTTATTTAAAACAGTAAAACACATTATAAGTTAAAAAGCAGACATTGCAGCAACATGTCAATTTCTATGTGTAACCTTATCTACTGTGAGCCAACAATTAGATTAGAAACCAAAGCATTATCATACCTAAAGGTCCAAATTCATAATGATTTCATGAAATTAATGCTAACAAAATTGTATACTGGCAAGTAAATGCTTAAAAACATTTAAATGTTAATGGTCTAGTTTTATTTATTCTAATTATGAAACTGATCAAACTCTGATTGTAATCAATTCTTTAATCTCGTTGGTTTTTACTTAATTCCACTTATGAGCCTTTTTGGGTTTCACTTGGGCTCACATATGTCAATCTCCGTGAAACATTGTCCCATGTAAAGGTTTACCCTGCGACCTTTAGCCTAGAAAATTAGTGTCAAAAAATAAGACTTTTACACAAATCCATGCCGTATGTTCCCAGTGAGAGAATGGCTGTGGAACGTTAGCCCAGCACACCCTAAACACACGCCATGCTGAGGAACGACCTGGCAATCATTCCTGGGCTTGGCCATTGTGCAGCCCTCAGGAACACACACTGGGAAAACAGGACCAGAGAATTCACTGACCATGATCTGTCTAAAGGATTCATGTAGGCCCGATTGCGAACATGAAATAGTGAGAAAATCCCACACCGTGGATGATGACGTTAATCATGTAATTTTGCTGACAAATTGCTGCAATTTTGAGCTTTGAAATTATCGTTCACATCTGCTCAATTCTCCCAGACCGGTGGGTGTCTCAGGATGAGCAAATGCATTTTGTCTGTACCCAACAGGATGTCAAGTCAACCTGGATGGAAGGTGCATCAGGAGAGGGAGGTTAATGTTTTTGTTGTTAGGTGGGAACACGGAGCAGGAGTCGACCATCTGGCCCAGCGAGCCGGCTCCACCATTCATTAAGATCACGGCTGATCTTCACACCAACATAGCAAGGCGGCATGGCGGATCAGTGGTTAGCACTGCTGCCTCACAGCATGGGTTCGATTCCAGCCTCACACAACTGTCTGTGTGGAGTTTGCACATTCTCCCTGTGCCTGCGTGGGTTTCCTCCCACAGTGCAAAGATGTGCAGGTTAGGTGGGTCGGCCATGCTAAATCACCTGTAGCGTGCCGGTTAGCAGTGGATTAGCCACGGGGAATGCAAGGTTACGGGGGTGGGATGCTCTTTGGAGGGTTTTGTGGGCTGAATGGCCTGATCTGACACTGTAAGGACTTTATCCTTTTCCTGGACTTAGCTCCACTGACCCGCCCACTCTCCATAATCCATAATTCCTTTATTGGTCAAAAAATCAATTGCTTTGCCTATAAATATTCTACAAGGTAGCCTCATTAGGCAGGGACTTCCACAGATTCATAACCCTTTGGGTAAAGTAGTTCCTCCTCAACTCAGTCCTATATCTGTCCCCCCCTCTTACTCTGAGGCTATACCCCTTTCCACTAGTTTCACCTGCCAATGGAAACAACCTCCCAGCTTCTATCTTATCCATTTCTTTACAATTTCAGCTGAAGGCAGTGTTGGACAAATCAGTTCCCTGTATGAAAGCTGGCTTGATAGATCATACTTCCTAATTTTGTTTGTAGCGAATACGAATGAAAAATGTGCACATGAGGCTGCAGATGTTCCTCAACAATAGAACACAGAACGAAACGAATGCAAACAGCAAAACAAAGTTTCAAGTTATTTCCCAACACAATCCATCACAGGGACTCAAGGCCAGAGAAATTAGACACCAATCTCAACTCTAAGTTTGGACCTAACTGATTGCCTCCTGGGTTTTTGCTTTGCGGGGGCCACAGAGATAATTTTGCGATTCCCAAGTTTGCAATCACGAACCCCTCACAATTCTGAAGGTTGAAGCGTTCTCAATTCTGACATATCGAAGACTCGATACAAGCATCCTTGGTGCAGTAGCTTCACAGAATGGAACTCAATTCCATTGCAAAGCAGCCTCTTTGAAAAGCACGTGTGCTGGTTACTTACATTGATGGCATTCTTTAAGGTCACATTGATATCAAGAGCCTACTTGATTCCTGATGAAGGGCTTATGCTCGAAACGTCGATTCTCCTGCTCCTTGGATGCTGCCTGACCTGTTGTGCTTTTCCAGCACCACACTCTCGACTCTGAGCTCCAGCATAGGGCGGCATGATGGCTCACAGCTCCAGGGTCCCAGGTTCGATTCCAGCCTCGGGCGACTGTCTGTGTGGAGTTTGCACATTCTCCCCGTGTCTGCGTGGGTTTCCTCTGGGTGCTCCGGTTTCCTCCCACTGTCCAAAGATGTGCAGCTCAGGTGAATTGGCCATGGGAAATTGCCCGTAGTGTTAGTGCATCATTCAGAGGGAAATGGGTCTGGGTGGGTTACTCTTCGGAGGGTCGGTGTGGACTTGTTGGGCCAAAGGGCCTGTTTCCACACTGTAGGGAATCTAATCTAATCTAATCTGCAGTGCTCACTCTCTCCTATCAAGAGCCTACTGTCAGTGTGGAATCAGCAGAGGTGTTGAATGTAAAATGCGACGTGTGTCTGTGCGTGTGGGTATGTATGCATGTGTGAAATGTAGTCTGTTTTATAAATTTTATTTGCATTTAAAACTGTAACTTGGTGTCTTAAGTGGATTTATTCTGCTGCTTATCCTTTTTAATTTCCGATATTTGTACAACCTTAGGAAAATGTTAATATATTTGCAACTGAATTTAATGATGTGTGTGAAAAGCATCAAAAATAAAGTATTTTGAAAACTTAAAAAGAACTCATTTCTTCTGATGTGACTGGTTTCCCTGAGCTGAACTGGGATTAAAAAACCTAGCTTTCCCTGCTCATTGAAACTATTCTGTCTTTTCAACTGAACTCTGGAATTTTTCTAAACTGAAGTAAAAAAAAGAATATTGCGCTCTGAAGTCAAAACAAACCCAATAATGGTGTTAGTTTACTCTGCCAGTCATAATCTCCTCAGTATAAACATCTTATAGATCAAGATTGCAGTGGGGGTGGTGGTGGAAGAGGGGATTGGTTTCCTCAGGTCCTGTTCTGGATCACTGTTACAGAATGACTTTCTGACCTTTTTAATTAAAAAAGACCTTCACAGAACTGGCCCAATTTATTAATATATCTATATTCTATACTCCCTTCGCCATACTGTCACTCCAGTGTCCGAGTGCATCAATGAAATAAGATGACAATAGGAAGTGATTTTTCCCAGGCCAACATTAGGAGACCTGGTCAGACATTTTAAAGAACCTAGCCAATCATGTAATAGATTCCCTGACACAATTGGAGGCTGTTTATTTTTTGTTTCTTTTTTATTTTCTTTCCCCATGACAAGGATTTGGGAAAACTGCTTCTTTAAGTGCTGATTAATGAAATAGGTAAAAACAAGGACTGCAGACGCTGGAAACCAGATTCTAGATTACAGTGGTGCTGGAAAAGCACAGCAGGTCAGGCAGCATCCGAGGAGCAGGAAAATCAATGTTTCGGGCAAAAGCCCTTCACCAGGAATCTGATTCCTGTATTTTAATTCCATTCCACTAGAATCGGGGCATCCCAATGTCACGATAGGCATTATATTAATGTTATTTCTCTTTCATTGTCATGGTTTGCTTGCTAGCATTCCTGGAAAATTCCTTAAAATGCTTCATCATGTCCAAGGTGCTCTCTAAGTACGTGTTGTTTAGTTATTTCAGCTCCATGAATTTGCCTTTCATTGCTGTATGTTAACTCTCAGCGCCAGGCCACAGGCAGTTGGCATCTGCTCCCTCGTCCTCTCGGAGTCTCCCTCCATAACCATGTCGACGCAGCAAGGTAGCTTTTGGCAAGAGCAAGGGGGCCCAAATCCCAGCGGGAGAACCGGGATGGGAGGGTGGGGATGGGGGTGGGTAGAGTGACAACTTGAGGTGAGGAGGCAATATCTGTCTCTATTCAACCACAAGTCCTTGAGTGGCTGCGCTCTTTGAACTCTAACAAGGATTAACCCCCCCGTAAGCCACATTTCCAACAATAACAGCAGCATGCAACGGAAATGGAAAGGGAGACCCAGCCGCTGTGCCTGCGTTACTCCAGCACCTTCTGCTCCTTTGGTTTCAGATTCCAGCATCTGCGGTCCAATGCTTACAACATCCAGGGACAGAGGGGAGACACTGAGCTTTATTCAGATGGTGCCTGTATTAGTTAGGGTCTCTTACCCACAGGTTACAGGACCACATCAATTCATTCCAATGAGTTACAATACATATTGGTCTCAGTCTTTCCCTCCCATTGAGCCTGCTGTGCTTGGAAGAAAGCAATGAGTATTTCTGTGCTCCCATCACAGGCCCTGCTTGGTGTGGAGCCCTGCACTATCTGGGCCAGGCACAATCGGCCTGCACTCCCTCTGCATTACTGTCGTCCTGATGAGGAGAAACAGCGTACACTGAAATGGCCTTAAGCCCACTCAGTCAATGGAGGATAAATATTTCAAAACTCCACCATGATATATTGTACGCTGTCTAAATCGTTTAAACAAGATCACCGCAAACTGGGCAAATGTCCCAGTGAACACTTATCTGGGTCACACAGGATTCTCTCCTTACAGAGGTGCCAGGCTTGATGCCTGTAATATTTGCCTCCGAGTCAAAAGCCAGTTAATGAGGCCCGTTTATTCAACACTCTGAAACGTTGGTTCTGTGCAGATATCTGAACGGCCGAGATGTTGCCGAGATTTTTGGTCACTGTTTCAGCCCATGCAGCACTCCGAAGTAGAGCCACCGGACTGGAAACGTTAACACCGTTCCTCTCACCACAGATGCTGCCAGAGCCTGCTGAGTTTCTCCAGCACTGTCGGTTGGTTCTGTGGGGTTTTGGGTTTGGAAATGCACTGAGGGAATGCGGACCCTGTCAGAGGGGCCGAGTTTTTTTCCGATTGAGAACTGAAACTTCTCTGGGTGGAACATAGAACAGTACAACACTGTTGGGGGTGGGGTGGGGTGGG
>NC_057733.1:47427805-47445729 GCF_004010195.1 Chiloscyllium plagiosum | reverse complement strand
GGGGTGGTGTGGGGGTTGGTGGTGGGGGGTTGTGGGAGGGTGGTGGGGGGGAGTGGGAGGGTGGTGGGGGGTGGTGGTGGGTGGTGGTGGGGGTGGGGTGATGGTGGTGTTGGGGAGGTGGTGTTGGGGAGGTGGTGTTGGGGAGGTGGCCCTCACCACCCCCACCATCACTACCACAATCTCTGTCACCACCATCACCACCACAATCACTGCCATCACCACCATCGCTGCCATAATCGCTGCCACCACCGCCAGCACTGCCATCACGACCACCATCACCATCACCTTCTCCAGAATTAACTAGGGATCAACCAGCAGCTGTTGGGTTGACTGTCCAGCATGGTGTTTGCATGGTTTGCAATGACATGGATTGGGTAACCAGGAGATAGGTAATGTTGAAGTGTAATGAACAGACCTTAATCAGGCGATGCTCTCTCATTGCGCTGACAATAGCTTTCTGAGTTCTCTATCCTCCAGGCTTTTCAAGTAAACCCTGGAAAAGTTTTCTCTCTGTATCTCTGAGTTGATTACATCAGAGGTGCAGGGCACAGATCAGACCTCATGATGTATCAGTACCCAGAATCCTTTGAAAACTGTGGTCTTGTATAAAGAGCTGTAATTGTTTACTTTAAAGATAATTCCCACAAACACAGCTATCTGACCAATCTGCTTTTCAATCCCTTGATGAGCAGTTTTATTCTGAGCTTTACCTTTCAGAATCTCCTGTTATTGTAGATTCTATCTCTGCCTGCATTTGTTATATCTATTTCTAACATTATTGATGTGGACAATCTTGGTCCAATCATTTACTTCCTGTTGAGACGTGTTGTAACATCTGTTCCTAGGAAGTGCAGGAGGCTATTCAGCCCCTCCAGCCTATACTGCCATTCAGTGAGGTTTTGATTGTTCATTCTATATCCCTGTCTTTGTCCCGAATGCCTCATTAACTGTGGTTTACAAAATTCTCTCTCAAACTCTGTCTTAGCATTAGTTATTGAGCTAGCATCAATGACCATTTGTGGAGGGGAATTCCAAATGCAGTGGAATTCCAAATGCCAACCGGGCTTTGCGAAAAGACCCACCTGGATCACTAATATCTGCCACCCTTACCAGCTCTGGTCCAGATGTGACTCCAGACCCACAGCAATGTGGTGAAATCTTAACTGCCCTCCGGGAAATCAGAAATGGGCAATAAATATTGGCCTGGACAGTGATGCCCACATCCCATGAATGAGTAAAACATTTGTAGCACCTTCCCTCCCAAAAGGTCTGCATCTAAGTTTTCCATCATTTCCCAAATCAAAAAGTGTGGTGCTGGAAAAGCACAGTGGGTCAGGCTGCATCCGAGGAACAGGAGAGTCGATGTTTCTGGCAAAAGCCCTTCATCAGGAATATGGGAGGTGGCCCAAGGGGGCTGAGAGATAAATGGGAGGGGTGTGTGTTGGGGGGGGGGGGGGGGGGGTGAGTGGTGGAGGTAGCTGGGAATGCGACAGGTAGGTGAAGGTGCAATTCCCTGAAGATGTTTCCTGACCCTGGATTTCCTAAAAGGGGAAAAATAGCCTCTCTCAAATTACCCTAACATGTTCCCTTTCAATAGTTCAAAAACTTTGATCAAATCACCGAATTTCAAGGAAGGCTGTGTAAACTCGCTTCATCATTTGATTCAACCTTTGCTCTCTGGTCAGTTAGTATCGAGGTCAATTTGATTATTTCCCCTTAGCTTTCCAAGATTTGTTGAAATAAATGACCCACATCCAGAGAATGAATATTAAAGCAATAATCATTGACAGGTACTAATCACATATTTAAAGACATTGTGTTAGCCTGACACTTGGTAAACACACATTGGAGGGCCATTGTCAGACATAGCTCACTCAACACAGATGGAACCCACAGCAAGTGCTCATCAGGCAAGAGACAGTTTTGGACAAAGATGGCACCCTTACCTGAAAATTCATGGACAACGGTACAAGGAGAATAAGGAATCGTGCTTGTAACATGCCTCTGTAGTGCTGCCAAAATCATTGGTGCATCAGGGGGCGTCCTGTAACGTTCAGTGCCCACATGGAGTGGCTGAGGGTATGGGAGCTGCTAACATAGCCACCTGAAACACAGGAACCACCGATCAATCAGTCAATCACATCAAACACCTAACCTAGAGTGAACGGCAGGAGCAACCAGCTGTGGACACACACAGATATATACTGTCCTGTAACACACTGCTAGCAAAGTACTAATCCACACTGCAGGAGCGAATTACTGCAGATGCTGGAGTCTGCTCTGAAAATCAAAAATGCTGGCGATCCCAGTGGGTCGGGCTGCATCCGTGGAGAGAGAGCAAGCTAACGTTTCGGCTCTTCATCAGAGCAGGTCTCAAAATGTTAGCTTGCTCTCTCCCCATGAATGCTGCCTGACCCACTGTGATCTCCAGCACTTTCTGTTTCCAGTAATAGTTTACACTGTCCTGAAATACAGTGTTAGCAGAGCATTAATTTATACTGAACAGCAACATACTGTTAGCAAAGTGCCCATTTATACTGTACTGTAATGAGCCACTGGCAAAATATTCATTTAGATTGTATTGTTACACACTGTTAGCAAGGTACTAATTTAATGGATCAAATGTAGAGAACTTTAGTTATTCTTGGCCAGGATTGCGTCCTGCATTTGAGTGTCAGATTTAGGGGGAGTCTTGATAAATAAATTACAGTGAAGGGGAGATTGGGGCAGGCATTAACTGTGCAATTACATTTCAGCTTAGACAGAGGTCATTCAGCCCATCGATTCCGAACTGACTTGTTAGCTTTCCCAGAGACCAGCAGTACTGGGCTACCTTTCCTCACCTGACCACCTCATGGTTGATGGTAACTCATTTCTGAAGGATGTCTCCAACACTGACTGAAACGTTCCCTTCTTTCCCCATTTTCAAATTCCCAGGTCACTTGCCCCAGCTCCAGTTGAATTCTCCGCAGCTCTCTGTAGGCAGGATACCAGGGCAGCGGGGAACGTGCAAAGGAGGGTAGTGTGGAGGAGATTTGCCAGAACGGTAGCAGTAATGAGGGGCTTCCATTCCACAGAGACATCAGAGAAGTCAGAATTATTCTCCTTTAAGCAGAGAACCTATGGGGGGGGGGGGGGGGGGCGGGCTTTATTAGAAATGCTCAAAACCACAAAGTTTCTCGTCAGAATCAATTGTTGCTGGTGAGTTGGTGATTTGCTAACGTTGATTCTATGACTGTGGTCAAACCAACCAGCAGCACAATGAGGAGAGACGCGTTTGACTCGAGGGGTATCTGGAGTATGAACAATTTACAATCATAGGCCATCGGCCCTTAAAAAACCAATCTGCTATACAATCAGATGGTGGCTGATCTGAGTTTTTACCCTCGACCCTATCTTCCTGCATTGAGTCATAGAGATGTACAGCACTGAAACAGACCCTTCAGTCCAACCCGTCCATGCCGACCAGATATCCCAACCCAATCTCATCCCATTGGCCAGCACCCGGCCCATATCCCTCCAAACCCTTCCTATTCATATACCCATCCAAATGCCTTTTAAATGTTGCAATTGTACCAGCCTCCACCACTTCCTCTGGCAGCTCATTCCATACACGTACCATGCTCTGTGTGGAAAGGTTGCCCCTTAGGTCTCTTTTATATCTTTCCCCTCTCACCCTAAACCTATGCTCTCTAGTTTTGGACTCCCCGACCCCAGGGAAAAGACTTTGTCTATTTATCCTATCCGTGCCCCTCATAATTTTGTAAACCTCTATAAGGTCACCCCTCAGCTTCCGACGCTCCAGGGAAAACAGCCCCAGCCTGTTCAGCCTCTCCCTATAGCTCAAATCCTCTCAACCCAACT
This sequence comes from Chiloscyllium plagiosum, assembly GCF_004010195.1. Lineage (NCBI taxonomy): Eukaryota > Metazoa > Chordata > Chondrichthyes > Orectolobiformes > Hemiscylliidae > Chiloscyllium > Chiloscyllium plagiosum. The sequence continues at coordinate 47,441,865 of NC_057733.1, read as the reverse complement.
CCTGATTTTCCAAATGACCATTCAAACAAGGAGTATGGATGGAGTTGCCTGGAAGCAAGATCCAAGCATAACTTTCAGAGGACAATTGGCTCAATGGTTGATGGGGAATAATATTATGAGAGACATGGGGAAGGGGCTAGAATTGAGTTGTCAGGGCTCAATAGCCTCCTTCAGCGCTGGCTGTGAAACAGGAGCAGGATATACTGACCCTCGGAGAGGGGGTGGGGTTTGATTTATTGTTGTCACATGTACCTCTGTACAGTGAAAAGATTTGTGAGCAGAACAGGCAGAACATATCATACAAGGACATACATATCACAGCTAGCCTAGACAGACAGAGAGGCACACAGGGTTACAGCTGCCAACAGGGACACAAAGCAAGATCAGCATTATCTGAAGTTAGAGAAGTCCATTCATCAGTCTAATAACAGCAGGGAAGAAGCTGTTTTTGAATCTGCTGATGCGTGTGTTGGAGTTTCTGTATCTTCTGCCGAAGGGAAGAGGTTGGAAGAGATTATAACTGGGGTGGGAGGGGTCTTTGATGATGTTGGCAGCCTTTCTGTGGCACCAAGAAGTGTAAATGGAGCCATGGATGGGAGGTTGGCTTCCGTGATGGCCTGCCGTGCACACAACCTTCTGTAGTTTCTTACAGTCCCGAGCAGAGCAGTTACCGTACCAGACTGTTATGCACTCGGACAGTATGCTTTCAATAATGCATCTGTAAAAGTTGGTGAACATGTTGAATTTCCTTAGCATGCTGACAAAGAAGAGATGTTGCTATGCCTTCTTGACTGTCACACCCACGTGGATGGTCCAGGCCAGATCATCGGTGATTGTCCCTCCGAGAAACCTGACACTCTTGACCCTCTCTGCCTCAGCTCCATGGATGTAGATAGGGCATGTTCTCTCTGCCTCAGCTCCATGGATGTAGATAGGGCATGTCCTCTCTGCCATTCAATATAATGATTGAACTTTTACAGCAAATCCAATTTCACACCCCATCTGATATCCCCCAATTCCCATAGTGTTCAAACATCGCTCCATTTCAGTCTTGAATATACTTCAGTGACTGAACATCCACTGCTCTCCGGGCTAAAGAATTACAATGAATCACAATGTTGAGGGAAGACATTTTCATCTTAGTCCAAAACAGCCAATTGCTTATTTCGGTTCTCTAGACTCCCCAGCCATAGGGAACGGTCATGCAGTATTGACCATGACACGCATCTCCAGGAATTGCATAGATTTCAATTACATCACCTCTTGTCCTTCTAAACCATAGAGAGCATATGCTCATTTGACTCAACTTCACCACGTTGGCCAATGTTCCCATCTCAAGGATGATCATAGAATCCCTACAATGCAGAAAGAAGCCATTCAGCCTAGTGAGTCTACAAGAAGCTTGGAGACTGACCCCACTCAGACCCTCCCCACTATTCCCATGCCTCCCATGGCGAACCCACCCGAACCTGCACATCCCTGGGCACTACTGGATAATTTCCCATGGCCAATCCACCCTAACCTGCACATTCCTGGGCACTACGGGACAATTTAGCACGGCCAATCCACCCTAACCTGCACATCCCTGGACGCTATGGGACAATTTAGCACAGCCAACCCACCCTAACCTGCACATCTTTGGACTGTGGGAGGAAACCCACATAGACACGGGGAGAACATGCAAACTCCACACAGACAGTCAGCCGAGGCTGGAATCAAACCTGGATCCCTGGCGCTGTAAGGCAGCAGTGCTAACCACTGAGCCACTGTGCTGCTACTTAATCTAATGAATCGTCATTGATCTCCCTCCAAGCCAGGTATATCCTCCTGCACATAATATTCCAGGTGTAGACTCACCAAACCCTGTATAATGAGACTTCCTTACTCTTGTTCTCCAATCTTCTTGCCATTAGAGCTAACATGTCTCTTCCTTTCTGTCCTTGTAGGTTACAGTTCTGTGATCCATGCACTAGGATAACCAATTCCCCTCCAGATATCGATGTTTACTAAAGTTGCCATGGTCTAGAGGACCACTCTCCCATTAGAGAGGCACAACTGGGCAGGGGGAAGAAGGAGACTTCTCACGGTAACCTCAGCTGCTGTGGATTGGACTCATCCTGTTGCCGTAAGACTGCATCAAATCAGCATTCAGCTAACTCACCCCGGCAACATTTACTAGTCCCTCACTTTCTCAAGCATCTACTGCTCTGTTCTTCCTCATTAACAACCTCACACTTTCTGACCTTACAGTGCGTCAGTCACTTGCTTGTCCAAACACTGGACCAGTTTCTACCCCTTCCCATAGACCCTTTTGAAATATAGAAGATAGGTGCAGGAGGAGGCCATTCGGCCACTGGACCAGTTTCTATCCCTTGGCATAGACCCTTTTGAAATATAGAAGATAGGTGCAGGAGGAGGCCATTCGGCCCAGCTCCGCCATTCATTATGATCATGGCTGACCATCCAATTCAATAACCTAATCCTGCTCTCTCCTGATTATCTTTGATCCCATTCACCCCAAGTGTTATATCCAGCCGTATTTTGAATACATTAGCCAGCATTAAGACAAAGGGAGAGAGAGGGAATTGGTGGCGGTTTAACCTGAGGGTCACCATGCCTCCAGGGGGAGGAGTTTTGAGAAGGAGATTCCTTCGTGGTGACCCCAGTCAGTTGCAGGAATTGAACCCACGCTGTTGGCGACACTGTACCTCAAACCCAGCCGTCCAGCCAACTGAACTGACCAAACCCCTTAGCAGCTGCATTGCTTCCTCCGTGGCTTTAGAAATAGCCAATAAAATGGTCGATGATGGTGTTACTCTTGCTCTCAATATGTAATCAGCCAGATGCCAATGGCTACAATGGTCAGTCGAGTGTCAGTTATACCTGACCTGCCAGCACATTTTACTGCAGGTGGTTTAGTCATTTAGTCATTTAGCCAGCTCACAATTAAAATACCCAACGGCACACAAGGCAGAAAGGATGGAGCCAGCTCCCAGGCCCAGCTCCTTCTTGTTGGGAAGTTCATGGTCATATACACAGAAACATGGGTCACTTGGTTTCAGCTCTAATCCAAAGTTCAAACCTCGCTCTCTGTCATTGTTTAGCTTCTGGAATGCGCACGCTTCTCTCTGCCTTCAGCTGCCCTTTAGGGCGGGTTGGTATCTTCCATCAGAGCTACCAGTTTGTTGAGCCAATGGTGACACTTGCTGTTGGTCCCACCGTCATGTGACAGGAAAAGGGAGATTGGGCTAACGAGGTGAGGTTAAGGAAACCCTGATTTGATGTGGAGAGGACGGATTATAAAACTATCTGCTAAACCAGTCACCAATGAGCTGACTCATATTCTGTAAACACTGCCACACAGCTTGACCTCAGTTCTACAGAAAGTGGCAGGCAGGCTAAGGGCTTTTATACACAGAACCAAGCAAACAAGTGAAACAAAAGTACGCAGCACACAGAAACACTTTTAAAAAAATGTTTGCAACATGCCAGTCACTGACAAGGCCAGCATTTATCACAGATTCCTCACCCCCTCGCCCTCCCTCTCCCCCTCACCATCCCTCTCCCTGTCCCTCCCTGACCCTCTCCCTGTCCCTTTCCCTCTCTCCCTCTCCCTAGCCCTCTCCTTCTCTCTTCCTGTCCCTCTCCCTCTCTCTGCCCCCCTCCCTCTCCCTGTCCCTGTCTCACTCCCTGTCCCACTCCCTCTCCGTCTCCCTCTCCCTGTCCCTCTCCCACTCCCACTCCCTCTCCCTCTCCCTCTCTCTGAGGCAGGTGGGCACCTACTTTCTCCTTCAGTTGCGGATTGATAACAATCAAGGAACTTGCATTTATACCAGGGCACGTCAAACAAAAGGTAAGTATCAGTAAAGCCAGGATAAACTGAGGATTATGAATCACTTCAGAGTCCGTCTGTATGGACTGATGCAGCAGTAGCAGCACGTGAGGCATTCTGATGGGGCTAGAAAGATTAGCCAGTCCCAAGGTAACTACATTCTACCTGGACAATAACTATGTGAGTCCAGGTCGTGAACGGTCCCCATCTGTACTTCAGGAATAACAAATGCCCTGACATTGGCCACACAAATTAGATGGTGTTGGGTATGGGGAAGTGGGTAACCTTTGAGTCTTTCAGTGTAAACTAAAGTCAGCTGGCTTTCCTCAGCTTGGCCAGGACTGTAACTCTGTACACTCAGGTTAGAGTGTAGATATATGGTAAGAGCCACTGGGTCAATGACAGAAGCAAATGGTTGCCAAGAAATCTGAAAGAAGACACAAAGTTTACACCTGTACACCAATGTCCGTAGGGTTACACATAAGGTTTGTAATGTGTGGCATTGCCACGTTCACTTGATCCCAAACTATTTGGTGAAATATGAAACTGGAGACTAATACTGGTCCTGACAGTAGGTACTGTGACAGGCTGCAGCAATACATTTGTCTATTCTTTACTGACTAATACAGCAGCCTCTCTTCACCCCATTTTAAATAAATTAGTTAGACCAACAAACCCAGGAGATGGCAGCCCCTTATAAACAGGAGGTTTCAGAGCCCGGGTGTCTCTGGAGAAGGAGCACGTGGTGTCCACCAACACTCTTGAGCTGTTCAGGGAGAGGGGGGCACCGCAGGAAGTGGAGTGTTTTATTTGGCCCTCCAACTCTATTTTGATTTAATCCTTGCCCTCCCCCACCCTTTGAGGTGAAGGGCACTGCTTGTCACTGACGACTTGGATGTTTCCTATCTTCCTGCTGGTGGGAATTGAATAGAGATTTGTGCACCTTGTGTCTCTCACTGTGTCTCACACCTGCACATACACAACATCGGTGCTGGGGATAATATAAGCACTACCGCAGTTAGGTGGTAGTGTGGAGGTAAAAGGAAGAAAAAAACCAAAAAAAAAATATATTAGAGTCTCCCCAGTTTAGGGCACTGACTCTGAAGGAAAAAGGAAAAAAAATTAAACAGGAGGTTTCCCCCAAGACAAACAATTACCCAGATGAAACCCCAGCCTCTCTTTGTATATGGTTCTAGTACCTCAGTACACAACACTCTTCACAAACATAACTAACATACGTGTACATATGTGGTGAATGGGCTCTTGTGGCACAGTGGTAGTGTCTGTACCTCTGATCTAGGAGACCTAGATTCAAGTCCAACCCACTTTAGAGGTAAGTCACAACATCTCTGAACAGGGGTTGACTAATATGTAGCGTTGCCAAAGTCGGTGAGGTGTGGCATCAGGCTCTGGTAGTGTCTCTTCCTTGGTTTTATTGCCAAGTTTCTGTCTAGAGGTGACTGAAAAATTGATAACCTTAAAATGGGGAAAGGAGAGGGTGGGGATCAGAAACCAAGATAGGAAAGGAGCTACAAAGGCAGCGCAGACGTTGTTAACTGATGCCCAATTCCCATAAACAAAGCAGGTGGGAGCTGACACCAGTGATGCCAGAACACAATATCGAGGTATGTAGATCAGAGACTTGGGGACAGTGAGGACTGCAGATGCTGGAAGGCGAAAGTGGGCACTGCAGTTGCTGGAGATTAGAGTCAAGATTAGAGTGGTGCTGGAAAAGCATGGCATGTCAGGCAGCATCCAAGGAGCAGGAGAATCGACGTTTCGGGCAAAAGCCCTTCATCAGGAATGCTGGATTCCAGTGGATGCTGGAATTCAGGTGCTCCTTGGATGCTGTCTGACCTGCTATGCTTTTCCAGCCTCATGTTTAGTGTGGCACAGTGGCTCAGTGGTTAGCACTGCTGCCTCATAGCACCAGGGTCCCAGGTTCGATTCCAGCCTCCTGTGACTGTGTGTGTGGAGTTTGCACATTCTCCCTGTGGGTGTGCTCTGGTTTCCTCCCACAGTCACAAAGATGTGCAGGTCAGGTGAATTGGCCATGCTAAATTGCCCGTAGTGTTAGTGCATTAGTCAGAGGGAAATGGGGCTGGGTGGGTTACTCTCCGGAGGGTCGGTGTGGACTGTTTGGGCCGAAGGGCCTGTTTCCACACTGTAGGGAATCTAATCTGTTGACGGTGGATCAGTGAAATTGGTTGCAAAGGCAAAATCACCATCACAGGAAAGTTTAATTTTCACATCGACCATCTAATGCTCAGCATATCTCAATGAGTTTCTCCAATGTTTCCCGATCCACCTTCTCATAAAATGTGTTAGGATTGATATGGGACCATGCCACACTGGGCTTGGTACGGTGTAACCAATCTGAATGAATGAGTAAACTGTCAGGAAGTGAGCATCTGGTGAACAGAGACCATGCGACGACGGAGTTTGAGAAGGAGAAAGATCACATGCGATCCAAGGTTATAAAGTTAACCTCAGGGAGGTTGACTTTCACAGAACGCAGCAGAAGCTGAACACGTTAAACTGCATCAAAGTGTCAGCTGCACACCTTCGGGGAAAACTGAGAGGTATCCAATGCAAATACTTCCCCTTCCTGAGTAAAGCCTTGACTTAGAAAGTCTCGCTATCACAGCCAGTATTGGAGATAAGAGGCAGCATAAGGTTAAAATGCCAAGGAAAGTGATGATTCAACAGACTGGGAGGAAAGGATGATCAAACTAATTAGCAGGCGAATGACCAATTCATAAAGAGAAGAGAAATATTGAAAAGCATAAAGGATACACTAGTATCAGAACTGCAAATAAGGACTCAGTGAAACAAATGAGTAATGTGAAGGCTGGTAGTGGAATTTTATACGTACTTGAAGAGTAAGAGAAATCCTTAGGGAAAAGTGAACCCTTTAAAACAGACACAGATAGTGTCATAGGCAAACTGGTCACCGGGCAGATTTACCAATTCAGTGTTCATAATTTAGTGGGTGGCAACTAATACTGCTTTGTCCCACGTCCCAAGAAAGGTATTCTTTAAATGGTTATCTTTTAAATATGATTTGGAGATGCCGGTGTTGGACTGGGGTGTACAAAGTTAAAAATCACACAACACCAGGTTATAGTCCAACAGGTTTAATTGGAAGCACTAGCGTTCAGAGCGACGCTCCTTCATCAGGTGTTTGTGAAGGGCTTCTTTTAAATAGTCCTGATGAAAGGGTCTGACCTGAAACATCATTCCCCTCTTCCTGTGATGCTACTTAACCTGCTGGGATTCTCCAGCTCCACACTTTACCCACTCTGATCTCCAGCATCAGCAGTTCTCACTCTCTCCCACTCCGTTAAAATGTCTAACAATTCGAGAGGACATTGGGACCTCGGATAAAAAAATATCTCCAAGCGGTATCTTGGCTCTGTCAGCTGGATCACATTGGCTAGCATTCTGAGTTTGGAAGGAATAAAAACAGGAATTGCTGGAGAAACTCAGCAGGTCTGGCAGCAACCGTGAAGAGAAAACGTAACCAGTGACCCTTCTTCGGAACTGAGCGCAGCTGGGAAACTGCAGTGTTTAAGGTGATGATGGCGGTGGCAGTTGGGGTGGGGGGGGGGGGGGATTCAGAGAAGGAGAGACAGAGAAGGGGTGGGCTGGCCGAGGCATTGTTGAGAGTAAGCCAGGGAAGAAGAGAAGCTAGATAGGTGATAATGGGGACTATGAGGAGATGAAACAGGTTATACAGTGAATTGAGTTGCACAGCACAGAAACTTTGGTCCAACTCATCCATGTCAACCAGATATCCTAACCTAATCTAGTCCCATTTCTAAGCACTTAGCCTATATCCTTCTAAACCCTTCTTATTCATATACCCATCTAGATGCCTTTTTAAGTGTTGTAATTGTAACAGCCTCCAACACTTCCTCTGGCAGCTCATTCCATACATGCACTCTGTCTCTACCCCATGGGGTAATGGGATCTCAATTCACCTTCTCTCTCTATCCCAGGGGCAACAGGACTATATTCACCCTCTTTGCATGAAAAAGTTGCCCCTTACATCCCTTTTAAATCTTTCCCCTCTCACCCTAAACCTGTGCTCTCTACTTTGGGACTCCCCCATCCCAAGGAAAATACTTTGTCTATTTATCCCCTCCATGCCCCTCATGATTTTATAGACCAAATCTCACTGCAAACACCATAACGTATTTAGAATCATAGAGTCATACAGCACAGAAACTTTGGTCCAACTCATCCATGTCAACCAGATATCCTAACCTAATCTAGTCCCATTTCTAAGCACTTAGCCTATATCCTTCTAAACCCTTCTTATTCATATACCCATCCAGATGCCTTTTTAAGTGTTGTAATTGTACCAGCCTCCAACACTTCCTCTGGCAGCTCATTCCATACACGCACTCTGTCTCTACCCCATGGGGTAATGGGATCTCAATTCACCTTCTTTCTCTATCCCGGGACAACAGGACTATATTCACCCTCTATGCATGAAAACGTTGCCCCTTAAGTCCCTTTTAAATCTTTCCCCTCTCACCCTAAACCTGTGCTCTCTACTTTGGGACTCCCCCATCCCAGGGAAAATACTTTGTCTATTTATCCTCTCCATGCCCCTCATGATTTTATAGACCTCTATAAGGTCACCCCTCAGCCTCTGACGCTCCAGGGAAAACAGCTGCAGCCTATTCAACCTCTCCCTATAGCAACATCCTTGTAAATCTTTTCTGAACCCTTTCAAGTTTCACAACATCTGTCCCTGTGGCAGAGAGACCAGAATTGAATGCAGTATTCCAATAGTGGCCTAACCAATGTCCTGTATTGTCGCAACAGAATTAACATCAGCTGTGCTGAAAGCCAAGTGCAGGAGCTGGGTATGGGATAGGTCAGAGATGGAAGAGATGTTCATGTTCTGAAATTGTTAAACTCAATGTTAACTCCTCCTCTATATGGTGTGGTGGATGCCAACAATGGTCATTCTTTAGGTAACAATAGTAAAGCTTTAACTGATATGAAGTGATCGATAGCAGTTGATTAATGAGAAATAACTGTCAATCCGCATCACATAACAATGCATTCATTTAGCACAAAAATCAATACTAGCATTGTACTGTGGTTCACCATTGTAAGTTATGGGGATACCCAAACAATTAAAAAGGTTCCCAAACTCTCATTAGTTTGCAGCATTTGAGTGAAGTTAATGAAAGCCAATAGTATGTTCTTCTGCAGAAATGAAATGAAGGAACAGGCACTGACCTGGAGGTGATTCTAACTTAGAATGATCTTGCTGTGACATCACCTGGGCTTGGCTTTATTCTTTACTGACTACAATAATTCAAGAAAATGTTCCCAGCTGTTTGTGAAATGGAAGGAAGTTTTGGCTCTTCCCTTACCACAGGGGTAATGGGACCTCATCCCACCCTCTCACTCTACCCCAGGGGTAATGGGACCTCATCCCACCCTCTCACTCTACCCCAGGGATAATGGGACCTCATCCCACCCTCTCACTCTACCCCAGGGGTAATGGGACCTCATCCCACCATCTCTCTCTATCCCAGGGCAATAGGACCTCAACTCACCCTCGTTTCCTTCATGCAACAGTGCGTGTCCCTCCACTTGCTACCCTGTAGGAGGGGTAAACTCTTGAGAGTGTGTGGCCCGAGTTCACGGCTCTCCAGGGCAGAGTTCCTGATGCTCTAACTCTGTTTACCTGGCTGAGCTATTGGGGTCAGCTCCCATTCTGTTCCGTACAGCTGACTGGGTCAAGTGGCAATTGATGGCTGTGTTAAGTTGTGTACATTACTGCGCTGCTTTTCAACAGGATGAAGTGCAGGCTGTGAGTGTAAGGCAGCAAGCTTGTCAAATAAATCCACTTGTTTGTCACTTTGCAATCTCCTCCTCAGACAGCACGAGCCGAGAGCAAAGAGGGGAAGGAATCTTTGCCTGTGATTGTGGGGGGTGGGTCAGACAGGCAGTGAGAACGGGAAAGCAGCGCCAGTGATGGATGGTGACCCACTCTGACTGAAACAGTCCCAGCCTTTCAGAGAAGAGAGGATCAGACGACAGCAGTGAGGCACCACCCTGTAGACCTCCTGCTGGAATCCACCTCTGCTATCTATCCTGAGGAGAATGGTCTGCAGTTTCACAGAATGATCAGAGTCGGGGAGGTGTGGGGGGAAGCTTGAAGCAACAGCTTGTGTTGGGGGAACCTAAAGACCCCATTTATATGTTCTGACCCATCTGTTCGGGAAAGGTATCACGCCCTTATGGAGCAGATGGGACTTGAACACAGCCCCTCCTGGCTCAGAGATTGGGACACTCACTCAAGAAAAGGAGGGGGAGAGCAGAGCACTGAGCCGCACCGAAAACAGAAACTGCTGGAAAAGCTCAGCAGATCTGGCAGCATCTGTGGAGAGAAATCAGAGTTGACGTTTCAGGTCAAGTGACCCTTCCTCAGAACCGATGGGAGGTAGGAAAGGGTTGGTTTGTATGCAGAAGATGGGGTGGGGGGCAGGCAGGGGGTAAGGAGTAAATGAAAGGTGGAGATACAGGCCCAAGAAAGAGAAGAACACTTGGACAGATAAAGGAATCGATAACGATCTGGCTGGGAGGGTGAGTAGCTATTCATGGGGACTGTTAGTGGCCACCAATGGGTGACTGAATCCACTTGTGAAAAAAGAGACAAACCCGCCTGAGGAATGTCTGAAGGTTTCAGGCGGAGTCACTCTCAGGATTTGGTCAGTGACAAACAAAAATACAGAGAGAGAGACAGACAGACAGACAGAGAGACAGACAGAGAGACAGAAACTAGGAGGGGGAGTAGGTCATTCAGCCCATCAAGCCTAATCCCCCATTCAATATACTCACAGCTGATCCTCTATCTCAATGACATACTCCTGCTTTCCCCCCGGACCCTCTAAACGTTGATCTCTTCCTTAGCCTCCAAGGCCTTCCCTGGTTGAGAATTCCACAGGTTCAAGAGCCAGACATGGACCCAGCCATCATACATTCTCGTGACTGTATCACCGGGTTAGAAGCCACATGTAATCAGTCAGTGCTCCTACATCACCAATCTTTCATAGAATCATTGTGGGCGGCACGGTGGCACAGTGGTTAGCACTGCTGCCTCACAGCGCCATGAGACCCAGGTTCAATTCCCGACTCAGGCGACTGACTGTGTGGAGTTTGCACATTCTCCCCGTGTCTGCGTGGGTTTCCTCCGGGTGCTCCGGTTTCCTCCCACAGTCCAAAGATGTGCAGGTCAGGTGAATTGGCCATGCTAAATTGCCAGTAGTGTTAGGTAAGGGGTAAATGTCGGGGTATGGGTGGGTTTCGCTTCGGCGGGTCGGTGTGGACTTGTTGGGCCGAAGGGCCTGTTTCCACACTGTAAGTAATCTAATCATTGCCTGGTTACATTGTGGAAAGTGGACCTTTGGCCCATTGTTTCTATGCTAGCTCTCTGAGAGAGTGTCTCAGCTAAAGGCACTCACCTGCCTTTTAACACTGCAGCATTTTTGCCTTCACGTAAGGATCCAATTTCCTTTTGAAACCCTTGATCGAACCTGCCACCGCCACACTGACAGGGCCCAAATACTTTCCCTCACATTTCGCTTCTCTTGCCACTTGCAATAAATTGGCATCCTCTGATAATCCATCTGTCTATCTGGACAGCTTCTCCCCAGTAACTCCGTGTGGACCCCTAATGATTTTGAATATCTCAGTCAAATCTCCTCTAAACCTTCTCTTCTCTAAGAACAGTCCCAACTTCACGATTCTATCTGTGGAATTGCGGTCGCTTATCTCCTGATCTACTCTTGTCAGTCTTTTCTGAATCCTCTCCCTCAGTTCTGTGTGAAAATGGCTGATGAATGTTAGTTCTTAAGTCTGACAGTGGGTGTTTATGCAGCCCTCTCCTCATCTTACCCTACCATCAAACCCTAGATTCCTTCCTCCCTTATCCACTTCTGGTAAATGCTACCCACCTCAAACATTTCTTGTGGTAATGAATTCCAAATTCAACCAACTCACCGGGTAAAGACATTTCTGCAATACTTTATTGGACTGTTAGTAGCAACCTCTTCCTTTTGAGGTCTTGTGGGGTCAGTGGGTAGAGTGCGACCTCGAGTCAAATAGTGAGAGAGACACAGCATGGAAACAGACCCTTCGGTACAACCAGTCTATGTCAACCATAATCCCAAACTAAACTAGTCCTGCCTGCCTCCTCCTGGCCCCTATCCCTCCAAACCTTCCTGATTCATTAATTTATCCAAATGTATTTTAAATGCTGTAACTGTAGCTGCCTCCAACACCTCCTCTGGCAGCTCATTCCACACACAAACCACTCTCTGTGTAAAAAAAGTTACCCCTTCACATCCTTTTTAAACCTTTCTCCTCTCACCCTAAAAATTTGCCCCCTAGTTTTGAACTCCCCCACCCTAGGGAAAAGACCCTCATCATTTACCTTATCCATGCCCCTCATGATTTTATAAACCTCAACATGGTCATCCCTCAACTTCCTGCACTGCAGTGAAAATGTCCCGGTCCATTTTTATATCTCACACTGTCCATTCCCAGGAACATGCTGGCGAATCTCTTCTGAATCCTCGCGAGTTTAATAATGTCCTTCCTATAACAGGGTGACCAGAACTGCACACGGCCCTCCAGGCGAGGGCCTCACCAGTGTCCTGTACAACATGACGGCCTAAGTCCTACACTCAAAGGTCTGAGCAACCAGACGCTGTAAGCTCCAGTCCCATGGGTTGGGGAGGGGTAGTCTTCAGAGGGTCAGTATAGACCTATTGGGCCAAATGGCCTGTTTCTGTACCTGAAGGGATTCTATGAACAAATATATATTTTGCTTTGATTATCCAAATTAACAGCATTCAACAAAACTGCTTACTCACTCTAAACATAGTCTGTCCTTTCCCTTCCTTAAAATGACAAAATGTCAGAGAGTTGTGGTCTACCGCCTTGAGGGAGAAATCCCATTGGCAAACTACATTTGCTCACTATGGACTTAGAGCTTCTGATCCTGATTGTTGCTGCTCTGACACTATGTCACAGTTAGCAATATTCTGGCCAACTGGATCAGTGAGTGAGCTCCCCATTTCTTTACAGAGAAAATAAAGACATAAATACAGCACCATTGGAAGAAGTGGACTGGATTTATACTTAACCATAAATAATGAAGACAGAAAACTAAAAACCGATGACAAATTAATCTTGGCACAAACCCAGGTCTATTTTGGAGTTTTACTGGCAACGAATGATCTCAGCTCTGTCTCAGACTTTCAAATTATAATCTATTAATGTGTAATAGAGACATGCAGCACGGAAACAGACCCTTCGGTCCAACCAGTCCATGCCGAATATAATCCCAAACTGAACCAGTCCTACCTGCCTGCGCTTAGCCCATATCCCTCCAAACCTTTCCTATTCATGCATCCAAAATGTCTTTGAAATGTTGTAATTGTACCCACATCTCCAAACAAAATCAATAAAAATGTATCTTGAAATTATTTACAAAATAATGCAAAAGCTGCACCCTGAGGTTAAAAGCCCCATTTTTCTCCCCAGTGAATTAATAGGAGCTCTGAACACTGTCTTTCCAAGTTGATCACTGTGCACTCTGCAGTTAGACAGATGAACCCTCCTTGTGTAATTACGTTGCTGAAGGGTTTAATGTTCACGTTATATTGGCTACACCCACTCTCCTAATGTCTCTCACACACACTGTCTGGGGATGGACATGAACGGTTTGACTGCAGCTTTTCAAGGGAGCAGATGTATCTTACACTCAGCACTTCCAAGATAATGTGCTCAAATAGTTGCTCTGTTAACTGAATGGAATTGAATTATATTTGGTTTCTTGTCACATGGACTCACATGAGTTCAGTGAAAAGTTTACAAATCGCCCCTTACAGCGTCATCCTTAGGCACAAAGGTACCGAGGGACAGATTCTTGGTACAAAGCAGAAAAAATAAAGAAAACAAAGTTAAAAAGTTAAACATTACAGTTCATCTTACTAAAGAAATAAAAAAACAAAGAAACACAGTTCATCAGCACAGACAATAACCGTCTGGCCATGCTGGGGTTGCACCCCTCACAGGGGTCTGACCGACAGCAACCCACTCCCCACCTGACTTCGGGCTCAATCATGCCCACTGACCCCCAGCCCCACCCTTACTGCCTCCCTGCTACCCCCCTCCCACCCACACAGCCCCC
>NC_057733.1:47424719-47426639 GCF_004010195.1 Chiloscyllium plagiosum | reverse complement strand
CTGCCCCCTCAGAGAGAATTAATTTTCCACGGGAATACCATGTTCGTCCCCTCACCCAGTTTAAGTTGTTGTGACAGACTGGCCCAGGGCCAAAGTAGTATCATGGTGAAGGAAGGCACACATGTCCTGGCAACGAGAGCACACGGACAACTGTCTCCTGGCACCTGGCCGTTTGGCATCAGGAGTTATACTGATCAAACAGGGGCCTCTCTCAGTATCTCTGCTGGCTTCAGGTTGACAGCTGGCTCACATACAGTTAACACTGACACTTCACTCAGTGATACACTGAGATAATGGCCATCAGGCCGCTGTATCCATCATGATCACATTAACAGGCATTCACAGCTCACGATTCAATGGGGTTTGAGGACTTTGGGCCTGTACTCAATGGAGTTGAGAAGGCTGAGCGTGGATCTGATTGACACGTACAGGATACTGAGAGGCCTAGATAGATGGGACATGGAGCAGATGTTTCCATCAGCAGGAGAGACTGGGACCTGAGGGCACAGTCTCAGAGTGAAGGGAGATGAGGGGGAATTTCTTCAGCTAGGAGTGGGGAATCTGTGGAACTCATTGTTACAGGGGGGCTGTGGAGGCCTAGTCACTGAGTGTATTTAAGACAGAGATTGACAAGTTCTTGATTGTTGAGGGGATCAAAGGTTACAGGGAGAAGGCAGGAGAATGGGGTTGAGAAACCGATCAGCCACAATCGAATGGTGATGCAGACTCAACAGGCAGAATGACTTTATGGGATTTTCACGTTTAAAGCAAACTGCTTCATTAGCACTGTATCCACGCCCTCCACACCCGACGTTCAGTACCAGCAGTGCTTACCACCGACAATATGCCCTGCAGAAATTCACCCGACGTTCCTTAAACCTGCACCTTCCAAACCCCTGACCACTTACATCAAGAAGGACAAGGGCAGCAGATACATGGGAACACTTGAAGAGTCACCGAACCCAAAACATTAACTCTGGTTTCTCTCCACAGGTGCTGCCAGACCTGCTGAGCTTTGGCAGCAACTTCTGTTTGTTTCTGATTTACAGCATCTGCAGTTCTTTCATTTTTTTTATATATGGAAATGACAAGGCACCGGCAGTGGTCTTTTGTGAAAATACCACAATAAAACACCCAGCATTATATCTGTGGTTACACATCCTTTGGTACTGAAGGTCAAGCTCTGTTTTTGCTTATTATTTCACCCAATTGGTTTAAAACTCTTAAAGGACCAATTCCTTCCACACAGTTTACAAAGATTAGCTGCAGGAAAATGTTCTACATCGGGCCTACTTCACTCATGGACCATGTGTCAGTGAGAATCCCAGGCCTCCTCCTCCAACTCACAATCTTATCCCTTTAAGACTATTCCTGCTTTCGAATGGCGGCTCTTTGACATAGGAAAGAGAAAGATTTCCTTTTATGTTCGCAAGACATTTGACAACATTGTCAGCTTTTGTTCAAATTTGCGTGGGAGAATAAACAGTAAATTAGTCTTCGATAGTAAAAGCTCATTAATCACCCGCATACTACCTTGTCATTCTGACTTTCGAGCTATATTTAGTCAAAGCATTTTGGGACCCAGTGAAGAAGCCTAGAAGCTCACAGCTGACGACCTTAACCCATTCGTCAACCACTACAGTGCGACAACGTTTTCCACACATCCATCTTCCAGTCTTCCGCCATCTCATTCCCAGTTTCCTAGTCTTCCTCTCCCAGTCTCTGATCCTCCTACCACCCCTTTCCTGGTCTCCCATTCTTCCCTCCCTCCCTGTCCAAGTTTCTCTCCCTCCCTGTCCAAGTTTCTCTCCCTCCCTCCCTCCCTCTCAGTCTCTCTCTCTCTCTCTCTTCCCCAGCCCTCCTCCCCTCCCTCCCTCTATTGGTCTCCCTCCTTCACTCCCTCCTTCCCTCCCCTACCTG
>NC_057733.1:47419996-47424654 GCF_004010195.1 Chiloscyllium plagiosum | reverse complement strand
TCTCCTGGTCTCCCTCTCTCCCTCACTCTCCTAGTCTCTCCTCTCTCTCTCTCTCCCTCCGTCTCCTGGTCTCCCTCTCTCCCTCACTCTCCTGGTCTCTCCTCCCTCTCTCCCTCCGTCTCCTGGTCTCCCTGTCTCCCTCACTCTCCTGGTTTCCTGCCATTCTTCTCTTCCTGCCTATTGAAGATAAAAGAGAGAAACGTTCAGTTGGTCTCCATTCCCTCGTCCATTTTCCTCCAAACATTGGCACTACAATTCTTTGAACCATCCCGAACCTTGCTCTCCAGTTCATTCTAATCACTGCAGACTGCTTCTGAATCTCTGCTCCTTGTGTCCCGACCCTCACTGGGTTGAAACAAACCCACATTGTTGCTCTCCTACTCCAAAGCATCAAAACTGCGGAATTTTTCACCCACCCCGTCTCACCTCCTTGCTCAAATTCATAGACTTTTAAAACTCAATCATACCTTAAGGTAACCACACTGTGTTTTATACATTCCAACCTACAGGCCTTAACTCTGCAAGTTTGAGGAGCTGAGCAAGTTAGCATACAATGGTAATAGATGAAAATGGTCTGGATTGCAAAAGGCATTCGGTGAGGTGCACCCAAATAAACAAATGGGTAAGAGAGGAGAATGTGGAGATGGGGGACATGTAGTCAAACAGATGACCTCAGGACTGGAAACAGAGAGGGGATGTAAAAGGGAGTTGTTTGGACTGACAGAGGTGGGATGTCAGCTGCCTGGATGTTGCCATTGGCTACAAAATTAACTGAATGAGACATATACTGTAACTACAAAAGCAAGTCTAGACATTCTAGAAGGAACTCACTTCCTGACTCCCCAAAACCTGTCCATCATCTACAAGGCACAAGTCAGGAGTGTGATGGAATACTTCCGACTTGACCTGGATGGGTGCAGCCCCAACAACACTCAAGGAGCTTAACACCATCCAGGCCAAGCAGACCCTGTTTGATTGGCACCACTTTTGCAAACGTCCACTCCCTCCACCACTGACGCTCAGTAGCAGCTCAGTGTGTACTATCTACAGGATGCACTGCGGAAATTCACCAACGGTCCTGAGACAGCACCTGCCAAATCCATGACCACTTCCATTCAGAAGGACAAGGGCAGCAGATACATGGGAACACCACCCCCTGCAAGTTACCCTCCAAGCCATGCCCCATCCTAACTTGGAAATGTACCACCGTTCCTTCACTGTCACTGGGTCACAATCCTGGAATTCCCTCCCTAATGGCATTGCGGGTCTACCTACAGCACATGGACTGCAGCGGTTCAAGAAGGCAGCTCAGCCCCACCTTCTCAAGAGGCAACTAGGAATGGGCCATAAATACTGGGCACAGCCAGCGATGCCCACGTCTCATGAACAGGTGAAAAAAGCTGACCGTCTGCAAGGATCAATGCTGGGACCATTGCTGTTCACAACTTACCTCAGCAATTCGGACTTTGAAATCAAAAACACAATTTCTAAATTTGCGGATGACACCAAATTGGGAGAGATCGCCAATAATGAGGAGGATTGTGAAGAATTACAGGAGGGCTTTTTTAAACTTGCAGAATAGACAAATAATTTACAAATGGATTTCAGTACATATAAATATGAAGGGGTACACTTTCGGAGGAAGATCAGTGAGGTCACTTCCTACTTGGAAGCTGGATGTCTCAGTGAGGTACATGAACATAAGGATCAGAGTTCATACGTACACCGAAAAATAGTCAAACCATGTGCGCTGGCTTTCATTTCCAGAGAGCCAGGTCTGTAAAGCAAGGGAGATTTGCTAAACCATATCAAGCCTTAGTCAGACCACGCCTAGAATATAATCATCGTGAAATGGCTACAGAGCCAGGAGAGGTGGGGGACAGAGAAAAGTTGCAAGGTTGACCCCAAAGAGGAGTGGATTCCAGGAATGGATTGACAGGCTGTGTCACTAAGAACAAAAAAACCCGAACAGAGATCTTCCAAATGATGTAAGGTTTTGATCGAGTGGATACAGTGTCTCCTATTGTGAGGAAAAGAAGCCGCGAAATAAGATAGCTCCTGAGGAATCCAGCAGGAATTGAGGAGAAATGTCATCCTGCCTGGAGTGATGAATGTATCGAATGGGGCTATCACAGAGAGGGGCTGAAGTTAGTAAGCCACAAGACCAGAAGGAGCAGAATTAGGCCATTCTGCCCACTGGCTCTGGTTCTCGACCCCATTCTCCTGTCTTCTCTCCATAACCTTTGACCCCTAATCAGCAACCTAAATATCTCAGGCTTAAATACACTCAATGACTTGGCTCTTTCAGCTCTCTGTGGCAATGCATTCCAATTCCAGTAAGCACCGTAGATACTTTGAAGCAGAACACCTACGTGCTTTTGTGAACTTTGTGGACTCAGTGGGATAGACAGAGTCTTGTCTTGGAGAGGTTAGATACCCCTCTGTATATGCTTCCGGGACAACATTGGGTTGAGGCTAAGTTTCCTCTAGATGTCGTTTGGGAAAATTAAGGTGGTACTTGGGACTGTGCAAGGTAAACATGGACATGGACATAAATGCACTTATTCATTGGAACTGGGAAGCTGTTTGGAGTTGCCAAGGCAGAGTGTCAAAAGAGTCAATAGGAATTGGACACTGTTGAGGCAGGAAGCACGTTTCCGCTGATGGATTAGTCTTAAACCAGAGGACACAGTTTAAAAAAGGGTAAGCCATTTAGAACAGAGCTGAGGAGAAACTTCTTCACCCAGAGAGTGGTGGGTGTATGGAATGTTCTGCCCCAGAAGGCTGTGGAGGCCCAGTCTCTGTATACTTTTAAGGAAGAATTGGATAGAGCTCTCAAGGATAGTGGAATCAAGGGTTATGGGGATAAGGCAGGAACAGGATACTGATTGAGGATGATCAGCCATGATCATAATGAATGGTGGTGCTGGCTCGAAGGGCAAAATGGCCTACTCCTGCACCAATTGTCTATTGAATGGGCAAAAGCAGCGAGCAGAAGGGGCTGCCACACTGTGTCTTTAACCTCTCCGCCTCTCTCCTCCTCTGAGAGACTCCTTAACAATAACTCTCTGGTTGAGCTTTGGATTATGACCCCTAATCTTTCCCAAACATATCAAATGTCGGTCTGATCACTGAACTCCTGGGATGTTCCTCGTGGTTGTACTGTGTTAAGTTGTTCGATAAGTCCAAGGTTTTGTTATAATGTTATAATTTCCTGAAGAAGGGCCTGTGCCCGAAACGTCGAATCTCCTGTTCCCTGGATGCTGCCTGACCTGCTGTGCTGTTCCAGCAATAAAGTTTCAACTTGATACTGATTGAGGATGATCAGCCATGATCATAATGAATGGTGGTGCTGGCTCGAAGGGCAGAATGGCCTACTCCTGCATCTATTGTCTATTGAATGGGCAAAAGCAGCGAGCAGAAGGGGCTGCCACACTGTGTCTTTAACCTCTCCGCCTCTCTCTCTCCTCTTCTGAGAGACTTCTTAACAATAACTCTCTGGTTGAGCTTTGGATTATGACCCCTAAGCTTTCCCAAACATATCAAATGTCAGTCTGAGCACTGAACTCCTGGGATGTTCCTCGTGGTCGTACTGTGTTAAGTTGTTCGATAAGTCCAAGGTTTTGTTATAATGGAACAATGAGGTGGAGGTGCCGGTGTTGGACTGGGTTGGACAAAGTTAAAAATCACACAACACCAGGTTATAGGCCAGCAGGTTTATTTGGAAGCACTAGCTTTTGGAACACTATTCCTTCATCTGGTAGCTATGGGACAGGATCATTAGTCACAGAATTTATAAGCAAAAGATTAGTGTCATGCAACTGAAACGATATATTGAGCAAACCTAGATTGCTGTTAAGTCTTTTATCCTTTAGATTGGGTTGCAGGTTTTGGTTCATTAATATGTAAATCCCAGAACTTCTTGGAAGTCACATTCTCGTGATAACTTAAGGTCATGATATATAAGATTACTGCAGTATTTTGCAATGTACCTTTCTTCAATAAAGAACTAAAAGGTGTACCGTGTTGGGTTGGTTCGGCTTTGTGTAATTGGTATCCAGATGGACCGGGGATGTTGGAATGAAAGCCTATGGTTTCATCAACAAAACCAGAAAGAGCTGGAGAAACTGAAGAAGGGTCACTGGACTTGAAGAATTGGCTGTGTCAAGATACTGCCAGACCAGCTGAGTTTCTCCAGTAATCTCTGTTTCGGTTTCAGATTTCCTGCTGTTCTTTGTTTTTCGCCTATTGCTTCAGCACTTGGCTTTGAGTAACGGTTGAGAAATTGAACACAATCCATTGGGAAATTGGATTTGTTTGCACCTTCACCTGAATTGTACTGATGCTTTGTTAAAAACATAAAGTCACTTAGCTTTTCGGACGATTTACGGGAACCAGCATCCACTTAAATCATAGAGTCATAGAGATGTACAGCATGGAAACAGACTCTTCGGTCCAACCTGTCCATGCCCAGATATCCCAACCCAATCTAGTCCCACCTGCCAGCACCCGACCCATATCCCTCCAAACTCTTCCTATTCATATACCCATCCAGATGCCTTTTAAATGTTGCAATTGTACCAGCCTCCACCACTTCCTCTGGCAGCTCATTCCATACACGTACCACCCTCTGTGTGAAAATGTTGCCCCTTAGGTCT